>NC_064924.1:182365563-182965563 GCF_023897955.1 Schistocerca gregaria
CAGTCGAGTTGTTCTGTAATCTCCCTATCAATCTGCAGTATGTTAATAGCTGCCTCTGTCATGTTTGGTGGATTCGGTGTTCACGAATTTATTGCTTGAAGTGTAACGGCCGAATTCCTGAAATACGTTTTTATCTTGCCTATCACTTGAGAGGCGGTATATGTGTAACGTAGAGCATGTTTGGACCAACCTTGTATATTTTATGTAAGACTGTATTTCATGGGTTTTTATTTAAATAGTCATTTTAGTATATAAAGTTTCCGCCCTTCCACCGTAAGAGTTTTTCTTTTAAAATCAGGTTGCACCTCCGGTGGCAAGTTAATCTTTTAATGTTAGTGTTTTGTACCATTTCCATCCCTCCTACGGGGAGCATAGTTTATGTGCTTGTGTGAGTTGTTAAAATTTTAGTTTAAACAAAAATAGTGTGTTGCAGATTTGCACCAGTGTTGTCTTTCGGAGGTTGTTGTGAGCGGTCGCGACTAGGGCCGTTTTAAAAGGGAGCGGTAAGGTTTTCAGCCCGAAGCTCATACCGTCAAAATTTGTTCTTTCTGCCTCTGAATAAATTGTAACTTGATATTTAGAGCGTGCTTTCTGATTATAATTTTAAATCTCTTTCTAAAAAAAATGCTTTTAGGAATAAAATTTCCATTTGTTGAAAGAAATTTGATTTGTTTTCATCAGTTACCCACTGGCAACTACTTCCACGCTCACATAGTGTGATTAAATGTGTTAATGTTCTTGATGATTCGCTAGTAAATAAAATAAATTCTTAAGTATATTCATTGAAAATAAATCACGGTTCAAATACGTCATGAATCTGCTGCTGTAGATACCTGCTGACATTTATATTTAGACGTTTCTGCTTCTTACACGAGGCACAGCATGATCTTCTCACGAACAAACATCGCGATTTCTGAGTGAGAAATCCACCGCGTAATCTTTTCTTTGATAGAGAAACGTTAAACACTGATCATTTGGTTATGCAAGCGTGTATGACCAGTGTGCAAAGTTTGACGAGTTGACGTTTGTTAAACGCTTCTTACATGGTGCAGCAATTTCAGTGGTCAGCAGCATATACATAAGTGGGTTCAAAAAGGGGAGTACCCAAACTGGCAGACATTACAACGGAGCCAACAACAAACATTCTTCTTTAAGGAACCAGATGACGGAAACGCATACTAGACGAAGAGTAAGTATGCGAATGTGCGCTTGTAACGAAGAAGATAAACAAAAACAACCTTCTTCAGACATCGTTACACCAAAACTGATTTGAGATACGTAGCTGTTGTGGTGGACAGGAGTTCTCACTGAGCCAATAAACAGCACGTACTGCTGTCGTGCCTGCTTGTCAGTTAGAGTACATAACATGGTAAGCTACATATGACAGTTGGAGTACATAACATGGTAAGCTACATATGACATTTGGAGTGCATAACATGGTAAGCTACATATGACAGTTGGAGTACATAACATGATAAGCTACATAAGACAAGAAATGCAAGACATGCACTTTGTTTCCGGTGCGGCTGAAGGCATTAGTCGAAGAGCTCAGCGAATGTACCGTGAACTTTCCTTGCACGAAGATGTCCAGACTATCGCACTTTTCTGCACTCCAGGTTCGACTAGTCGATACCGGGAACAAGGCGGTCGGCGGGCGCTGAGGTAAACTTTTGTGGAAAACGTTCCTTTACGCTGTGATAACAGGTCCGAGAGACGCACACGAACAAATGCCATCGAGTCCGGCATTCACATTAGCTTAATATGGAAAGTGCTGCGTGAACATCTGCTTCATCCTACCAGAATGCAGGACTTGAACCAAATGACTGTACGTCTGAGCTTGTTTGTACGCTGGTTTCTGCTAGCGGCAAACGAAGATGCGTTAGTCTCCTGTCGTTGTTATGTTCACGAATAAGACTGAATGAAACGTATGTACAATCCTCATAGCTCGCATGTATGGGTGGATGAAATCCTATGTACAACAGTTATGCTAGGTCATCAGAGACGATCTGCAGTAACTTGTGGGTCAGTATCGGTGGGGCACTATTTGCTTGGGCTCTACATCTTGCCACCTCGATTCCGCTAGCCAATTTACGAACTGTTCTTGAAAAAGCAGCTGCCAACATTACTAGATGAGGTACAATTACGAATGATTACGGTTGCAGTTCGATGCGATCAGTGTTATTTCGCAGAACCTACAAGTGCAGCATTAACCCGTACTTCCGGCAATCGGTGGATCGTCCGGAGAGGACCTGTATATTGACCCGTGATATCACCGGGCCTCATCGCAATATTTTCTGGGTAGCATGAAAACCGAAGTTTTTAATATTCGAGAGTCCTCAGAGGAAGGATTATTTGCCGGCAATCCTGCAACGGCCACAATCAGAACATGTTAGATGTTTTCCATCGAGCACAGGACACCCTGCAACGTCTATCCTGGCTCTGCTCTGAAGTTAACGGTGCTCATTTAGAACATTTGTTATAATACTGATCAGAACAATAAAGAACTATAACACATTAAACACAACCCGGATATTCCATATTCAGTCGATATGCGTTTCGGATATCCGGTAGCTTAAGGCAATATACCCACATAAAAAAAATTGCACCACTCTGATTCCCAGAACTCCTGAAGACAGACGTAGCCCAACGGCTACAACTGCAGTGGATGACCACTGCATATGGATTATAGATAGGAGGAAACCAGAAAGCAACGGCACCTTGCTGAGTAATGCTTTTCGTGCAGCCACATGACGTCTTCTAACGACTCAAACTGTGCGCAGTACGCTGCATGTCACTCCCGACGTCGATGGCGAGGTCCATCTATGCAACCACGACACCATGCAGCGCGGTAAAGATGGGCCCAACAACATGCCGAATGGATGGCTCAGGATTGGCATTACGTTCTCTTCACCGATGAGTGTCGCATATGCCTTCAACCAGACAATCTTCAGGTGTGTTTGGAGGCAACCCGCTCAGGCTGAACGCCTTAGACACACTGTTCAGTAAGTGCAGCAAGGTGGATGTTCCCTGCTGTTTTGGGGTGGCATTATGTAAAACCGACGAAGGCCGGTGGTGGTCATGGAAGGCGCTGTAACTGCTGTATGATACGTGAATATCATCCTCCGACCGACAGTGCAACCATATCGGCAGCATATTGCCGAGGCATTCGTCTTCACGGACGACAATTCGCGTCCCCATCGTACACATCTTGTGACTTCCTTCAGGATAACGAAATCGCTCGACTAGAGTGTCCAGCATCTTCTCCAGATATGAACCCTGTCTTACATTCCTTGGATAGACTGAAAAGGGCTTTTTATGAACCCACCAAACACTCTGAGGGACCTACGCTGAATCGCCGTTGAGGAATGGGACAATCTGTACCAACAATATCTTGATGTATTTGTGAATAGTATGCCACTACGAAAACAGGTATGCATCAGTGCAAGAGGACATGCTACTGCGTATTAGAGGCACCCTGCTGGCCGACCAAAATGGTTCAAATGGCTCTGAGCACTATGAGACTTAACTTCTGAGGTCATCAGTCCTCTAGAACGTAGAACTACATAAACCTAGTTAACTTAAGGACATCACACACATCAATGCTCGAGGCATGACCCGAACCTGAGACCGTAGCGGTCGCGCGGCTCCAGACTGCAGCGCCTAGAACCGCTCGGCCACCCCGGCCGGCGGGCCCACCACCTCTGAAGGTCTCGCTGTATGGTGGTACAACATGCAATGTGTGGTTTTCATGAGCAATAGAAAGGGCGGAAATGATGTTTATGTTGATCTCTATTCCAATTTTCTGTACAGGTTCCGGAACTCTCGGAACCGAGGTGATGTAAAACATTTTTTGATGTGAGTATATGTTTTTGTCTCCTTCATTACATCTTTCAGCTTGGGAGTTGAATTTACGAACACCCTGTATGTAATGACATTTACGGACGAGTGTGCGCGCGCGCACGTATATATATATATATATATATATATATATATATATATATGTGTGTGTGTGTGTGTGTGTGTGCGTGACTGACAGAGAGGGAGAGAGAGAGGGAGAGAGAGACGTCCAAAATGTAATCGAATATCGTTAAAAACAATAATTACAGTAAATAGCTGAAGAGATAAAGTGGATTAAAGAGAATTGGGTAAAGAGGCTGCAGTCTCGCTATCGTTGGAGAGGGGCAGCCACGTGTGGGCAGCCGCCAGGTAAGCGAGCGGGGCAATCTGCAGGAAGATTGCGGGACGAGAGATCTTGTTACAGGAAGTGTAGAAAAGTGCCGGAAACAGCTTGAGTTTCTCCAGCCTAAATTGTCTCTTGGATTGAATAGTTCAAAGCACACTCAGCGAAAGTGGAAAGTAAATGGAAAATTAGCAAGCTATGGTGCCCTTTGCTTAATCTTCATTTAACTCAAACACTGTGCTGTTTTAGGTCTTCTGTTTCCTTTTCTAAATGAATAATTCTAAGAAATTAGGCGGGAGGGAAGATAATGATTTGCAGCTATTTTGTCCAAATTAAGAAACGGTACAATAAAGCAACAGAGGTCCAAGGAACCGGATGGACCATACATTTCAGAATTTATATTTATTCTTCGGTGGTTGTGCATCTGCTGCAGTGTAGTCACAGTAAAGTATAGCAGTCCACGGTACCTGTAGGTTACAGTGTTCGCAACCGTATGAGAACGCACTCTGTCACTATTTGCTTTTGGAAAGAGAGATATTTTATTTTTAGAACATTTTGTAAATATACACTGATAAGGGAAAACTTTATGACCAGTGTCAATTACGAAACGTTACCAACAAATGGCGATGTAAGCGTTTCAATGTAAATGGTATCGCTTGCAAACCACAGATGAATCGGAATACGGCGGCTATAATTTGAGTCCCACATTACACTATCCGTGCTGTTCACTGTGCATGACTGTACACGTTTTGCAGTTTAACAGTTGTGGGGTTGTTAGTTAAGTAAGCCCATCCACAAAGCCAAAGTCGTAGCACATCGCCGGAAAAAAAATCAGTTTTTAATTGCCGTGATGCCAAAAACGGCATAAAAAGCAAAACGACATCAGTTTTTAATCGTCCTCGGGCCAAGAACCGCATAGAAACCAAAATGACATGGGTTTTTAATTATCCTAGAGCCAAATGTCCTTTAAAAGTAAAATGACATCGGTTTCTAGCTGTCACGAGTGGTGAAAGACATGTTCAGTACCCTGTCCACCGTTTTCTGCAACAAGTTGAAATCGAGAAACAGTACGTCCCACAACAGATCGGGGTGGCTCTGGGGTGACGTTCAGAATACTTTGCGGGATGCGTGTCTTCAGTTCAGCTACATTCGTAACTGGAGCATTGAACACAACATCTTTCAGATAACCCCACAACCAGAAGCCACACGGACTGAGTTCCAGTGATCTGGACGGCCAGGCTGAACGGAAATGACAGTTGATAAATGCCTCTGTAGCAACTGCTTCACACGCTGTGCAATGTACGGTGGCGGAGTATCTTGCAATGAAACGACCCTGCCCACAAGCCCACACTGTTGAGGGATTGGACTAACGTTGGTGCGCACAAGACTGTTGTAGCGCTTACCATGAAGGTACAAGTAACAAGACCCGCAGGATTCAACTCCTCGGAACAATACGTCACCACGAAAACGATGCCGTCAGCCGAAACCAAACACTCTCTTTTGCAGAAAGAAGCACTGCAGATTGAGGCTCGTGTGGATGTTCCATTGCTCATATTACGCACTTCTCTTATTGATATCTCCTCATTGTCCACTTCTATATGAGCAAGAAATTCCAGAGGGAACGTTTCTCTTGCTGGCAGTTCAGCAGGAAGCGACTTCTGAACGTGGATGATTTGATGTGGATTGTGATGCAGGGCGCTCTGTACGACTTTTGCGCCGTGCTGACAGGCATGCCGAACGTTCGGGAAATTCCCCGTGTACTGCATATTTGCACACCATAGCTCGAACTCGACCCGTCCCGCAATGCTGTGGATCTTCGTCAGACTTCGGATTTCGGATCATCTGCTTTCCTCCATCTTCCCAGCCTCCTCCCCCCCCCCCCCCCCCCCGCACTACCACCAACATATCCCTGTTTAAAACACTGACCCAGCCTTCTGAATGTGATCCTGAGAAGACAAGTCGGATTGCTGACACAATTACTTGTGTTAATTGTTCATTTACGTACAGTTCTTTTCTTTTCAATTCATTGTAAAGTATTAGGTGGTTCATATTTAGTTTTACTTTGCATTAAATATGAAGATCATCCACAGTGACCGAAACACGTCATCTAATTAAAAATCTGCAACTGAGAAGAAACAGTAAATGACAATTATCTTAATGTATACTTACTTAATTTTTTGAATCTATCTTGTTATCATTCGACTGCCTCTATTCTTGTTCGCCAGTTGCAAGCTGTCAAATGTTAAATACTGGTTTGGACAAGTACTCTAAGAATTTTATATTTCCTTTCACTATGTGTCAAGGCTGCTGTAGTTGTATTATCCCTATGCGTTTGAGCAAAGTTTTTGTACAGTTTATTGCTGTACCTAGTCTCTTTCGTATACACTCCAATCTTCCTTTATCTGGTCCATACCTTGGGCGTCTGTAATCAATATTCCTAGAGCATCAGCGTAAGCTTTAGAGAGCGTCCGTGACTTTCCCACTGTCAGTCGTGGAATACCGACCAACGCGAGCAGTAATAACTTAGTTTCAGCACATCTCGCCACGTGTTCTTATACCTTTCTGGATGTTAGAACATCACAGACAACCTACATTCAGCTGAGATTGCCGAATGAGAAACACGCTACTTAATCTTTGCTTATGTGCAATATGTAGATGGCGTTAATTCCATTTAACAGCTGTTAAATGCTAATGATTTGTGTGTCAATGCGTGTAGTGTACTACATGAAAAACTGAACTTTGGGGCATACTGCCTTCTTTAAGTTGCAGCTTTAATGCCCACTAGTACATTTGCATGACGATGTGTGGGAATAAAGTAAGCCGCGACCTGGACATGTGGTTTCTCTATGTGCATACCCCATTATATCACTTAAACTGAGGTGCAAAAAAAGTCATGGGATACCCCTTACTATCATCTCGAACCTCCATTTTCCCATGATAGTGTCGCAACTCGACTTGGCATGGACTCAACAAGTCGTTAGAATTTCCCTGCAGAAATACTTAGCTGTCCATAATTGCGAAAGTATTGCCGATGCACGATGTTATATACGAACTGACTTCTCTTCAAAAATGGTTCAAATGGCTCTGCGCACTATGGGACTTAAGTACTGAGGTCATCAGTCCCCCAGAACTTAGAACTACTTAAACCTAACTAACCTAAGGACATCACACACACCCATGCCCGAGGCAAGATTCGAACCTGCGACCGTAGCGGTCTCGCGGTTCCAGACTGTAGCGCCTAGAAACACTCGGCCATTCCGGCCGGCAACTGACTTCTCTATCATGTCCCATAAATGTTCGATGGGATTCGTGTCGGACGATTTGGGAGGCCAAATCATTCGCTCGAACTGTCGAGCATGTTCTTCGAAACAAATTGCGAACAACTGGGGCCTGGTGACACGACGTCTTTGTTTTGGGGAACATGAAGTCCATGAATGGCTCTAAATGGTCTCCAAGTAGTCAAACGTAACCAATTCCAGTCCAGTATGACCAGAGGACCTAGTAGATACCAACTAAACACAGCTCACACCATTATGGAGTCACCACCAGCTTGCACAGTGTCTTGTTGACAACCTGGGCCCATGGATTCGTCGGGTCTGTGCCCCAATCCAACCCTACCATCAGGTATTACCAACATAAATCTGGACTCACCCGACTATCTCACGGTTTCCAGTCGTCTAGCGTCGAATCGATATCATCACGAGCCCAGGAAAAGCTCTGCAGGTGACGTCATGCTGTTAGCAAAGGCGCTCGTGTCGGTCGTCCGTTGCCATAGCCCATTAACGTCAAATTTCGCCGCACTGTCCTAGCTGATACGCTCGTCGTACATCTTACATTGGTTTCTGCAATTATTTCATGCAGTGTTGTTTGTCTGTCAGCACTGGCAACTCTATGCAAATGCCGCTGCTCTCGGTCGTTAAACGAGAACCATTCTTGACACTGTTAATCTCAGAATATTGAATTGCCGAACTATTTCAGAAATGAAATGTTCCTTGCTTCTAGCTCCAACTACCACTGCGCATTCAAAGCCTGTTAATTCCTGCCGTGCGCCTACGAGGGTCACTTCAAAAGAAGTACACACTATTTTTTTTTAAAAAAAATCCGTCTTTTATTCTACTTGTTTGAAAGTCTTACAATGTGTAGATACATCCTTTAGGAACAATATTTTCATTTCTCCACATAATTTCCATCCCTCTCAATTGCCTTACGCCATCTTGGAACCAGTTCCTGTATACACGCACGGTAAAATTCTGGACCAACCTGTTGGAGCCACTTTCTGGCAGCGTGCACAAGGGAGACATCATCTTCGAACCTTGTTTCTGTTTTCCAAAGAGCTGTTAGTCACATGGAGCCACGGAGCCAGGTCAGGACTGGAAGGTGGGTGTCTCAGCGTTGTCCATCCGAGTTTTGTGATCGCTTCCATGGTTTTTTGACTGACATGTGGCCATGCATTGTCGTGCAACAGCAAAACATCCTGCTTTTGACGATGTGGTCGAACACGACTCAGTCGTTTCTTCAGTGTCGTAACATATGCATCAGAATTTATCGTGGTTCCACTTGGCATGATATCCACAAGCAAGAGTCCTTCGGAATCGAAAAACACCGTAGCCATAACTTTTCCAGCAGAAGGTGTGGTTTTGAATTTGTTTTCCATGGGTGTATTTGCAAGATGCCACTCCATTGATTGCCTGTTCGTCTCTGGTGCAAAATTATGGAGCCATGTTTCATCACCTGTCACAATTCTTCCAAGAAATTCATCTCCACCATTCTCGTACTGTTCGAAAAGTTCGCTGCGTACTGTTTTTCTTGTTTCTTTGTGAGCCACTGTCAACATCCTGGAAACCACCTGGTACAAACCTTTTTTAACGCTAACACTTTCAGTATTCTGAAGACACTTCCTTCCCCTATCCCAATGCAGCGTGACAATTCGTTCACTGTGGTGCGTCTGTTAGCAGCCATCAGTTCGTTAACTCTCTGCACATTATCTGGGGGCCCGCCGCTGCGTGGACAATCCTCAATATTGCCGTGCCCGCTTTCATCACGTAACCTGCTTGCCCACCGACTAACTGTACTGCGATCGACAGCAGCATCCCCATACACCTTTTTCAACCTCTTGTGGATGTTTTCCACTGTCTTGTTTTCACAGCACAGGAATTCTATGACAGCACGTTGCTTCTGACGAACGTCAACTGTAGCAGCCATCTTCAAGACGTGCTGTGATGGCGCCACTCACGGGAACAAGTTGAATTAAGTTTGCAAACAAGTGGGAAGGATGTATCTACACACTGTAAAGATTTTACACATGTAGAAGGGAAACTGTATTTTTACAAAAATAGTGTGCTTTTCTTTTGGAGTGACGTCCGTATAATCAAATAGGAAATCTTTTTGCATGGGACACCTGCTTGCAAATAACATCTCCGGAAAAGCGCTGCCCTTTCATACAGTTTTCAAAAGCGGTTCAAATGGCTCTGAGCATCATGGGACTTAACTTCTGAGGTCATCAGTCCCCTAGAACTTAGAACTACTTAAACCTAACCAATCACACACCTATGCCCGAGGCAGGATTCGAACCTGCGACTGTATCGGTCGCGCGGTTCCAGACTGTAGCGCCTAGAACCGCTGGGCCACACCGGCAGGCTTTCATACAGTGTGTAAGCGATATTACCGCCATCTGTGTATGTGCATATCGCTATTCCATGACTTGTCACCTCAGTGTATTTCTGTGACAATGTGTGTGAATAAAGCGAGCTCCAGTTTGAACGAGTGGATTTTCTGTGTGCATGTCCCATATAATCGGTTAATTCGACATTTCTGCTGCTAATTGGAAAAAAAGAAAGTTCTGGAATAAGGTTAATTGTTCCTGTAAGTGCCGATTAGCTTACATTAAGAGCTACACCGTTTATAGCAAAGAATGGCAGAGACTGGGAGAAAGAGGGTGACGTCAGAGTACAGTTAGTAGAGCGGCAGCGTTGTTAGCCTGGGGAAGAGCAATTCCAGTATGTCCTGCACAAACCGATGGAATGTCTCTGCTGAGCTGGAGGATTAAACCCACCGCCTGCGCCTAGTAACGGGAGACGCCCCAATAACAGCAGGAGGTGTCGTCGCTCCTGGTCGACGACTCCGGCAGCGAAATGCGTGGCGCGGCGAATAGCGAGGGTTTCGTCGCGCCTGGTGGCAATTGCCGACGGCGCTCGCGTAATGTGAAGCCGGCTTATCTCCAGAGGCGAGGAGCACGCCACGTGAACCCTTGCTGCACACACACACATGCCACCATTTGGGGTCCTTGCTCTGCCGGATACAGCGCTCTGGAAATCAGCAATTCTGTTTAGTGGATTCAACACTCGCAACTACATCGATACTCTTCAATACAACATGAAGCACACCAAACAGTATTTCATACGAGGGTTGGAACTTTAGTAGTGGCAAATTTCTATTTACAGCTCGTACAAAATAGATACGTGTTTCAAAGTTTTACTGACCTTCAAAGTAGTCACCAGTATTGCGTATAACCCGTTGCCAGCGATGTGGTAATTGTAGGATACTCCTAGCAGTGCCAGTTGTCTTGACAGTTCTAGCGACGCGGTCTATTGCCCTTGCTATATCAGGAAAATATCGTGAGGCAGGTGGAGGTTGGAGGGCGCTGGGGGAGGGGGAGGAAGGGGGCGGAGGGAGATAATTTTGATGTTTTGATTATCAATCTTTGTGGATTGGTGAATATATGATGTTGTTGTTGTCCTCAGTCCTGAGACTGGTTTGATGCAGCTCTCCATGCTACTCTATCCTGTGTAAGCTTCTTCATCTCCCAGTACCTACTGCAACCTACATCCTTCTGAATCTGCTTAGTGTATTCATCTCTTAGCCTCCCTCTACGATTTTTGCCCTCCACGCTGCCCTCCAATACTAAATTGGTGATCCCTTGATGCCTCAGAACATGTCCTACCAACCGATCCCTTCTTCTAGTCAAGTTGTGAAACAAACTTCTCTTCTCCCCAAGGCTATTCAATACTTCCTCATTAGTTGTCTGATCTACCCATCTAATCTTCAGCATTCTTCTGTAGCGCCATATTTCGAAAGCTTCTATTCTCTTCTTGTCCCAACTATTTATCGTCCATGTTTCACTTCCATACATGGCTACACTCCATACAAACACTTTCAGAAATGACTTCCTGACACTTAAATCTATACTCGATGTTAACAAATTTCTCTTCTTCAGAAACGTTTTCCTTGCCAGTGCCAGTCTACATTTTATATGCTCCCTACTTCGACCATTATCAGTTATTTTTCTCAATAAATAGCAAAACTCCTTTACTACTTTAAGTGTCTCGTTTCCTATAATTCTCTCTTCATCACCCGACTTAATTCGACAACAATCCATTATCCTCGTTTTGTTTTTATTGATGTTCATCTTATATCCTCCTTTCAAGACACTATCCATTCCGTTCAACTGCTCTTCCAAGTCCTTTGCTGTCTCTGACAGAATTACAATGTCATCGGTGAACCTCAAAGTTTTTATTTCTTCTCCATGAATTTTAATACCTACTCCGAATTGTTCTTTTATTTCCTTCACTGCATGCTCCCTGGCGCGGGAAACGAGAACGCTACCGCACGACCACGAGCTGCGGACCCGATGATTATGAAGACGACTCAACACCCAGTCATCCGAGGTGAAAATGTTCAAATATTCAAATGTGTGTGAATTCCTAAGGACCAAACTGCTTACGTCATCGGTCCCTAGACTGGCCCACTACTTAAACTAACCTACGCTAAGAACAACACGCACACACTTGCCCAAGGGGGTACTCGAACATCTGGAGGGAGGGGCCGCGCAGCCCGCGACATGAAGCCTCAAACCGCACTGCCCAGGTGAAAATCACTGACCCCGCAAGGAATCGAAACCGGGACGTCGTGCTCGGGAAGCGAGAACGCTACCGCGATACCACAAGCGCCGGACTTGCATGGGTGTAGTGACCTCAAAGTCTTTGAACACGGAGCACTTACAAGTTAACTTTAGTGTGACACTGTACTCCTTCCCAAGCTGCCTGTTGTCAGGGATGCATTCAGCCCAGATTTCATTTCTATTGATGACAGTGTGCGATCGCTTCGAACTCCCATGATGGAGAAGCTTTGAATGGGTGGACATTCAGTGAACAGACAGTCCTGCCCTTTCCTCCGACTTAAATCCCATCCAGCACGTGTGGAATTCGCTGGGGACATGTTCTGTAGCATGTCCACATGCGCTAAAGATTATACGTCATTTGTCAACCACGCTAGTGGAGCAATGGAACAACCGACCATAAAATTCCTTGCCAGCATTGTGGTGAGCTTGAGAGCATGTCGCAGAGCATGTCCGTTGTGATCACATGCCCTATTATGAACCATATCCCGCACTTGCCACAGGATCCCATCACATTTATTTATGGTTCAAATGGTTCCAATGGCTCTGAGCACTATGGATTTAACATCTGAGGCAATCAGTCCCCTAGAACTTAGAACTACTTAAACCTAAATAACCTAAGGACATAACACACACCCATGCCTGAGGCAGGATTCTAACCTGCGACCGTAGCGGTCGCGCGGTTCTAGACTGAAGCGCCTAGAACCGCTCGGCCACAACGGCCGGCTTTATTTATGTAAAAACCTTTATTTGTAATTATTGTAAATTATCTGAGATAACCATACGGTACACCATAATACCTGGATCTCCAAAACGATCATGTTCTACAGTGTTCCTGGGGTCTATCATTAATCGCGATTTCACTGTATCTATTGTCTTTGAATGAAAGTGTCATTTCTGTTGGTCTCATTTCGGAATTCAATCAGGTAGCTTCTGTACTGTACTGCAGTAATTCTTTCTACGTATCGTCCAAGTCTGGCACCATCTTCCGTGTAATACATCGAGTGTTTTCATCTGTACACGTTATCGCACACAAACACACGCTGCAGCGCCCGCCTAGGTGGTGTGGCGGTGAAGCTTCGAAGGCGTTATGATTCAGTGTCGCCGGCGGCCTGAGGGGGTCTCTGAGTCTCGGCCGGAATCAGTGAGATACATAATCCCCGGTGACTTAAAACTGATATGCTGAGTGTGAGCGTGTGCTTGGCGGTGGACCAGTTAAATAGCGCTACTACAAGTAGCGCAGTGACGATTTTGGTTTCAGCCGCCACAAGACTGTCAGATGTGGTCGTCAACTTCTGCAGAATACTCGCTTCAATGGGTTAACTTGATCTAACTGTCGTGTAAAACCCCGCCTCATTTATGATTTGTGTGATGCATCTGAGATCTAGTGCAGCAAAGCAAGTTCCGGTCAGCGAACGTCTACTCAACTCTGTGTGCAGCGATTTGACAGATTTTACAATTTCCAACATGTTGGACCAGTTATGGAGGTAATTTAAGCATGTTGGATGAGGCATTCGGCTGTACTCATAAGGGTGAGCATCACATGTGTTCGATGCGTCGGCTTTTTAATATAATAAAAGGTAAATTCCTTAGCCGAGCCAGATTCTACTAGGTACAATTATTTTAAGTCTTTTTGAAAAGTTGTTTTTTCTTAAATCATCAGTCATATTCTGGAAGTGGTTATAAGCAACTGCAATTTAATGTAAACAGTGTATTGTACAGCCACCAGTCTTACGCTACATGTTGCGCTCCCAGTTGTGCTATTGAAAGAAGAAAAGATTTACAAAACAGCGATACGCTAGACTACGTGCGTCAGCTCATCAGTAAAAGTTTTACTAGTGTTAATATAAATGCATCTAATATTGATGCTAGAGAAGTAGAATGGCTGTAATATTTTAATGTTTTAAGATATTGGTTTCAAGGCTTCTGGTTAGTCACAAAGAAATCAATTTTCTGCTTGGGTAATTTGATTAATTTAGTATGATTAATTTAGTATGGGGTTGGTTTTTCCTCCTTGTTCGCTTGCATCAATAAGTGTAACTTGTGACTATTTTACAGCGTAAACTTTTCTTTGAGTCAGCCGTATTATCCAACCACATCGTATCATTTGAACATTTGTAACCATGAGCGGAGGAGAAGACTGAACTGGGTTCCGAATTGTGTCACATCTGCAGTTTCCTGTGAGCGCATCAGGATGGTAACTAGACGCTAAATCCAGTAATGAGGTGGCTCGTCCAACTCGAAGTCCTGGTGCAGGAAAACAAGCGGGAATTTCTTTGCAGATAAGGGAACTCATACTTCTGATGAAATAACTGAGATGAAACACGAGGTATGATAAAAGCACTGTCGAACCCTAAGAGGCACCAACACATTGAATGTAAGTTGGTCAGTCTTGTATGGAACCTGTGCAGCTAAGTGCCACGAGAAACTTCCTGTCCAGAGGGAAGAGTAACTCAGGTGCAGCGTCTGAGGCAACTGTCGAAGGAATCTCCCCAGCAGCACCAGCGGCCCTGCTTATATAGGCTCGTCTCATGCATTCTTCCTTGTCACTTCTTCTTCTGTGTGTTTTTGTTTTTAGGAAGCTTTAAGTGTCGATTACTATTAATAGTGTTCCATAGATTTCGTGTTTTTTTTTTTTAATACAGTCAGAGACTCGTTTTAGTCAGCCATAGTGCCAGCAGTGTCAGTGTCGTCCTAACCGCCGTCTGCTTCACGTCTGCTGTGGAGCGAGCTACCTTAATTTAAGTATTAACTGTATTTTTCTTCCTTGTCAATTCTTCTCCCGTGTGTTTTTGCTTTTAGGAAGCTTTAAGTGTCGAGTGCTATTAATAGTGTTCCATAGATTTCGTGTTTGTTTTGAATACAGTCAGAGAGAGTCCCTTTAGTCAAACATAGTGCCAGTAGTGCTAGTGTTTGTTTTCAATACAGTCCAGAGACAGGTAGTGCTATTTTCATTGTTTTCTACAAGAAGTGGCTAGCAATCACAGTTTAGTCAATAATCAACCGCCGTTAGTGAATTAGCAGTCTAGTTAAAAGTTGATTAAGTCTCCTAAGTAAATTGATTCCTTAGGATGGATAGGATGTGTGACTGCTGTGTACGGACGCAGGAGGAGCTGGCCACTCTTCGCGAACAGCTGAGCGTGTTGATGGCCGCGGTCAGCCATCTTCAGGCTGCTGCCTCCGAGTGTAGCGGCAGTGGGGAGTCCGGTGCGTCGCATGGTACACCCCAGGTGTTACATGCTTCACCCACTGTCCCAGCTGTCGAGACATCTTCGCGGGTACCCGGCGCGGTTGGGCCACCCTCTCCCCAAGGGCAGTGGCGGGTTCAGCGGCGCTCGCGGCGCACGAGGCGGAGAGTAAATCTGGAGGCAGTCCGTGTGGCATCGCCCGCTCTGCCTGTGAGTGGACATGTGGTTGCTCCTTCAGCAAGGTCCGATCAGGCACACGGGAGGAGGGGTTTATTATTTATTGGGAGCTCCAACGTTAGGCGGGAGATGGAGCCCCTTAGGGAAATAGCGGAAAGGTCGGGGAAGAAGGTCAGTGTTCACTCTGTCTGCTTGCCGGGGGTCTCATCCGAGATGTGGAGGAGGCCCTGCCGGCGGCGAGATAGATCACTGGGTGCACCCGACTGCAAATTGTTGCTCATGTCGGCACCAATGACTCCTGCCGTCTGGGTTCAGAGGTCATCCTCAGTTCGTACAGGCGGTTGGCGGAATTGGTGAAGGCGGAAAGCCTCGCTCGCGGGGTGGAATCAGAGCTAACTGTTTGTAGTATCGTTCCCAGATCTGATCGCGGTCCTCTGGTTTGGAGCCGAGTGGAAGGCTTAAACCAGAGGCTCAGACGATTCTGCGGAGATCCGGGGCGCAAATTTCTCGACCTCCGCTATCGGGTGGAGAAATATAGGGGCCCCCTGAATAGGTCAGGCGTGCACTACACGCCGGAAGCGGCTACAACGGTAGCGGAGTATGTGTGGAGTACACATGGGGGTTTTTTAGGTTAGAGAATTCCCTCCCTAGGCCCGACAAGACGCCTCCTGAGACGTGGCAAGGTAGGAGTAGGCAAAATGCAACAGGGAATAACAATAATAATGTGCTAATAGTAAACTGCAGGAGCGTCTATAGAAAGATCCCAGAACTGCTCTAATTAATAAACGGTCACAACGTCCATATAGTACTAGGGACAGAAAGTTGGCTGAAACCAGACGTAAACAGTAATGAAATCCTAATCTCAGATTGGAATGTATACCGCAGAGAAAGGCTGGACAGTGAAGGGGGAGGCGTGTTTATAGCGATAAGAAGTGCAATAGTATCGAAGGAAATTGACGGAGATCCGAAACGTGAAATGATTTGGGTGAAGTTCACGGTTAAAGCAGGCTCAGACATGGTAATTGGATGTCTCTATAGGCCCCCGGGCTCAGCAGCTGTTGTAGCTGAGCACCTGAAGGATAATTTGGGAATTATTTCGAGCAGATTTCCCCACCATGTTATAGTTCTGGGTGGAGATTTTAATTTGCCGGAAATAGACTGGGAGACTCAAACGTTCATAACGGGTGGCAGGGACAAAGAATCCAGTGAAATATTTTTAAGTGCTTTATCTGAAAACTACCTTGAGCAGTTAAACAGAGAACCGACTCGTGGCGATAGCATAGTAGACCTTCTGGTCACAAACAGACCCGAACTATTTGAAACAGTTAATTCAGAACAGGGAATCAGCGATCATAAAGCGGTTACTGCATCGATGATTTCAGCCGTAAATATAAATATTAAAAAAGGTAGGAAGATTTTTATGTTTAGCAAAAGTGACAAAAAGCAGATTACAGAGTACCTGACGGCTCAACACAAAGGTTTTGTCTCATGTACAGATAGTGTTGAGGATCAGTGGACAAAGTTCAAAACCATCGTACAATATGCATTAGATGAGTATGAGCCAAGCAAGATCGTAAGAGATGGAAAAGAGCCACCGTGGTACAACAACCGAGTTAGAAAACTGCTGCGGAAGCAAAGGCAATTTCACAGCAAACATCAACATAGCAAAGCCTTACAGACAAACAAAAATTACGCGAAGCGAAATGTAGTGTAGGGGAGGGCTATGCGAGAGGCGTTCAATGAATTCGAAAGTAAAGTTCTATGTACTGACTTGGCAGAAAATCGTAAGAAATTTTGGTCTTATGTAAAAGCGGTAGGTTGATCAAAACAAAATGTCCAGACATTCTGTGACCAAAATGGTACTGAAACAGAGGATGACAGACTAAAGGCCGAAATACTGAATGTCTTTTTCCAAAGCTGTTTCACAGAGGAAAACTGCACTGTAGTTCCTTCTCTAGATTGTCACACGTATGACAAAATGGCAGATATCGAAATAGACGGCAGAGGGATAGAGAAACAATTAAAATCGCTCAAAAGAGGAAAGGTCGCTGGACCTGATGGGATACCAGTTCGATTTCACACAGAGTACGTGAAGGAACTTGCCCCCCCCCCCCCCCCCCCCTCTTGCAGCAGTGTACCGTAGGTCTCTAGAAGAGCGTTGCGTTCCAAAGAATTGGAAAAGGGCACAGGTCATCCCCGTTTTCAAGAAGGGACGTCGAACAAATGTGCAGAACTGTAGACCTACATCTCTAACGTCGATCAGCTGTAGAATTTTGTAACACGTATTATGTGCGAGTATCGTGACTTTTTTGGAGACTAGAAATCTACTCTGTAGGAATCAGCATGGGTTTCGAAAAAGACGGCCGTGTGAAACTCAGCTCGCGCTATTCGTCCACGAGACTCAGAGGGCCATAGACACGGGTTCACAGGTAGATGCCGTGTTTCTTGACTTCCGCAAGGCTTTCGATAGAGTCCCCCACATTAATGAACAAAGTAAGAGCATATGGACTATCAGACCAATTTTGTGATTATATAGAAGAGTTCCTAGATAACGGAACGCAGCATGTCAATCTCAATGGAGAGAAGTCTTCCGAAGTAAGAGTGATTTCAGGTGTGCCGCAGGGGAGTGTCATAGGACCGTTGCTATGCACAATATACATAAATGACCTTGTGGATGACATCGGAAGTCCACTGAGGCTTTTTGCAGATGATGCTGTGGTGTATCGAGAGGCTGTAACAATGGAAAATTGTACTGAAATGCAGAAGGATCTGCAGCGAATTGACACATGGTGCAGGGATTGGCAATTGAATCTCAATGTAGACAAGTGTAATGTGCTGCGAATACATAGAAAGATAGATCCCTTACCATTTAAATACAAAATAGCAGGTCAGCAACTGAAAGTAGTTAATTCCATAAATTATCTGGGAGTACGCAAAAGAGTGATTTCCAAAGGAATGATCATATAAAGTTGATCGTCGGTAAAGCAGATACCTGACTAAGATTCATTGGAAGAATCCTAAGGAAATGCAATCCGAAAACAAAGGAACTAGGTTACAGTACGCTTGTTCGCCCACTGCTTGAATAGTGCTCAGCAGTGTGGGATCCGTAACAGATAGGGTTGATAGAAGAGATAGAGAAGATCCAACGGAGAGCAGCGCGCTTCGTTTCAGGATCATTTAGTAAACGCGAAAGCGTTACGGAGATGATAGATGAACTCCAATGGAAGACTCTGCAGGAGAGACGCTCAGCAGTTCGGTACGGGCTTTCGTTAAAGTTTCGAGAACATACCTTCACCGAAGAGTCAAGCAGTATATTGCTCCCTCCTACGTATATCTCGCGAAGAGACCATGAGAATAAAATCAGGGAGATTAGAGCCCACACAGCACACCGACAATCATTTCCACGATCAATACAAGACTGGAGTAGAAGGGAGAACCGATAGAGGTACTCAGGGTACCCTCCGCCACACGCCGTCAGGTTGCTTGCGGAGTATGAATGTAGATGTAGATGTAGATCACGTGCGTCTCCCATGTCCTGTCGTCCTTCCAGAACATTCTGTCTTAGCTGCTCATGTAGCTCCAGCGTTCCTAGCCACAAAAACGCACCCCCCCCCCCCCCCCACCCCCCTGCTTCCCAGCCCCTGACTGACTTTAGGTTGCATTCCTACATATTTATCTCATGCAATCTTATGCTTTTCTACTCACATCCGTGACCCATTCGCGACAACTGCTGTGATGGAACACTTTTATAACTGTTAAACTGAACATCGCACAAGAATTCAAATTAACATCTTTCCTGTCATCCTTATTAATTTCATGTTTGAAACACTTCTTGATCAAGTAGGTTCAACTTCTGTAAATGATTTATGTTTAACAATCTTTGCAATTACTTGTGAACTTTATCAAATGAAAAACTGAAATGAAGTTTCCTGAATTTTTAAAAATTAGAGTTTGTTATGGCATGTTACCTTCCACTCATCCAAATCCTCGCCTGCAGTAACAATTTCATCACTTGTCAGTGATACATCACTCGGACGTTATTTTCGACCTTAAGTTTTGCACACCAGTGTGTTATGATTTAAGCACAAGAACTCTAACTGAACATTGTAACCGCTTTCCTTTATGCGGAATATATCTTCGACACGGTGCCTCTTGGAACAACAAACACTTCGGCTACTCTGGATTCGGTTGCACCCCCATACGAGCATCACCATCTTCCCCTCGTTCGACTTGACTTAGGTCCGACATAATGAGCACACAGCTACAGAGAAGATTGTTCTGCCCACGACTGTCACTTGTATAGGAGTCGTTGGTGGTCAAATGCAAGAGGGCAACCTGCAGGCTTGGCTACCATGTAGATATATGTTCAAGCATACATTTGTCGCTGTGGTTCCCTATTCTTGTACAACCCATCAGCCATAGCTACCTAATTATCAGCATGGCATGAGAAATGCCCAATGGACATGAAGGCGTTTGGTTGCTATCCAGCTCCAGAGGACGCTACCTAAATCCTACTGAAAATACACTCATGCTCATAAATTACGGATAATGCTGACACATAGTGAAACAATGCTCTGGTGGTCGGTTTACAAGTTTAAATAACCTCGGGGTATGATCATGCGGTGCATTTGACCTGCGGTCGTCGCACGGTGGCGCTGGCAGCAGTGACACGCCGAGGTGTGTTCGTGCATGTCAGAGTACAGTGCAGCGGGTAAGTACGCAGACGTTTTCAGACGTGCTAACGGTAACTGTGTGTTGAAAATGGCTCGAAGAACACATATTGATCTCATTATGAGGGGTAGAATACTAGGGCGACTGGAGGCTGGTCAAACACAGCAGGTCGTAGCACGGGGCCTCCGTGTGCCACAAAGTGTGATTTCAGGATTATGGCAACGATTCCAGCAGGCAGGAAAAGTGTCCAGGCGCTACAGTACGGAACTTCCACAGTGTAAAACCCCACAAGAAGACCGATACCTCACCATCAGTGCTCGCAAACGGGCACGGAGTACAGCAGGTAGCCTTGCTCGGCACCTTACCGCAGCCTTTGGAACCGTTGTCTCCAGACACACAGTCTACAGACGACTGAACAGACATATTTCAGTCATCGGGAGACCTGCACCATACGTTCCACTGGACTACTGTCACAGGAGAGCCCGTAAAGCCTGGTGTCACACATGGTCATTGGAACAGTGGTCTCAGGTTATGTTCACGGACGAGTCCAGGTATAGTCTGAACAGTGATTCTCGCCGGGATTTCATATGGCGTGAACGAGGAACCAGAAACCAACCCCTTTATGTTCTTGTAAGGGACCTGTATAGAGGTCATGGTTTGGTGGTGTTGGGTGGGATTATGATTGTTGCACGTACACCCTAAATGTCTTTGACAGAGGAACAGTAATAGGTCAGGTGTATCGGGACGTCATTTTGCCGCAGTACGACCGCCTTTTGAGGTGTGCAGCAGGTCCCGCCTTCCTCCTGATGGATGATAACGCACAGCCCCACCGAGCCGCCATCGTGGAGGAGTACCTTTAAACAGAGGATATCAGTCGAATAGAGGGTCTTGCCTGTTCTCCAGACCTAAACCCTATCGAGCACGTGTGGGATGCTCTCGGTCGACGTATCGTTGCACGTCTTAAAACCCCTATGACACTTCAGGAGCTCCGAAAGTCACTGGTGCAAGAACAGGAGGCTATACCCCGGCAGCTGCTCGACCACCTGATCCAGAGTATGCCAACTCGTTGTGCGGCCTGGGTACTTGTTCATAGTTATCATAACCCATACAGAGGTCGGGGTACATGAGAAGGGAAACAGTGGCGGTTTGTAGCACATGTGTTTCGGGACGGTTTTCTCAACGCAACACCAATACTGTGGTCTTACAGATCTGGGTCTTCTGTGTTCCCTATGCGCCTATGCTACTAGCGCCAGTTTTGTGTAGTGCCACGTTGTGTGGCACCACATTCTGCAATTATCCTTAATTTATGAGCATGAGTGTAGCTGGAACTCCATTGAGCAAGACGTGTGCTCCGTAGACGCTTCTACGACCGGTAGTTGTGAATTTTTGGTGTGAGTCAGTAGTGATATTCAGGATGGCTTCTACATTCCTTCAACATTCGTGGAGTCCATGCCGTCGTCACTGGGATAAGAGGAATGGTCACCGCTCAAGAAGAAAAAATTCAACAAATTTCTCACGCCCAGATTATCCTAATGATCAGCCAACTGATATCCACTGATGGATAAAGGAGTCGTCATGATTTTTCCACACGTTGCGCCCTTAATGTATACCTAGTTTTTTCCTCATGTCATCTAGACGTTACCACGTGGTCTCGCTCTCTTCTTATTTCTTCCAGTAGAGAACTTTCTTGGTACAGCTGCCATTTTTTAGCCTGCTGTTATGTTCTGCCCACCTGCATTTCGTTTCATGCCGGTACTAATTAAGTTTTCCAAAAAATGTTCAAATGTGTGTGAAATCCAAAAAATGTTCAAATGTGTGTGAAATCTTATGGGACTTGACTATTAAGGTCATCAGTCCCTAAGCTTACACACTACTTAACCTAAATTATCCGAAGGAGAAACACACACTCCCATGCCCGAGAGAGGACTCGAACCTCCGCCGGGACCAGCCGCACTGTCCATGACTGTGGCGCCTTAGACCGCTCGGCTTTAAGTTTTCCACTCCAGTCTGTGTTCATACCCATTTGTTCGTTTGGTTAGATGATTCCTGACAGGCATTTCTCCAATGTTAGTATTTGGGCATTACGTTAACTTTTTGTGCCGTTATTCAACAAATGTTTATTATAAATTTATTTTAACTGTTTCAAGCAGTCGTGAAGTAGCATAATGGAGGAAAGTTGTGTACGTGAATTGTTTGAACCTTATTCGGCGTATTACAATATTTTTGAAGGATAAGACTGACGAAACTTATTTGCCTAAAGTAATGCGCGAGACTGCGTAAAACCCACGATGCGGGAGGTGTGTGTAACATAGCAACCGCCGTTACTCTGGCACACGGATTCTTTATGGAGCTGCCACATTTGCCTATCACGAAATCTAACGTGCAGCGCGTGAAGCTGTAAGAGCAGGCAAGGGTTTCCTCTTCTTTACTGAACGAGTAATCGCCAGATGTAAAAGGCAATGGCTCGCCTGACTGACTCACTCATTAACTGCCTCATCATTACCCACGCCAAACCACTAAGAACAGAAACTTGAAATTTGCAAAGAGGGTTGATATTTTACCGTAGGCGTCATATAAGAAGGGATTTTCCGAAATTCCATCCCTAATGGTGTGAAATAAGAGATAACAGGTTTTCTTTTTGAAAATATGTCACTATTAAGGCAATTTTGAAACTAGGCTTACGGAAGCTAGTATTTGGTCTCTCGGTCATAAATGAAGAAATCTTTGTTGCAGCTTTTTTTTTTTAATTTAACCCCTGTGGCGGTAAAATAGCTGCTGAAAGTTGTTTTGAAAATAATGATTATTAAGGAGCTACTAAATTATTTTTAAAGCTAAATTTGTGAAAACTAGTATTGGACTTCTCGGTTAGAAATAAAAAAATTTCCTTTCAGGGTTTTGGGAAATTCAACTGCTAATGGGGTGTTTTTTCAAATATTTCTTTTTTTAAACCTAAATATCTTGAAATTTCAGTTCGGCTACTTGGTTAGAATCGAAAAAATAACGAATAACGTCTTTCAGTGCTTTTGGAAATTGAACACCTATTGGGGTTTAGACGATGAAAGCTTTTGTGGAAAAATTTCATTATGCAAGCATTTGTATTTGGTTTTTCTCTTAGAAAAATATGCGTTTCATTGTTTTTGTAGAGTATACGCCTACGGCGATGAAACAGGGGCTGAGATGTTTTATGAAAATATTTAATTGTAAAAGCCTTTTTACAGCTATATCTATTGTAACTGGTATTTGCCTTCTCACTTAGAAATGAAAAAAAATACGTTTTTCGATGTTTTTAGAAATTCATTGCCTAAGGGGATTGAATAGGGCCATACTGATCAGACCGTTAAGAATAGAAACTTGAAATTTGGAGAGGGGGCCGATCTCACAACGGTAGGCATCGTTTGAGAAGGGACTGTTTGAAATTACACAGTAAAGGGAATGAAATAGGGGATGAAATACTTTTTGAAAATATGTTGGTATTAAGCCAATTTTGAAGTTAGAACTATGAAAATTCGTATTGGGTTTCTTTGTCAGAAATAAAAAAAATACATGTTGTAGCAGTTTTGGAAATTCAGAGGCTAACGGGGTAAAATAAGGGAAGAAAGATTTTATGAAAATATTTCATTATATTAAATTACAGAAGTTTACAATTTTTAAAGGTGAATCTTCTCGGTTAGATATAAAGAAATATGTGTTAGAGGATGAAGTTTCTATGAAAATGCGACCATAAGAACCAAAAGGGCATGATTAACAAAAACTTCGGACCCCAGCTACCAGAATAGCTTGTTTGGTCAGAAGTACATTCGGCAAAGACCATGCTCGTATGATCCTGCTTAGCATGAAAAGTTTATGAAGTATTGACATTTGTGATCAACATGAAACTTATAGTGAAGAACAAAAATCTGTGCAGACTATACAGTGTGCACAGCGGGTGCTAAGTTAGTAAGTAAGTAAATAAATAACAATCTCTTTTAATGGAGAAGCAGTTCAAACTTCACGACGGTTACTTGTTATTTTTACTTATTGTTTACTACTTCTCCTTCGGTAAAAATACTCGTTTTTATAGTTTCAGTTTTTAAGAACAACGAAAGAGACAGTAAGCATTTCAAAGATTATAAGGTCTGTGCATTAATGCCGGAAATCTATTTTGATGTAAAAGAAGTAAGTCCTTAGCGAGTTTGTCGCGATTTTTAAATACGGCCACATTACGTTTTCGTCACCCAGAAACGAAATGTAATTTGGAACTCTCCAGGTAGTTTTGTTTTGAATATTCTCCTGCGTAAACTGTGTACGTCAATTCACAGTCATGTATAAAATGTAAAACAGTAAAATTCATTTATTTCACCTTTTCTTTTATTCTTTGCGCTGTAATGAATGTTCTTGTTATGGTTGGCAGGAGGGCCAACACCGTGTTACCAAAGGCGGCCGAAACCCACGCGTTTTAGGTCACGCAGGCTTGAGTCAGGTCTGGAACATGACAAGGGAATTAGAATTGAGAAAAACGGACGTATCTGGTAGAATACTTAACTTTAATCCATTAATGATGAACGTCGCTCGTATCAGTACATGCTTCACAAGATGAATAGTAACTCATAATGGCGCCTTGCTAGGTCGTAGCAAATAAACGTAGCTGAAGGCTATGCTAACTATCGTCTCGGCAAATGAGAGCGTCGAAGTCAGTGAATCATCGCTAGCAAAGTCGGCTGTACACCTGGGGCGAGTGTATGAAGTCTCTCTAGACCTGCCGTGTGGCGGCGCTCGGTCTGCAATCACTGATAGTGGCGACACGCGGGTCCGACGTATACTACCGGACCGCGGCCGATTTAAAGGCTACCACCTAGCAAGTGTGGTGTCTGGCGGTGACACCACAGTTCTAACTCACTTATGGACAACTTATAGTGAGTGAATGTGAGCTTACCTTACCTACCTCACAATTTAAGCAACAAACAGATATATCTTACGTTACCAACTACCACGATATATTGATTTTCTGAAGGCTCTTCCAAACAAATGTACACCTACGCTTCTCAAAAGCATTTTTTTTTAGATATATGAAAGGATGAACTTGGTCTCAGAACAAGCTTCCCTAGCAGCTTCATTGAGCTGATTTTCCAATGTCAGTGAAGCTATTCATTGGATGAGAAAAAAATCTCCCGAACAAGGGTTTCAGAAAAGTACAAGACACAGTAGAAACAAACACTTATCAGTGGATAGACCATTTCCTGAAGTTTTTAGTTGACAATACAAGTGCTCAGTATGAGCACAGCTTATGACTCGGCAGTGTCAATTGATGCATGCAATTCACTGAAGTCGCTGACATGAATTGCGTGACAGGGGCCCGATTCGGAAATTTGTTTACTGAGATGCCTATCCGAAGGTGCGAACTACCTCGGCGGGAGAATACAGAGAAGATTTGTCTACATATTACGACACAGCTGCTCACTAGTGCAACTCCATCATGGCGTGTATTACGAATCAGAATTTGGAGCAATGCTCCATTCACCGGTACGTCTAATTTTACTGTACGTCTCGTAATTTTCATGTAGTCTTCTTTTGAAACTTTGGAGGTGGTTACGAATAGCCCTGTACATATAGAAATCTTAGTAATCCTTGGCAATGTTTTGCTGACACTTGCAAGTCCATGATTTCTTGTAGCCTCTGCGGTCTATAAACCTCACGATAACTTCGAAACAGCCAATACCATGACTAGCCTGGAAAATCACGCACTTTTTGTCCATCGTTTCAAGCAAAAGATGAATGTTTCAGATACAGAGTTGTGGCGTTACAATGCACTCTGCCAAGGTCCCAAGTCCCATGTCGAATGTGGTGTCATCACTGCGTACCATTGCGTGACCAACAGCTCATAAATTATATGCCGTAAATAATGAAGGAATTTACATTTTACCCATTTATCTATTTTCACGATTCTATTACTAATATGAAATCCGGAAATGCCTTTCCAGGCTGTTGTTTAATTTATCATAACATGTTATTTGAACAACAAAATAAATTGTGTGCTACAACTGCATGATGAAATTGACATTGGTGCTGTAATCAATTTATTTATCTTAATCAGTTTATGGTATTCAGCTTCCCTCTTTCACAGGAGCAGGAACTTAAGAACTTAAAACTCTATTGTTTCTGGAGCTTCTCAATTTCTAAATATTTTTGTGATTCACCTAAGCGGACATCAGAGTACCATTTATGACAATACTTAAAACCAACAATAATAATAATAATAATTATTATTATTATAGAAAATTTTGTGCGTAGTTACTAGGCAATACATTATTTGAAGAAAACAGACCACAATCTTAAATGTCTGCTCCATTTTAGTCGACCACTTTTGACTCATATTACAAATGACTGCACCTTACTAGATATAATAATAATAAAATCAATAACATTAATAACACTAAGAGTTCTTTTTAAGAAACATTATAAAGAAAATGGAATGCTATTTAGGAGAAACTGGAAAACCAAATAAACGAGATTAGGCATCTGGCACTTCATGATATTATATATTATGTTGTTTTCAACGGAAGGACTAACTTCAACGAACATCCTGAACATTATGAAGTTCTTACAAGGCCCTGAGGAGTCTCTGAGAAGAGGAAGAGATATGTTTCGTTACGAGCACAAGTAATTTGAAAAGTTTGGTGAAGTAACCGTGTACCGGTCTGTTACGTCTATAGATAGGTATATCTGAATATTACACATTTTTTTCAACTGTGAAAATATATGCTTAAAGACTACGAGCTTCAGAACTTTTGATGCTCAGTTTTTGTAATCAAGTGATGAGCAATCATATCATAGGAGAGAGGTAAAATGAATGTTATAGTACATACTAAGAAAGAGGGCGCAGGCGCAATAGAAGGCTCTGTGAACAAAGAGTGTGGAAAGAGGCGTCTTTGGTATTCAGAGTGGAGGGCGCGACAGACAGGTTTATGAAAGAAAAGGCAGTGATATGAATTATTTCATAGCTGTCTTTTGAAGCTGGAAACCTACGTGACTTCTGTGACTTTTTATAAATTCGTTTCTCTGTTGAATTCCGGGTACATAAAAATGTTTTGCGGGAATGGTTGCGTTCTGAAGAGGCACACAAAAGATTTTTACTTAAGGGACAACAATTATTTCCGCTACGCCGTTCATAGTGAGTTGTCTAATTCTAAATAAGAAGGTATGCAGAAATTGTGCAGACGGCAGAATCACAACAAGCACGTAGTGCAGTACTTTTAACACTCAATAACACTGTCAAGATTTTCTGTGTACAGCAATGAGTGATGCTTTCGTAAATGTGGGTGACGCAAACGTAGCGCACCCAAACCTTCACGACCAGCTGTTTTCGTTGTAGCCATAATGAAGAATTTATGATTTCTCTTTTTCAACTGTGGAGGTTTTCCCAAGAGGTTTTTTTTTTTTTTTTTTTTTTTTTTTTTAGGAAAGAGAACAATACTACCGATTGCTGTGTGTGATGTTTCGGTAAGGATGACAGTGTTGCAATTCCGAACAGCTGTTCTTTGTTTGGTTCGTCTTGCAAATTGAAGATCGTTGGTGTAAAAGAAGAGCAGACTACTTGCAACTAGGTTGAGAAAAACGCCAAGGAGGCAATTTGGCTTCTAAGGAAAAGGTAAGGTGAGCTCCTCGTTTATCTAACTAGGCATCTGCTTACAATTTACCAGTCTTCTTTTATATAAAAAGTGTCATTAAAGATGAAACAGTCGCTCTGTAGCTCCTAGCTAGTCTGTTGGCCAAGATCTATATAAATCATTTAGAAACATCTTTTTTAAAAGCTATAAACGTTATTTGATGATAGACATATCCTGTATGTTGGAACAGAAGGGGAAACAGATTATTTTGCACTATAATATAAAATTCACTACAGATCATGAAACTTGTATTACTATAAACTTCCTAGATATGAAGATCTGTAAATGCAATTACTAACATAAATTTCAAATAAAAGGAAAATCCACTGCATTTGATGTCACAATCAGTAGCACTTCATGACATCCTCGGCAACTCAACATAGCTAACTATAGGGCAAACTCAACATGACGGAAAAAAATTTCTATTGAATGCCGAAGATAAACTACTAGAACACATTTAAAATGATAGATCACAACACTGATTTTACATACGACACCATCAACTAGCTTCACGGCAGCATTACAAACAAATACAAAAAGAAAAGAAACTCCATGTCTACAATGAACAGAACTTCAGCACAGTTACGCCGCACAATTCTCGGAAATGTCTTCATGGCACTCATTGGTAAAGTGTCAATTTCATATCCAGATTAATTTCTCTACAAATGCTAAAATGAGAGATAATCTAATTCATAACTTAAATGTTCCAAGTATAACAGAACGTAAAATCATGTATGTCAGTAATTTCTTTACATGTAAAGTTTTATGTAAATATAGCCTTTGACTGTGAGTGTAAGAACTAAAAGACGGTTATCTTTGGTCATGGGGGAAGAAGGTCGAGCTTTGAAAGTGGTGGTTGATGGTCTTTGGATAGGGAGCGGGGGTTGGAGGAGGTGGCGATACAGATGTGGTGTAAAACAATATCTTATTTCATATTATTGTAGTAGAAGTGTTAAATGTGAATAAATGAATTTAATAGTGATGTGCAAAAATAATGTAAAAACAAAAAGACCACGTTGCCTACAAACCAGTTAGTCTCATCCAAACACAAAGAAAACCGGGGGGAACATCGCAGTGGAATCACCTCTAGACTTCACGAAGACAACAACGCAGCCATCGATATGAGTTAAGTACCAAACTGTTCGCACTTGTTAACGACCTCGGCCTATAAATTTGAATCTCCTGTAGTGCCTGAAGTCACCATGTGGACAAAGGAGTAGGACAACTTATAGACTGTGGAAATCTTAGGAAGAGGTCAGTTAAACTTGGGGGCTCGTCCGGGATATTACAGTTAAATGCGATGAGACTAATTGTGCTTCGTTTGCGGAACATTATAAATTTTATAATTCGTGAAACATGAATAACATTGTACACGTTTCCTGGACCAGAAAAAGTAGTGTAAGAACCAAGAAAGTGCTGGCTTATCGGAGAGGTGGACCTGTGATCGACGTCATGGTGTGAAAAGATAGGTACAATTCTGCTTTGTTTTAAACTTTTCGACAAAGCTGTGTCCAAACACGTGATGCCATCATGACGCTATCAGAAGAAATTAAAAAGGAAGTGGGAGAAACGTTAGACTCGAACGTGTGTGGTGTAAGTGACGATCCAGATGTCTCACAAAATGAAAGAAAACCGGATCAACAGGACTGGGTAAGTTTACTCTTTGCCAGAATGGGACAAATGCAGTCCGAATTAACAACGGCAATGAATTCAAATAGTGAATTCCTAGAATCAAAAATAAATGCATCCAGTGAGTCGCTAGAAGCGAAATTAAACTTAACTAGTGAATCGCTGGAAGCAAAAATGGAAAGCAACGGTGATGTACTGAAAGAAGAGATCTCAAATTTAAAACTTCAATTAGGAGAAAGTTTGAAGGGCGTGAACTCCAAAATTGAGGCTATACAAAATAAGTTTGTGACCTTAGAAAATAAATTGGCCACAGTTGGCTCAAGTCAAGGAAAAGAGATTGAAAGGTTAACTGCAGCTCAAAGAAATGTGGAGGAGAGAGTAGACAAATTAGGTCTAGATACAGAATCAAAAGTTAACGCCTTAAATGATGAATTAAATAAGATACAAGAGTCTGTAACATGTGATTTAAGTGTAATAGACAAGAGGTTCATTGAAATGCAAGATAATTTTGTGTACGAATGGTGGGAGTGTTTGGAGTAATTCACCTGTAAAAAGTTTTCCTTGTTATAGTTAACAGTCTGTAGACTTTTTACAACACTGCTCTGACAACCTTGTTCCTGGCATGTATGATAATCTAAAGATTAAGTTTGTAAAAAATTTCCTTGAGGGAGAAGCTTTGTCTTGGGCAAACCAACATTTTTATGAGTGGAAAACATTTGATGATTTTAAGAAGAGTTTCTTAAATAAGTTTTGGTCTGAGACTGAACAGGGTAGAATAAAAAGTGAATTTTTAAATGGGCCTAGTTTCAGGGGCAGAAACTACTCAATGAAAAACCTTTGCAGGGATCACCTTAGGAAATTGGTGCATCTAGATAAACCCTTCGACAAAATGACACAAATTGATGCCCTTAAAAGGAGGTTACCTGAAATAATACAGTGGGAATTTGTGCATGGACCTGATGACTGTTTCTAAAATATATAGACAAATTAGACAGGGAAATGGAGAGAAATTTGAAACAGTTTAGTAATGGAAACCATTACAGTGGGAGGTGGAATTCTGATTACCGTGGGGAGAACACTAGAAGGAACGATAGAGATTTTCAGAATGAACACCAATATGATAGAACAAGAGAGTACAATGCTAATGGGAGAGGGAGTAACTGGGAAAACAGTGGTGTAACTGGGAACAACTGATGGGAAGGTAACAACAGAATGAATACAAATTGGAGGAGTGACAATAGAGGTAGACATCCGGAAAACTCCGGTCCGCCTCAATGAGGGTCCACAGCTTTGGGGCGAACAGATTTAAATATAATAGGACCACTAACGTTCACACAAAACCCAATAGTGTAAATAACTGTACCATTAACAAACAGGTTAAAAACCAGGAATATCAAGTGAATTATACAAATTTTGATAAAAACTTTGGGATGCTATGTGGCACAGTAGACCACCACAAAATAAACATAGGATAGATCAAAGTTCTGACTCAATTCTGGATGAGATGTTAAATGATTTTTACAGCTGGGCAAAAAGGAGAGAGCAAGCTACTGGTGAAGAGAGTAATAAATGTTTTAGTTCAGAATTGGGGGGATTGTTCACACAAGAAGGTAATAGTGAATCAGCTGATGATATACCTAAGCAACAGGAAAAAGAATCAACCATAGAAAGTGAGAAACAGAGAGAAATAGATGAAACTGGCAGTAAAGTATACCATAGTAGTGATGATGTTAGTATTATTGATGTGAAAAGTATGGTAAGCAAACCAGAATGTGAGTACAATGTTTTTATTGAAATAAATAATGAAGTGTTGAAACTTGATGATAGTTGTGGTGATGAATCAAAGGAATATGACAAGAATAATGAAGTGACAGCTGAAAATCAATTGCTACATGTCTGTCCTGATGATCTCATGGTTAATCAAACTGGTGATAACAAAAGCGAAAATATTGTGAAAGAATTAGATTTGCGTGATATTGAAAGTAAAGGAAGCCAATTTTTGGAAATCCTGTGGAACCAGTATAATGAGAGTGTTAGTAGCAATGTGTTTTGCTATCATCTAAGTGTAATTAGTAGAGTTTTATGCCACACTGGTGGGAGAGTAAAAGATAGAGTCTGAGTGAAAGGTACATAAACGGTAGGAAGATATTTTGTGTACAGCCAAAGTGTAAACTTGACACTAGTAACTCAGAATCTGGAACTCAGGTAAACCTGATGAAGACTGAAAGGGAGGAAGTAGATGGAAATTATAAAGGAATTGAAAAAGATTTATTATATGAAATCCCTGAGGGGAAGGTAGATGATACATTAAAATAAGAGTCAATCAATGGGAAGGACACCGTCTTATTGGTACAGGAAGCCCCATATGTGCAATATCAGAAAAATTTAGAGATAAAATTAGAGATGGTAAGAACTTTGTAGAAATGCTGGTTGTAGTGTAAAAATCAGAGGTGCCACTGGTAGGCAAAGTAAGGTAGTTAAGAGTCAGGTATTGTTAACATTTGAAATTGAAAATGTGGAGTTTGAGCAGGGTTGCCTTATGGTCCCAAGGTTAGAAGAAAATATCATTTTTGGCATGGATTGGGTCTTAAAAGTGGGTGTAAGCTTCTCTTGGGAAGATAAGAGTGTTATAATTACTGAACCTGAGAAAAATAGTATTCTGAAAACAGAAATGTTCATCCTTAACAGTAGTAATTTTTGCAACCTTATCAAAGCTGTTGTAAGCGAGTTAGATAATCAACCCATAAGTGATAACACACCCTTTGACCTTATAAATGAACAAAATTTCGAAGAATTAGTCGAAGTCAAATTGAAGGAAGCTGTAACTCTAAGTGAAAGTCAGAAAAATCAGTTAAGAGAAGTGTTATGGGAATTTCAGGATACATTTAGTGAGAGACCAGGGAAGGTAAAAGATTATCAGTGCAGACTTCAACTCAGAGATCATCATCCTTTCTTCTTAAAACCATATGGCATTCCATTCTCCAGGAAAAAAGATGTAGAAAGGGAAATCCAAAAAATGGAAACTTGGGGGACTATAGAAAGAAGTAGAAGTACTTACAACTACCCATTAGTAGTTGTGTCTAAGAGAAATGGTGGGGTTAGACTTGTGCTTGACTGTAGGCACCTTAAAAAGTTCTTGATTAGAGAAAATGACCATCCTGAGAATATGGATGAACTGCTGCACAAATTTGATAATGTAAAATTTATGAGTAGCCTAGACTTGACATCTGGTTTTCGCCAAATACCACTTGAACTTGATTCTAGGAAGTATACTGCCTTTTTGTATGGTGGCAAAAGTTACCAATATTGTGTTGTCCCTTTTGGATTGAATGTATCTGTGATTGAATTTATCAGAGCACTGGATTTTGTATTAGGTGATGAATTGTCTTCAAAATTAATAGTATGTGTAGATGACATTCTTGTAACTGGAAAAACCTGGGAAGATCATCTAAACCTTCTGAGACAAGTCTGTTCAAAATTGAGGGAAGGGGTAATGACTGTAAAATTGGAAAAATGTTGTTTTGGAGTTAATGAACTGAAATTTCTGGGGCATAATATTTCAGAAACGGGAATCTTACCTGATAAGGACAAACTTGAGACCATTGTAAACTTCCCTACCCCCAAGAACAAAAAAAACTCAAGTCCTTTTTTGGTCTCACTGGATTCTATAGAAAATTTCTTTGTACCCAAGCTTTAAATGCAAACTGCTTATGTAACTTACTAAAAAAGAATACCGTTTGGGATTGGACACAAGAATGTCAGGATGCATTCGTGGAAATAAAACAACAACTGTCCCAAAGTCAGATGTTGTATACACCTGTTATGTCGTTACCACTCTGTATAATGACAGATAGTAGTGAGACAGGTTTTGGGGCACACTTGTTTCAAAACATAGAAGTAGAAGGAAAATTAGAACACCATTCTATTGCTTTTGCTAGCCGGGTTTTACAAAAGTATGAAAAATCATATACAGTCACAGAGAAGGAACTACTTGCCATCCACTGGGCATTTAATAAGTTTAAAAGTTATCTGTTACAGCACAAGGTAATTGTTTTTTCTGACCACAAAGCTCTATCTTACATTCAGGAGTGCAGACTCTATCATGAGCGTATAACAAGGTGGGTTTTATTCCTTCAACAGTTTGACTATGAGATCAAATTTATTCAGGGTAAACATAATGTCATTGCAGATACCCTTTCCAGACTACCAGTAGGTGCAGATGTTGAAAATACTTACGCAAAAGAGGAGAAAGAGTTCAAACTTATGTACTTAAAGTGTGTAAAAGATGAAGCTGAATTACTGAAAATCTTTAATGATATTCGTAGAAGCCAAAGCCATGATGAAAATTGGAAGTTGGTTAAAAGTTAAATATGGAAAAAGGGAGGAGAAAAGGTAGATCAGTATTATAAAGTACAAAAAGGGATTTTGTTTAGGAGATCTAGACCTGACTTAGACAATTGGAAACTATGCTGGCCTGAGCAATGTATTGACACGTTAATCAGGTACATACATGAAACCTTTGGACACTGCGGAGCAACAAAATATATACAGAAGATACAGGAAAATGTATACTTCTATAATATCAGTAGGAGAGTGAAGAAAAAACTTGAAACCTGTGATCGTTGTAAGAGGGTAAAAGTGAGTAACCAGACTTCTAAAGGATTTATGCAATACATTTTACCAAATAAAAACCTTGAATTGACAGGTATTGATCTATATGGACCACTACCAAGATCAAGGGGAGGGTACAGTTACATCTTTGTTATAGTTGATGTTTTCTCGAAATTTATAAAATTGTATACATTAAAGAGAGCAACCAGTAAATAAATTATCATCAAGCTGAAGAATTATTATTTCACAAATGTTGGTATACACCAGGCCATCATGTCTAATAATGGGTCACAGTTTACATCTAAATTATGGAAAATTTTTATTGAAGATACAGCAGAAAGGTACATGAGGGAAATTGGAAGGCTCTGCAGAACATACTGTAGTAAAAATCATGTTAATTGGATTGAAAATGTTATTGACTTCAAGGATATAATGAACAGCCTACAGCATTCATCCACTGGTTTTTCACCTTATGAAGTAATGTTAATTAGACAACCTGCAAATTTGATTTCTGAGAATGTTGATTTCCCACCTTGTCAAACTATGACACCCCAGGAAAGAGATAGAGCTGTTAGGAACACTGTGAAAAGGCAGGGAGAGGTAAGAAAACGGAGACATGATGCAAGAAGTGAAGGAGTACAGTTCAGGACGGGAGATCTGGGTTTAGTAAAAACACAGAAAAAATCTAAATTGATGAGTTCTGAAATGAAGAAATTTTTCGACATCTATAAAGGCCCCTTTGAAATCAAGGAAAACCCGCACCCTAATGCCTATAGGCTAATCTACCCAAAATCCAAGAAGTTATTTGGACTGCGCAATGTTACAGAGTTAAAACTCTACAAACATGACCCATAAAATAGTCATTAATAAGTAAAATGCTGCTCGGAAAGAACTAGTTGACTGGCCCAACTGTATCACTTTATTGCTTTATCATTCAAGGAAAACTTCATGTCAAAGTGTGGGACTATGTCAACTGAAAGTATGAAGTAGATTTTGTGTATGTGAATTACATCTGCATTAATGTCTCTTTGTTCTCTAATATACCCATTCATTAAATTTGGTATGAGATTAGTGTGTCAGACTACGAACCAGTCTTCAGTGTCATAGTAATGTCTCTTAACAAAAACCAAAGTTAATGATGTGGACGCTTTTAAAGTCATAAGATATGGATAATGATTGTGTGTAAGAAGAAAAAACCTTGTCTTTTGTAAGCTATGTCAGATGGAACATTATTTAATGGATAAAGCAAACTGGAGTTACTTGTCAGATTATGAGAGCGTGCATTGAAAGACCAGGCATATTATAGTGTGTTAAAATGTAGTGGATAGTCATGAAGTTTAATTATGCAGATTAAGAATATATTGAGGTTTAGAGCATTATGGAGACATATGTTGGTGTGTTACGTTTGAAACCCCTGTGATGGATTGATGATTATATGATACTAATTTTGAAGTTTATATTGTGGGAGAATATTTTGTAATAGTTTAGATAATTTAATGCTAAAGTGAATGAAGAGCTTTTAGGAATTTATCCCATACCCTGTTACACAATTTGAAATAATTTCTATTCATGGTAATATGCTATTTGAGCACAAGAGAGTGAATAAAAATGAAACACTGTTTAGTAATGATGTAAAGTTAAGGTATAAAGACTAACAATCTTACACAATTTAAGTGTAGAGTTTGTCATAGTTTGACCTATAAAGCTGACATAGATGTGCAACTCGAGGATACTGCAATGATAGTCACAATAATATATGGAATGTCTCAGCTACCTCATTATAAAGGAACATTAAATCATAAATATGTAAACCAATCTGACTCTGAAAATATAGTGCTGATCACACATAATTGAATTTGCACTGGATCCACCATGTGATTATATTCATCACACATACATGAATTTTCCCTAAGAGTCAACCATTTAACATTGTGTGTAAGTATTAGAATATTTTGAACTATGTCTATTTTATGTACGTGGTTAAAAGAACCTGTTTATTTTAGAATAATGATTTCTTTAGATTTAATGGTTGTTTTGGGCACAAGCTTTGGCCATAAGATATTTTGTTGAAGCACTAATATTAAAAGATTGTGAGAGATGCATCATTTCACAGTTCACTTAATACATTCTAAAGAAACCACTGACAATATTAACTAAGATGCATTAAGTCAGCATTGAAGTAAACTTGAGTGTATACATATACTATATAATTATGTACCCATCTTAATGTGGCACTGCAGCTACCATGATCAATTAAATTTAAGGTGCCATATTTTATTGTTAGTTATAAACTCATTACACTTATTACTCAATACAGCCAATGTAACCTTCAAATTGTATATCTTGGAAAGTATATATATATATAACTAAGATCACTTGGGAAACCAATTTTATTACTAACTTTCGGAACTGGAAATTTTATCATGATGTGTGTATTAGATTATTTTATTCCATAGTGACACACAATCCCATACATGGACTTGTGTGTGTGTGTGTGGGGGGGGGGGGGGGGGGGGGGTATTATAACAGAACGTAAAATCATGTATGTCAGTAAATTCTTTACTTGTAATGTTTTATGTAAATATAGCCTTTGGCTGAGAGTGTAATAACTAAGAGACGGTTATCTTTGGTCATGGGGGAAGGAGGTCGAACTTTGAAAGTGGTGGTTGATGGTCTTTGGATTGGGAGCGGGGGTTGGAGGAGGTGGCGATACAGATGTGCTGAAAACAATGTCTTATTTCATATTATTGTAGAAGTGTTAAATGTGAATAAATTAATTAAATAGTGATGTGCAAAAATAATGTAACGTTTGCTCTCTAAAAACAAAAATACCACGTCGCCCTACAAACCAGTTAGTCTCATCCAAACACAAAGAAAACCGCAGGAACATCGCAGTGGAATCACCTCTAGACTTCACGAAGACAACAACGCAGCCATCGATATGAGTTAAGTACCAAACTGTTCGTACTTGTTAACGACTTCGGCCTATAAATTTGAATCTCCTGTAGTGCCTGAAGTCACCATGTGGACAAAGGAGTAGGACAACTTATAGACTGTGGAAATCTTAGGAAGAGGTCAGTTAAACAAGCAAATTGCACAACAAAAATGGTATATGAGTGTTCCATAAACTTTATTTTAGCCTCACTGGTTGTAATTTCAACATGAGATACAGGGAACACACGAATGCACTCAGGCCAAAAAAATTAAGTGTATCAACTTTTAATGGTCACGTGGTCCAACATAGAAAAACAGACAAGGGCAGTCAAGAAAACTATTAAAGACTTTATTTCTTTTTAAAAATATGCAAAAAATAAGTAATTACTCTGTATTAATGGCTGAAATCTACAATTATGTTTTATACGTTGAAATCTTAAGTAAAATATTGATTTTGCGGTTTTTGCACACGATTAATGCAGTTAGCGGCTTTTGAAAACGTGTCGATCTTATTACGAAAAAACATTCGGCTGCATAACCCGCTATTCGGTGATATGTTAGGAATAACAGAATGATGGAACTTTTACTGTGAATATAAACACAACACATTCTATTTGAAAGAGGAGCCTGAAAATTCTAAAAAATTGGCATATAAAATACGAAAATGACATTATTTTACTAGGAAAAACTGACTCATTTAACGTCAAAAAGAGGAGGAAAATAAATGATTGATATAATTTTAAAAAAATACGCAACTGTGCTTTAGATATACAAGATATTGTAGAAAATAAAATAAGCACCTAATTACATCTAAATAAAACATCGACAAAATTTTATAAAATGAAAAAATTGGTGGACAGTTGCATCTTAGTTAAAACAGCGACAAAAAATCATAAAAAATCAAATTGGCTGAAAATTGCTTTTAAGTAACATTCACCTTAACGGCGTCCATCAACTCAAAATCGCTTCCGACTTTGCTTTGTTCTGAGGGTTGGCCGCGGCAGGAGCGTTTTTAGTAGTGCCTCCCTGCCCTTCGAACACCGCAGTGTAAAATTTGATTTTGTCGTTCATAGCGCAGTCTTCACTAAAGTGAAGGTCCAAAGACTTTTGACATTTCAGAGTTTGGCTTCCAAAAGTTCTACACTGTTGTGATTGGTGTTAGGCCGTTTGTTTTGCTGAAATTTTTTTACCTCTTCAGGATGCTCTTGCCTTCTGTAGCTTTAAAATGGCGGAAGTGCTCTCCACGAACTAAAAAAACCTTCTTCTTTTTGCTTTGCGTGAATACGATTTTTTTCCAGCCTGGAAATGCCACTTACTAATAACTTTCACGGAGGCTACAGCATATTCTTTCCAATCGTAAGCAGGGCATTTATTTTGTCCCAGACGTATTCCCGTTGCAAATTTCCCACTGTACTGAATGTATACAGACGAGTTCTCACTGACGCTCAATCTGCGAAGTTGCCTTTCTACACTCATGCTCATAAATTAAGGATATTGCTGATACATGGTGAAACAACGCTCTGGTGGGTGGTTTGCGGGTTTAAATCACCTCGGTGTATGACCATGCGGTGCCTTTGACACCGTGACGCTGGCAGCAGTCCACATACGCAGAGGTGTGTTAGTGCATGTCAGTGTACGGTGCAGTGAGTAAGTGCGCAGACGTTTTCAGGCCTGCTAATGGTGACTGTGTGTTCAAAGTGGCTCAAAGAACACATACTGATGACGTTATGAGGGGTGGAATACTAGGGCGACTGGTCAAACACAGCAGGTCATAGCACAGGGCCTCCGTGTGCCACAAAGTGTGATCTCAAGATTATAGCAACACGCACAGCAGACAAGATACGTGTCCAGGCACTACAGTACGGGACCTCCACAGTGTACAACACCACAAGAAGACCGATACCTCACCTCGCCTGACCATCAGTGCCCGCAAACGGCCACGGAGTACTGCAGGTAGCCTTGTTCGGGACCTTACCACAACGTTTCGAACCGTTGTCTCACAGACACACAGTCTACAGACGACTGAACAGACATGGTTTATTCACACGGAGGCCTGCTAGGTGCATTCCAATGACTCCTGGTCACAGGAGAACGCGTGAAGCCTGGTGTCAAGAATACAGTGTATATGGTCTTTGGAACAGTGGTCCCAGGTTATGTTCACGGACGAGTCTGAACAGTGATTCTCGCCGGGTTTTCATCTGGCGTGAACAAGGAACCAGATTCGAATCCCTTAATGTCCTTGAAAGGGACCTGTATGGAGGTCGTGATTTAAAAGTGTGGGGTGGGATTATGATTGGTGCACGTACACCCAAAATGTCTTTGACAGTAGATCTGTAACTGGTGAGGTGCATCGGAACGTCATTTTGCACCAGTACGTCCGCCTTTTGGGGGGTGCAGAGAGTCCTACCTTCCTCCTGATGGATGATAACGCACGACAGAACCCGTTTCGCGGTCTGTGTACGTGTAAATGCTGATCATATCTCATATTGATGTCGGGGTACATGCGCAGGAAACAGTGGCGTTTTGTAGCACATGTGGTTCGGGACGGTTTTCTCAACGCATCAGCAATAGCGTGGACTTACAGATGTGTGTCTTGTGTGTTCCCTATGTGCCTATGTTATTAGCGCCAGTTTTGTGCAGTGGCACGTTGTGTGACACCATATTAAGCAATTATTCGTAATTTATGAGCATATGTTACAAAAAATCTTGTCACGTGGCATGAATGAGAGGCCCACTACTGCAAACCACAGTTCTATTTCGTCTAGATTGTCCTGAGCTTCGAGAAGAAACCAGTGACATATCAGGCTGATCATCATTCTGTTTTTATTCTGACCCCAATCCGTCGGAAAACTGACGTTTTTCGTTCCTTCGAAATTTAGGTGAGTTAGTCTGTGGTGAACCACCGAAGGTATTTGGTTTGAACTTTTGGCATATTCATATTCCAACCAAATGCACGAAAACACCATGTCGGTGTTCTGAGGGGGCAGCGAAGAGCACTGGCAGCCCGTACAGTTGTAAAGGTGCATTTGAAGGGAATAATAGGCCTCTTGGCATGGCTGCTTTGGTAGTACTATATTCTTTGGACAATCGTAGCTGAGACATATTTCACCCTGGTTATTTTCTTTTTTAGCTCTGTGTAGAACATGCCACCTGTTATTTTATGGACATCGAGCTGCCTTTGTTTTTGTGGTTGGCAGGAGAGCAAATACCGTGTTACTAGAGGAGGCCGAAAGGCACGCGAATTAGCTCACGCAGGCTGGCGTAAGGTCTGGAACATGACAAGGGAATCAGAATTTAGAAACAACGGACGTAGCTGGTGGAATACTTAACTTTAATTCATTAATGATGAACGTCGGTTTTGTCGTTAGATAGTTCACAATTTCAATAGTAACTGATAATGGCGCCTTGCTAGGTCGAAGCAAATAACGAAGCTGAAGGCTATGCTAACTATCGTCTCGGCAAATGAGAGCGTATGTACTCAGTGAACCATCGCTAGCAAAGTCGACTGTGCAACTGGGGCGAGTGCTAGGAAGTCTCTCTAGACCTGCCGTGTGGCGGCGCTCGGTCTGCAATCACTGATAGTGGCGACACGCGGGTCCTACGTATACTACCGGACCGCGGCCGATTTAAAGGCTACCACCTAGCAAGTGTGGTGTCTGGAGGTGACACCACATTTGCAGGCTTTCTCTTTCGGTGCTTCGTTTCTTCCGCTTCAGTACGATATTCCTGCGATTAGCACGTCGAGCAGTTATCAACATAATTATTAGGCACCAAAGCCAATATTGAAATCTTGGCGAAAAATACTCCTGCAGTAATCGTATTTGACAAAGTTTTCAGGGTTCTCGTTACAGTACATGGTCCATGTCTTCGTTATGTTCAGTTCACTACTTAGACTCTTTGAGTAATGGTTCCTTGCGAGTAGTGACGTTATAAGGGGGTGAACTTCTCAATGTGATTTTTCACACATTCCTTTCTCGCTTCAGACAACATGGTTCTTCTGTCACCTCCTTTCGTCGCTTGGTCTAAAATTTTTTGGCAGAACACGATAATCCTATCTTTCTTTATTTGTAAAATTGACAAAAAGCCACTTTGCAAACATAAACATTTTCGATCTTCTCGACTCTCTGTTTCGGTAAAGAAAAATATGTGGTGATGGTTCGTTTCTGTTTTCGTCCTCCCCGGATCTTCCGTTGGGGATGCGATAGAGGTATGTTGAGCTTCATAGTTGCGCTGGCACTCTCGCGTTCCTTTCTGCTTGAACGTTCGGTGAATTTTTCTTTCGTCTTGCGTTGTAAGTTCGTTACATCTTAGTTTTCCGAAGGGATGTTTACAATCAGGTATCTTTGCCAAGGCCTTGGTTTTGTATCTGAAAAAGACCCATTCTTAAGTACGTAGAAGCATTCATTGGTGACGAGAGGCAGGGTGCAGGGAGAGGCGTGGGGGCGGGGGGACGTGGGGTTGGGGGGGGGGGGCGGGGAGGAACCAGATCACGGTTATGGAAAGAAGGCAGAAGTCTGTAAACACAGATAAAATAAAAGGGATGATAAATACGACGGCCTAAGTTTTAAAAAAAATCAAGTCGTGTGTACAGAAAGGGTCAACCACGCGATAGGCGCAAAATTCACTACCGTCAACCCCTCACCCAGTGGTTGCTTAAAATCCTCTCGCATGGACAATCCCTGGAAGGAGTCTGTCAACAGTGAAGTGGAGTGCGTAACACAACAATGCGAGATCGCTCGCACGCTGTGTTGCTCCCTGCCAAATCTACTGCATTTCACACAAATTGCCTTTAGTTTTGCTATGCACTGTACTCTCACTTTGGTGCCAGATAGCTACCAATTTCAGTTTTGCAGGAATTGTCCATGAAATTGGTCGGACTCCGCCGCTGTGTAGAGGAGGCACACATCGCACCACGAATTTGTTAATATTATGTGATAACAGTTAGTATCAACAAAGTTTTCACTCTATAAAGTTGCTTTAATAAAACAGTTTACGCTCTTAGCTTTCTGCTGGAGAAACAGTTCCCTTCCACTGATAGGGAAGCCTCTTCCTTTATCTGGAGGGACCGTCGCTCTCGGTCTCGTTCTGATCATTTGCGGCTACTATGACGGGTTCGAATTCTTGCACAATTCCTACTATTTCAATTACTACCATATAAACCGTACACAAAATCACTAATTCGCTTCGAAACATTCACGCAACGAACATCATTCTGATTCGCTGAACTGTCCTTACCGGCGTATATTTCGACTACACAGCGGCAGCGGAAGCTTCCTTGTTGCGTACGCGTTCGCTACAGCGCAGCCAATCTAACTCTCAGAAAGAAAAATATCTCTTCTAATAGTAACAAAGTGAACGGTAGCTTTGAATGTCTAGATTGGTGAGTTTGATATGCGACTGCCACATCTGTTGAACTTGGGGAGACTTTGCAAAAGCTGGACATTTAGCGGGCTTTTCACCCGAAGACAACCTGCAGTTCGCGGGTTTTGCAACTGAACACGATTTGCCACGGTTTAAACGGGTTTTGCACCCTGAAACGTATTCCATAGTGTAGGAGTTGAAAAAATCTGTACGGCAGCGCCCAACTCAAAATCTATAAAAAATGCATTTAGCAGCATTTGCATTGGTATTAAATGACTTTCAAAAAATCACGTTACAGTGACAAATCAGAAGACTTTATTGTAAGAGTATTTGACTAGTGCTCCCCTCGTGTCTACTCTAATATTTATAAGTTTGCTAATTACTTGAGACTGTGGCCCTTTTTCTTATATAACTATTATTATATATAAATTAACCTCCATCTTTCATTGGTGAAAGTCGTTATCGCCTTATTCATCCACAATGGAGGAACCCTGTTTTGTTGGCAGTGGAAACATATTGCTTGGCTTTCTCTTTAATTAAGTCATCCTGTTTCGTCCAACCGCCAAACCATAGTCTCATCAGCTCACTGGCTAACAGGAGCAAGCTTGCACTCTAGTCCGTCCAGATGTATGCTTGTATTTGTCTGGTGTCCAATACTCATTTCTTGCAGGGAATGCGATTGGTCTTCTGTGACCGAACGGCCCGAAGGAGACACCAGAACTGGTACATACAGCCATATGTTGGTTAAACGTCAGTCGATCGCTCGTATGTGGTTACGTGTTTTCTGCGAATACATGCACTGTGCAGTTTTATAATCGGGCCTCTCTGTAGTTTTGCTTTAAGGAATATGGGCATCGTCTTGCACAATGCGCTTGACTTTCAGACACCAGCTGACTATCCCGTGCAGAATGCCACTAGGTTTGGTTTCCAGTTCTTCTGTTGGCTGACACAACAACCAACCGACCATCAGCGTATACAATAGTTCCCTCAGTGACCGGGAAGCAACACTAAACATGACAACAATAATGCATTCTGTTGGTCGTTTTACGTCTCACAGTGTGTAGAAACTCTAATACACTACACCACGAAATTTAACCGACAGGAAGAAGATGCTGTGATATGCAAATGATTAGCTTTCCAGAGCATTCACACAAGGTTGGCGCCGGTGGCGACACCTACAACGTGCTGACATGAGGAAATTGTCCAACCGATTGACCATACACAGACAGCAGTTGACCGGCGTTGCCTGGTGAAACGATCTTGTGATGCCTCGTGTAAGCAAGAGAAATGCATACCATCGAGTTTCCGACTTTGATAAAGGTCGGATTGTAGCCTATCGCTATTGCGGTTTATCGTATCGCGACATTGCTGCTCGCGTTCGTCGAGATCCAATGACTGTTGGCAGAATATAGAATCGGTGGGTTCAGGAGGGTAATACGGAACGCCGTGCTGGATCCCAACGGCCTCGTGTCACTAGCAGTCTAGATGACAGTCTTCTTATCTTCGTGGCTGTAACGGATCGTGAAGCCACGTCTCGATCCCTGAGTCAACAGATGGGGACGTTTGCAAGACAACAACCATCCGCACAAACAGTTCGACGACGTTTGCAGCAGCATGGACTATCAGCTCGGCGACCATGGCTGCGGTTACCCTTGACGCTGCATCTCAGACAGGAGCGCCTGCGATGGTTTACTCAACGACGAACCTTGGTGCACGAATGGCGAAACGTCATTTTTCGGATGAATCCAGGTTCTCTTTACAGCATCATGATGGTCGCATCCGTGTTTGGCAACATCGCGGTGAACACACATTGGAAGCGTGTATTTGTCATCACCATACTGACGTATCACCTGGCGTGATCGTATGGAGGGCCATTGGTTACATGTCTCGGTCACATCTTGTTCGCATTGGCGGCACTTTGAACACTAGACGTGCATTTCAGATGTGTTACGACCCGTGGCTCTACCCTTCATTCGATCCCTGCGAGGCCCTACATGTCAGCAGGATAATGCACGACCGCATGTTGCAGGTCCTGTACGGGCCTTTCTGGTTACAGAAAATGTTCGACTGCTGCCATGGCCAGCACATTCTCCAGATCTCTCAGCAACTGAATATGTCTGGTCAATGGTGGCTGCGCAACTGGCTCGTCACAATACGGCAGTGACTACTCTTGATGAACAGTGGTATCGTGTTGAAGCTGCATGGGCAGCTGTACCTGTACACGACATCCAAGCTCTGTTTGACTCTATGCCCAGGCGTATCAAGGCGGTTGTTCTGGGTACTGATTTCTCTGGATCTAGGCACCCAAATAGGGTGAAAATGTAATCACATGCCGGCCAGTGTGGCCGAGCGGTTCTAGGCGCTTCGTTCTGGAACCGCGCGACCGCTACGGTCGCAGGTTCGAATCCTGCCCCGTACATGGATTTGTGTGATGTCCTTAGGTTAGTTAGGTTTAAGTAGTTCTAAGTTCTAGGGGACTGATGACCTGAGATGTTAAGTTCCATAGTGCTCAGAGCCAATTTTTTTTATCTCATATCAGTTCTAGTATAATATATTTCTCCAATGAATACCCGTTTATCATCTGCACTTCCTCTTGGTGTAGCAATTTTAATGGCCAGTAGTACAATATACACACCCACTGTTGCTGTGTACGCGTACGGAGTTACATTGACCACCGACCATGTTTTTTGGGTGCTTCAAGTTTCTTGTCGAGCAATGTATACGCCAGAATGAAGTGCACTTCATGGCCTTCACAGTCTCTTCAAACTTATCTACGCTCCTATATATGTCTATATATGTCTTCTTGTGATATTGAGTTATATGTCTTTGTCGACAACTTCATCTGTGTTTTGTCGTGTATACCGGCTATGGTGACGCCCACGCCGTATCTGAGTTCTGTGAAGCCACTTCAGTGTCGTCGAAGTTCTTGTGCAGTACCTATTATCGGCGACACGTTGCTTTAGCGAGAAGGCTATAAATAACACACACTTCGCTCTCTCTAGAGCTAATTCACCTATCTCGAACGTTAACCGATGAAAAGAGGTACTTCCTAGTTGTACTAATTTTAGGCATGGTCAAGAGAGAGTTAACGTGGTGTGCTGTGTGTGCATTCGCTTTCGGCTGGTGAGAGAATTTGGCATTTATTTTTTTCTTTTGTATATGGGCCTGGTTGTACTCGCTATTCAGTAATTTGAAAGATGTTTGAAAATGAGCAGCCTTTTTTCCTTGTGCTCCACAATGCACTACTTAAAACTTACTATTGTTTCCAGAGAGGACGATTCCTCATGGTCTAAAATCCATGTGTCAGGAAAAGAAATACACATATCAAGAAAGTTCTTATGTTTTAGCACGAAATATTACAAAAAAATGTTCTCTATTCTTCTGCTAATGCAACTACATAATTCATTATTATACTTAAGCCATCTGGTTACCTTTCCCTAACATCACTGAGGTTTGGAGTATCAACTTAGAATTGGCTCTTCGTTTCAGAATGAGGCAATTAATTCATCGCATTTACTGTATCGTAACATTAGCATAAGCTTGTAACGAAGGGAAAGTTGGAATGAGCAAAGTGGATGAGCCGGTTTAATAACGGAAAATGGCTTACAAGAATATGTGATTCCTTTAATAACTTTTTAGTTTCCTTAGTATGTTGAGACGATTTGCTTTGCAGTGCTGCTTTTAGCACGCGGACTATCAGCATTAGAAGCATCAACGCACTTCCGAGAGCATTACAAATGCCTTCAGTGGGTTTCTGTTTCGGATGTCTCATTGCACATTTCATGATCAAAACTAATCACCGCCGAAACGAGCGCGCAGAGATAAGACGTCACCTTCTACTCCGGGGTAAGGCCACTGTAACGACACAACACACAGTAGGCCTACGAAAAATATCGTAGTATATCTTGCATCTTTTAACATGCATTCACAACGTTGTGGTTTTCAATACACGTACTCCAGTGATACGTATCTGTAGTCGAAAGAACTCTGAACTGGCCTGTGTTATAACTGTAATAAGCGTGTTACCGCTTCTAGTAGTAGTAATTATAGTAGTAGCAGTATTACGTAGGAATTTTATTCATTTGTTGATCACTTTTACTAGGACTCCCACGGGGCGCCGATCCCCTAGCGCGGGAAAAGGGGGGGGGGGGGAATGTGGTCGGCCGCTCACGCCCTCACAAGCTCTTCAGACTGTTTCTGACAAAGGTTGGTGGACATTGATTTACATAAATGGGTTAAGTTCAAAATTTGTAGTGGACTGGAATTAGAGCCCTGGTCTTCGCTTTCTAGACAGATGGTCTGTCCACTGAGCCGTCCGGACACAGGGATCAGCGCAACTTCACGGACTACCCAAGCACGCCTCCCGTCAGACCCAAATTCACATTTGTCCCCGCACTATTGACGTAATGCCATTGTCCATCATCCTGATTACTCGCGGCGATTCCCCACTGACGTAAACCGATGCTTACTAGCACCTACATGTCGTAATTCGTTTGTATCTTGGTTGATGACGGCTACAGGATCAAAATAGTGTCTGTTCATTTGGACAAGTCTGAAAGAACAGACACCACATATGTAAAGCCCTCGCTGCTGCTTCCGAACAGTAAGTGAGCAATTACATTTGTTCAAGTGCAACTAGGAGACATAACTTGTAACTAGCAGTCGATGCTTTGTGTCTCATGATAGCAGATTCAAATGGCTCCAAGCGCTAAGGGACTTAACATCTGAGGTCATCAGTCCCCTAGTCTTAGAACTACTTAAACCAAACTAACCTGAGGATATCACACACATCCATACGACTGTAGCAGCATCGCTGTTACTGACTAAAGTGCCTAGTACCGATCGGCCACAATGGCCGGCCCACGATAGCAGACTGCAACACTCGCTAGCAGTTGGGGTATCTCAGTTCGTGATGTTGATGGGCACCAAGTGCTATTTGTCACAAAACTGTCTTCTGTTTCTCTGCACGTCACAACTATTTGTTGATAATCGGATTTAGTTTGATTTACCGTAGTTATTCAGATTGTAATATCTGCATGTTCAGAGTAAAAGATACTGATGGCAAAAAATCGCACGCTGAAGAGCCAGCCGCGATCTCTCTGCTTCTGCTGCTCTTGGAACAATACACACAGACACGAACAATCTTCGTACCTGGCAACTAGTTGAGGCGCCTCCTTCGGCCATTTTCATTCTCTGTAGTCGACACCATTCTCTCGGCTGCCCATTCAGTCATATCAGATTAAGTGTGTAGAAAATATTTCTACGTTAAAACCACTATTCCAGGTCAGCCTGAGCTCTGAAAATATTTCATGAGATGATAACGCTGGAAGAACATTCTTGACTTCATGGAAGAAGCCCAGATCACACGCACAAGAATACAACAGCAAAGTAATAAAAGCTTCCCTTAACATTACTCATCAAATATTACTAAGATACTTTTTCATTTATGCCTCCAGCAAGGAGCCATAACGGTGACGTAATCAGACAGTTGAAAGTCTATTGATTGCAGCTAGTATGGGCAAGGTTCTGGGCAGTCGTAAAGTTGTTTCACTTGTAGTCTTCACTGTGATGGCTTCGGCAAGATGACGTCAGATAGATTCCAATATAATCTAATGTTATTCCCCACTTAGATGAAACATAAATGATTAAAATATCTGTTTTGAATGCTATGTTCCCAGTAACATAAAAAGACAATTCTTAACTATCGATACAGAGTTACTCTTAGTTATTAACAGGTTCTGCAGCAAGTCCCCGAATTTACAGGTTGTTTCAGAAGACCGTAGAGGTCCCTTGCTCTATACGGCGCAACGAATGACAGCCGTCTTTACGTTTGAGACTAGTACCCATGCGGGCACTACGAGCTGACTGAGCCTGTAATTCTATCTGCAATCACCAAACGGGCAGAAGAACCGTCACCTGCGGTGTCAGTGTGAAGTGAAGCTGGAACCGCTTTGTCCGTCGTTGAACCTCACGTGGCACAACCTGCTTGCTGCATCGGCCGTCGCAAAGCTCACCCACACACGGCATCATGCAACCTTTCACCGATTCTATTTCACAAAGGAGGACCTCTCGCGTCTGCTCCTGTCCCACAAAGAAGCGTTCTCACTTTCTTCCCTCTCTATCTCTTAACGCTTCCTACTACGTAGCTAAGTGGTCAGCGCTGCTGACTGCCATGGGAAGGACCCGAGTTCGATTCCCGGTATGCCAGGGACTTTTCCTTGATGGGAGAACAGGAACAGGGTGCAATGAGCCACGCGATGCCAATCGAGCAACCACTTAACCGATTCGGAGCTGCTCCGCGTCACGAAAACTAACGGCGAAGGAGAAGGGTGTGCTGACTTCATGCCCCTCCACACTGTATAGAATGACGCTATTGGCAGATGGATGACAAGGTGTTCGATCGGAACCGATGGGGCTCCGAGTGCCTGTGGACTGAGTATTACTTCTTAATATAATAGTTGTATAACCTTGTGTGGTTCACAATACTAAAGAAACAGTTTACGGTATATGTTGAGGTGACAGAAGTTACGGGGTACCTCTGATTTCATGTCGGACCTCCTTTTGCCCAGCATAGTGCAGCATCTCGATGAAGTGTGGACTCGATGAGGTGTGAACTCAATACGTCGTTGAAAATCCTCTGCAGAAATAATGTGCCATGTTGCCTCTATAGCCGCCCACAATTGCGGAAGTATTACCGGTGAACGAACTGACTTCTAGATTATGTCCCATACATGTTCGATGGGATTCATGCCGGCCGATCTGGATGGCCAAATAATTTGCTGGACTTGTCTTCAAACCAATCTTGAACAGTTGTGGCCCAGTGACAGGGCGCATTGTCATCCATAAAAATCCCATCGTTGTTTGGTTGCATGTGGTTTCCAAGCAGCCGAACATAATCATTTTCAGTCAATGATCGTTTCAGTTGGAGCATAGAACAACCGTCCACTGTGGACGAGCGGTTCTAGGCGCTTCAGTCCGGAACAGCGCTGCTGCTACGGTCGCGGGTTCGAATCCTGCCTCGGGTAAGGATGTGTGTGATGTCCTTAGGTTAGTTAGGTTTAAGTAGTTGTAAGTCTAGGGAACTGATGACCTCAAATGTTAAGTACCATAGTGCTCAGAGCCATTTGAACCATTTTTGACCAGTGAAATCAGCCGATTCCATGTAAAAACAGTGTGGGGCGGCGGGTTTAATATGAGGATGTTTTTATAGTACGCCGTCTTTCTCACGCGAGTCTGCCAGAAAGCGATGGAGAACATACTGGCTGCACGGCCACATTGTGGTCCAGTCCACTGAAAGAAATATTTATATTCACATTCTACTTAGCGGGATCAGGCTAAGATTATAAATGAAGGTATAAAGTTCTAGTTCAAACATGTATTGAGTAAAGTATCTCACGTACAACAACTTGAAAGTCACTGTGTTGAATTGACAGTAAATCTTTCTATCCTAAACAGCACTTTAATCAGTTCAGAGGCTACCTCTACGGTACGTTCCTACAAATAGTGCTTCGCCCTGACTACTAATACTCAAACAAATGTTCAAAATAAATGCTCGCTACAAAAGTGGAAATAATAGTTCCCACTTGCCACGCAGACTTGTAATTATCACGGGCGGCACACTAACAGTTACCGTAGCAAAATCTAAGCGATCCAGGACGGTGTACAGATCTCGCGGGTTCACTACCAGTTAATACAGAAAATACGCGTTTTGTCACAACCCGTCTCTGACGTCATCTGAGGCAGAGCCCAATACGACGTTTAAGAGACGCGGATCTTACAGTGGCTGAGTGCGAAGTGAACCTTCCTCTAGCCTCTCGGGCTGTATTTATGTATGTGGCGCAACGGATGGCCTGGGGAACACCTGTTGTCAGCTGCCTTATGCATACGGAAACAGCTTGAGAACGACCGCTTTCTCGGTCACATAATCTTTCATAACAAAGTTATGAATTAATTTAGAATCTTCTTAATTTTTACATGCATTCTGGTAAGTTATTTGAAATCACAGAAAAAAGTTTCAGCTTGCTTGAATAAAATTTTGCCTTCTAGAATTTTTATAGTGGAACTAACGGAACATCGTACCTTTGAACAATACCTTTACTAGAAATTGCATTGGATATCATTACTATTACGATTCTAAAATTTGTTATAGCTTTATTATTTGGTAGATTTCATCATGTGCTGTAAAAAATTTTTCTGTCATTAAAATTACAGGTACTTAACCTATTACAAATGTCAATACTTTAGTTACAAATTTGGTTTTCCTTAAATTACACAAAAACAGTAAGAGCTAGCTTAACTTGGTCTCTTAGTTATTATTTTTAGGTTACCTGAAGTATCTTAGAAATTTTTACATTACTAAGTCCAATATTTAAGGCCTTCAATTTTTCTTAAAAACGTGGATTCTGGCTGTAATTTTTATTTTTTTGCTTTGAAACTTGCACCACTCATGTATGACCTTCATAGGCACATTCTGACCAAATTCTGGCTGTCTAGTTTTATTATTCAGCTTCACTTATTTTTTCCTTAGAACTGCATTTTTACAGAAACCATTGATTTAATTACATTAAGACTTGATATTTAAACGTTATTACAATAAAATATATATTGACAAAGTTTGAATATAAAATTTGGACTTTCAGTTTTATAATCAATTAAGGTGCAATACTGGCGTGATACAAGCACAGACGCGTTAAGGTGACGTGGTGCTACTGGCAGTGAACTGGGGTAAGTCCCGGCACACTCGCTCTCCTTTGTACCTCACACACGACACATCGCTTGTTTTGCTTCAACAGGCCGCACTATTATGGAGCCATCACCAGCTTGCACAGTGCCTTGTTGACAACTTGGATCCATGGCTTCGTGGCGTGTCCACCACATTCGAACCGTACCATCATACCATCAGCTGTTACCAGGCCGGTGTGGCCGAGCGGTTCTAGGCCCTTCAGTCTGGAACCACTCGACCGCTACGGTCACAGGCTCGAATCCTGCCTCGGGCATTGATGTGTGTCATGCTCATAGGTTAGTCAGGTTTAAGTAGTTCTAAGTTATAGGGGACTTATGACCTCAGATGTTGAGTCCCATAGTGCTTAGAGCCATTCGAACCATTTGAACCAGTTGTTACCAGCTGAAATCGGGGCTCATCTGAACAGGCCACGGTTTTCCATTCGTCTAGTGTCTAACCGCTATGGTCATGACCTCAGGAGTTGAGCTCCAGACGATGTTGGCACTCGCGTCGATCGTCTGCTGCCTTAGCACATCAACGCCAAATTTCGCAACAGTGTCCTTACAGATACGTTCGTCGTACGTCCAACATTGATTTCTGCCGTTAATTTCTGCTTGTCTGTTGGCACTGACAACTCTACGCAAATGCTGCTGCTGTCTGTTGTTAAGTAAAGGTCTTCGCCCATTGCAGTGTCCATGGTGAGAGGTAATGCCTATAATCTGGTGTTCTCGGCACATTCTGACACTGTGGATCTCGGAATATTGAATTCTCTAATGATTTCCGAAATGGAACGCCCCAAGCGTCTGGCTCCAACTACCATCCCGCGTTCAAACTCTGTTAATTCCAGTCGTGAGATCATAATCACATTGAAAACCTTTGAACATGAGTCTCCTATGTACGAATGAGAGCGCCATCAATGCACTGCCCTTTCATTTATTTCCCGTTCTACAATGTTAAATATCTGTAAATGGAAAGCTTAAAGTCCAATTGGAAAAATAAACGTACTTTGCAAATGTGATTAATGTTCAAACTGGTGGCCTTCAGTATCAATACATTTCTGAGTACGAGTCACCACTGATTCCGTATATCGTACCAAAGTGTCCAATGAGATTTCTGCGCACACCACCTGAATCGCATTTCAAAGAGTATCCAGTTTATGTGGTTTATGTTTGAATACATCATCTTTTTTCTGTGCCCCATAAGAACAAATCCAGCGGCGTCAGGTCTGGAGAGCGTGCCGGAAACTCGAATGGTCCCCTGCGTTCTATCCACTGTCCTGGCACATTGTGATCCAGGTATGCTCGTACGTTCCTATGATAGTGCGGCGGGCGCCATCTTGTTGGAAATAAAACTCATAATTACCGTATAATGCACGAATGGCAGGGAATATGGAGTCAGCAAGCACTGTTAGGGAAGTTTCGCCAGTAACAGTACCTTCAAAGCGGAAAGACCCAATGAGTCCCCTTGCAGACAAACCACACCACACATTTATACCAGGAAAATTCACAGCCTTTTCAACTGTAATGTGAGGATTATCTTCAGCCCAGTACACACAATTGTGCCTATTGACAGTTCCATTGAGTTTGAATTGGGCTTCATCTGATCAATTTATGCTACCCATAAATCCCGGTTCACGTCTCACCATCTCCTGAACACATTCACAATATTCTAACCTTCGATCTGGATCGTCGTCACTTAGCTGTTGCACCAGCCTTGGAATGTACACACGAAACTTGCCTTTCTTCGGAATGCGTAGCACACTACTAGAACTTACATTACTCTCACGCGCCGCTTGCCTTGAAGATTTTTGAGGCGAACGCTGAAACAGTTCCAAGACCGCAGTTGTGGAATCATCACTTGTAGCTGTCCGAGGTCGCCCTGATCGACCTTTATGCACATCACACACTGTTCCATGAATTTCTAATTTGTCTCGTAGACGTGTAATTGTTAACCTTGAAGGTGGTTCTGTACCATACTCACTTCTCCACTGTCTTCGAATCGCAGCTACATTCCCAAACTTCCAGTATCAATTATCTGCTTCCGCGCTTCAAAGCTCGAACGCAGGTCCGCCATGTTGCAGTTACTTCCTTGTCACTGCTGCCACCTGTTGAAGAAACACGACATTATTTTATCACAGTTATTTAACCTTGTAGAACGGGAAATAAATTGTCTGTGATAGTTCAAAGTGTGTATACATTTTTTTGTATGTGCGTACCGTTATAACATGGCTTCTGGCACGTCAGAGTAGTTTTTAATGTAATATAGAGTTCAGAAAATTATAGAAACTGAATATGTGCTTCCTTTGTTTAAAACAGGGCATTGCACTTATATCTGGTATAAATTTGACCGTTTAAGTGCTCTGAAATAATGAATTTGGGCTGCTTGAATTTGTCTCTCATGTTTTCCGTCAATGATAGCCCCTTTTCCGATCTTACAAGGAACAACTCGAATGAGAGGTCACAAAAGGACAATGAGGTTTACGTCATTTGACGCCCGCTTATTGTCTACCATGCAAACACAATGTTGACTGCTAACGGCAACAGGGAAAGGACCTTGAGGTATACAATGGAGAGAATAGCATGAGGGTCAAATGGCTCTAAGCACTATGGGACTTAACATCTGAAGTCATCAGTCCTCTCGACTTAGAACTATTTAAACCTAACTAACCTAAGGACATCACACACATCCATGCCCGACGCAGTATTAGAACCTGCGACTGTAGCAGCAGCGCGGTTCCGGACTGAAGAACAGCATGAGGCTTAGGATCACAGCTGAACTGCTTAGTCGACGAGTAACTCACAACAGTGCTACAGTGCTAATGTCGTTAATACAAAGCAGGGCAATGGCGACTATAAACAAAGAAAACATTGGATTATACCTACAACAGAAGCTGCCAATGTTGCCATTTCGCCAAAAAGAAACCCATGGAATTTTTTCAGAGTGAGAAATAAGTGGTAGATGAAATATTGGCGTTCCTGCAAGATGAGTCAATGGCATGTGTGGTGTCATATACGTTCGATTTCGCGTATAATGTACATGAGGTGTACAATAATGATGATAAGTGCTTAACAAGTGAAAGTAATACCGAAAGAGGTGTAGAGCTAAATGGTTCACTATCCTTGTTGGAGAGGAAGCCACAAAACCGGTCTCTAGTGAATCGTAGTAAAGGACAATCGTTGCCCAAGGATCGGGTATTAAACATAATTACATACATGGAAGATCATGAATTATAAACAGATTTAGAATAAGTCCGCAGCAATATGACCGTGTAGTGCATAAGAAAAGCTACAGATATTCAAGGGAGGTGAAGGCGCGTTGTTTGCAAAAACAGGTACTTGCGCGTTTTAAGAGTGCTCGACACAATTTAGAGGATTTGCATGATAGTGACCTACTGCGTTATGGACATCAAACTGTGTACGACCGACATGACAGTGATTTCGAGGAAGTCGGTGGATCGTTGCATAACTTCAGACAGCGCTACAGAATCGGAAGACGTAAGCTAACGAAATGTAAAACAAAGCGTCAACTTGACGATGCACAGAAAACTGCGGAATCATTCTGAAAATTTGTAGATGAGATAAAGAAACTTATCGCATCGTTCAGTAAGAAATTTAACTCTGACCAATTGGTATTTGAAGAGGAAATGCGTATGAAAGGAATTCTAGAAATTAGAGGTACCAAGAGAGTTGTATCAAGATCAGCTAACACCAATGCCTTAACGTATTCATATAAAATTTCGCCGACTTTTAATAAGGACGGTAAATTGGCTGATAAGTTACATATTGTGCTGTGAGAGGTTGTAGGCGCTCTGCCCCCTACGATTTGTTCTTCTGTGCATGTTCTCGCAAGGGCAGTCTGGAATATTTTCGTCACAGCAAGCAAGAGTGGAAGAATGAGTGCAAGAGAACAACAGTGGTGTGATTCCTCGTCTGCGTCTAAAAATCAGACTTCTTTAGGGCGAACTATCCCTCCTAGAAATTTGGTGACATAGCGGTTCATACCAACTGGAACCACTGGAAAAATTCAGCCTTGGACGTTTGCTCCATCCGCTCCTATAAAACTTGTTATCGCACTATCTGCTACATCTACATCTATATCTACATCCATACTCCGTAAGCCACCTGATGGTGTGTGGCGGAGGGTACCCTGAGTACCTCTATCGGTTCTCCCTCCTATTCCAGTCTCGTATTGTTCGTGGAAAGAAGGATTGTCGGTATGCTTCTGTGTGGGCTCTAATCTCCCTGATTTTATCCTCATGGTCTCTTTGCGAGATGTACGTAGAAGGGAGCAATATACTGCTTGACTCTACGGTGAAGGTATGTTCTCGAAACTTTAACAAAAGCCCATACCGAGCTACTGAGGGTCTCTCCTGCAGAATCTTCCACTGAAGTTTATCTATTATCTCCGTAACGCTTTCGCGATTACCAAATGATCCTGTAACGAAGCGCGCCGTTCTCCGTTGGATCTTCTCTATCTCCTCCATCAACCCTTTCTGTTACGGTTCCCACACCGCTGAGCAGTATTCAAGCAGGGAGCGAACAAGCGTACTGTAACCTACTTCCTTTGTTTTCGGACTGCATTTCCTTAGGACTCTTACAACGACTCTGTCTGGTATCTGCTTTACCGACGATCAACTTTATATGATCATTCCATTTTAAATCACTCCTAATGCGTACTCCCAGAAAATTTATGGAATTAACTGCTTCCAGTTGCTGACCTGCTATTTTGTAGCTAAATTATAAGGGATCTATCTTTCTATGTATTCGCAGCACATGTCTACATTGAGATTCAACTGCCATTCCCTGCACCATGCGTCAATTCGCTGCAGATCGTCCAGCATTTCAGTACAATTTTCCATTGTTACAACCTCTCGATACACCACAGCATCATCTGCAAAAAGCGTCAGTAAACTTCCGATATCATCCACCAGGTCATTTATGTACATTGTGAATAGCAACGGTCCTATGACACTTCCCTGCGGCACACCTGAACTCACTCTTACTTCCGAAGACTTCTCTCCATTGAGAACGACATGCTGCGCTCTGTTACCAAGGAACTCCTCAATCCAATCACACAATTGGTCTGATAGTCCATATGCTCTTACTTTGTTCATTAAACGACTGTGGGGAACTGTATCGAACGCCTTGCGGAAGTCTTGAAACACGGCATCTACCTGTGAACCCGTGTCTATGGCCCTCTAAGTCTCGTGGACGAATAGGGCTAGCTGGGTTTCACAAGCCCGTCTTTTTCGGAACCCATGCTGATTCCTACAGAGTAGATTTCTAGTCTCCAGAAAAGTCATTATACTCGAACATAATACGTGTTCCAAAATTCTACAACTGATCGACGTTAGAGATATAGGTCTATAGCTCTGCACATCTGTTCGCCGTCCCTTCTTGAAAACGGGGTAGCCAGTTAAACGATAAGCTCCAATACAGATTGTTTTTCATTCCGTTGCATGCCATGACATTCAATCAGTTCTCACCACCTCATTACATCGATAAGCGTCTATATGCATTCGTTAAGAGCTGGTACCTAGCTGACGATTTAAAACTCCTCAGGAGTTCGCTTTCAGTCTTGATTGAGCGAACGTTTGTCGTCACTGTGGCATGCCATTTTTCATTGATGTTGTTTTGATCATTTCTCGAATCTCCATTTTGTGAAGTGTAAAGCGAAGATCCCATAACAGGTTGATCTCTGCACCTCCCGGGCACTAAATTTCTGTTGCCCTCCTGATGCGCATGGCAAGCCATTAGCAACTAATATTTATCCTGTCATAATTGTTAACATAACACTTTCAAATGAGCCTTACCAAAGACTGAACTTGTGACATCGCACTCAAGGGGTTCCTCGTTAGCGAGGCTCTCTCCTCTGTGCCTTGTTTGCTACGTCAAGGACACAGAGGTAACCATATTCGTATCCTGCATGCATTACTGCAGCACGTTAGACAGCTCTGAGAAAAAAATGTTACACCAAATATCAGAAACGTAACAGCTCCAATGTTCGACTTTCCTCAGATGCTGTTCTATAGGCGACCCCCCAGTGCTGACAAGTCTTTTTGCGGTAGAGAGATAGTGCGCGTACAGTCTAAGATTGAAGTGACCCTTCGATACACGTTTATAGACTGGACAGGACACAAAAACGTCTGTCTGACGTTCACGAACTGGAGACACAGAGCTGTCCCCTATACTGAGAAAACAGGTTTATCCTCCCCTCCATTACAGTCGAGGCTGTTTGTAGCGATTTCCTTTGGTCGAAAAAGTATTGAATAACAGATTAACCATCACATAAAGTCAATTACGCAAGTCATGATAATGGTGAATAACTTATTTTGTGAAATTTATAAGGACTAGGTGATCTGATACAGCGTCAAAGAAATTGGTCTCGTATTAGCTACGTTCTCTGTCCACCCATCCTGGTTTACGCTTCTCGTGTTGTTCGCAAATTACACCGGACGAACAGTGTAGCTCTTCATTCGACACGACCACTACGAATGCGAGCTGGTGCCCTCCGTCTCAGGCTCTATCTAAGAAAAATAACGATTTGCTGGGAAACCGTCGAAAGCAATAATCATTACAAATATTCGTCAGTATAGCTGTGAGGAGTTACGTTCAACCCAGTTGGCTTACTTAATACGAGGCACGCCAGTTCTAATCTCGCCATGACAGAAATGTCAACAAATGGTTTTCAAATGCCATTATAAATAATAATTACATTGAGCCCAAACGTATTCGTCTAGATGTATATTTTTGTTTTAAAAAGAAGTGTGTCTTTCGTGAGGAAAAAGAAGCTAATTCGAAATCTGAAGAGCTAAGCCTGTAAATCATGTTAATTGAATAACAGGGAATATAATATATACATAGGCGTAAAAGCGTTAACAAAATAGAAAAATTCACACTAAAGCTGCTTAATAAATGAAAAGCACCAGTTTGCTTCTGTTCTACAATAATATTTTTATTGTTAACCGGTGTTCAGTTGCAAACGACATTGGAAGAGAAGTAACATGTGTAGACTGAAGTAAAAACATACAGTAAGTATTATCTTTGACAGTGTGGTGATAATGCAATGAAAAAGTGAAAACTGAATAGTGCGTATATAACAATGGAGTAGACAGGAAACCTTTAACACACAACAGATATAGCATGCCTACATAACAGTTTCTCTTAATAAATGCTATTAATTAACGATATTGCTATTTCGTGTTAATAGGAATAGCATGCCTACATAAAAGTTGCTATTAATAAATGCTATTAATTAATGCTATTCCTTTTTTGCGTTAAAGGTTTTCTTATCTACTCCATTGTTATTTATGTACTGTCCAATTTTTACTTTTTCATTGCATTACTACCACACTGTCAAATATGCTACTTATTATATGTTTCTACTTCAGTATAGACGTGTTACTTCTCTTTCAATGTTGATTGCAAACATTGTAACTTCTTTGGTGATAATACTCATTAAAGGTCTGAAGAAGGCCTCGTATTATAATGTTGTTCTACCAAGTACCGACTGAAGATTCTGCTAACTAAAGCAACTTCATAAAGTATTCGTTCGTTCATGGTTTTGACATTTAGAACCTGGAAACATGGGTTAAACTAAAACAGATTACTATTTAATGGCGTTTCCTTCTTCCGTTATTACTGCTTACAGTCGTTTGGACATAGTACTGACTAAGTTTCCTGTCACAGACGATGGAGTTTCGTCCCACTCTTATGGAAGGGCTCTTTTTAAGTCTTCCTTTGTTAGGAATTTGTCTTTCTGTGGCAGCATCTCCGTGTTTTTCTTATGCCACACCATTCGCTGAAGAAACTGCAAAAAGGTGGGAATTTAAGGAGATGGGACCTGGATAAACTGACTAAACCAGAGGTTGTACAGAGTTTCAGGGAGAGCATAAGGGAACAATTGAAAAGAATGGGGGAAAGAAATACAGTAGAACAAGAATGGGTAGCTTTGAGGGACGAAGTAGTGAAGGCAGCAGAGGATCAAGTAGGTAAAAAGACGAAGGCTAGTAGAAATCCTTGGGTAACAGAAGAAATACCGAATTTAATTGATGAAAGGAGAAAATATAAAAATGCAGTAAATGAAGCAAGCAAAAAGGAATACAAACGTCTCAAAAATGACATCGACAGGAAGTGCAAAATGGCTAAGCAGGGATCGCTAGAAGACAAATGTAAGTATGTACAGGCTTATTTCACTAGGGGTAAGATAGATACTGCCTACAGGAAAATTAAAGATATCTTTCGAGAAAAGAGAACCACCTGCATGAATATCAAGAGCTCAGGTGGAAACCCAGTTCTAAGCAAAGAAGGGAAAGCAAAACGGTGGAAGGAGTATATAGAGGGTCTATGCAAGGGCGATGTACTTGAGGACAATATTTTGGAATGGAAGAGGATTTAGATGAAAATGAAATGGGAGATATGATACTGCGTGAAGAGTTTGACAGAGCACTGAAAGACTGAGTCGAAACGAAGCCCCGGGAGTAGACAACATTCCATTAGAACTACTGACAGCCTTGGGAGAGCCAGTCCTGACAAAACTCTATCATCTGGTGAGCAAGACGTATGAGACAGGCGAAATACCCTCAGACTTCAAGAAAATATATAATAATTCCAATCTCAAAGAAAGCAGGTGTTGACAGATGTGAAAATTACCGAACTGTCAGGTTAATAAGTCATAGCTGCAAAATACTAGCGCGAATTCTTTACACACGAATAGAAAAACTAGAAAAGCCGACCTCGTGGAAGATCAGTTTGGATTCCGTAGAAATATCGGAACACGTGAGCCAATACTGACCCTACGGCTTATCTTAGAAACTAGATTAAGGAAAGGCAAACCTACTTTTCTAGCATTTGTAGACTTAGAGAAAGCTTTAGACAATGTTGACTGGACTACTCTTTTTAAAATTCTGAAGGCGGCAGGGGTAAAATATAGGGAGCGAAAAGCTATTTTCAATTTGTACAGAAACCAGATGGAAGTGATAAGAGTCGAGGGACTTGAAAGGGAAGCAGTTGTTGGGAAGGGAGTGAGACAGGGTTGTAGTCTCTCCCCGATGTTATTCAATCTCTATATTGAGCAAGCAGTGAAGGAATCAAAAGAAAAATTCAGAGTAGGTATTAAACTCCATGGAGAAGAAATAAAAACTTTGAGGTTCGCCGATGACATTGTAATTCTGTCAGAGCAAAGGACGTGGAAGAGTAGTTGAACGGAATGGATAGTGTCTTGAAAGAAGAATATAAAATGAACATCAACCAAAACAAAACGAGGATAACGGAATGTTGTCGAATTAAGTTGGGTGATGCTGAGGGAATTAGATTAGGAAATGAGACACTTAAAGTAATAAAGGAGTTTAGCTATTTGGGGAGCAAAATAACTGATGATGGTTGAAGTAGAGAGTATATAAAATGTAGACTGGCAATGGCAAGGAAAGCGTTTCTGAAGAAGAGAAATTTGTTTACATCGAGTATAGATTTAAGTGTCAGGAAGTCGTTTCAGGAAGTATTTGTATGGAGTGTAGGCATGTATGGAAGTGAAACATGGACGATAAAATATTTTCGACAAGAAGAGAATAGAAGCTTTCGGAATGTGGTGCTACAGAAGAATGCTGAAGATTAAATGGGTAGATCACGTAACTAATGAAGAAATATTGAATAGCCTTGGGGAGAAGAGAAGTTTGTTTCACAACTTGACTAGAAGAAGGGATCGGTTGGTAGGACATGTTCTGAGACATCAATGGATCACCAGATTAGTATTGGAGGGCAGCGTGGAGGGTAAAAGTCGTAGAGTGAGACCAAGCGATGAATACACTAAGCAGATTCAGAAGGATGTAGGTTGCAGTAGGTACTGGGAGATGAAGGATCTTGCACAGGATAGAGTAGCTTGGGGAGCCGCATCAAACCAGTCTCTGAACTGAAGACCACAACAACATCATTCTCTTGCCGTCCGATCCGAAAATAGTATAAAATGGTGTATTCACTTCCATGAGTAAAATATCTGTTCCAGACCTCATCCTTGAATCTGTTAGTGGGCAAAATCGAAATGTTTCTTCCAATTCTTTTCACTGACCCTAACTTTCTCAACTGAGGAGAGATCCGATGACCTAGCTGGCCGAATTCTTGCTGAAATGTAACCTGTAGGACGGCTTTCCATGAAGTGCAACAAAATGAAGCACAGAACACCGTCGAAGTACCGCTGCGCTGTAAGGATGCCATGGGTGGCAACGAAAGGGGCCCTGCTATGAAAAGAAGTGGCAACCCTGACTTGCTGTCAGGCCATATTCCGACTGACAGTCAGACTGGTATCCCACCGCTGTCTCGGATGTCTCCAGACACGTTTTCGCTGGCCACCGGAGCTCTCTTCGAAGCGGAACTCATCACTGAAGACAATTCTGCTCCTGTCGATGAGATTACAGTCTCCGATGACTAGCAAAAACGTGTCTGTAGACGCCTAGGACTGCGGTGCTGTACCATCCTGTCCGTCATCCGCAATATGAACAGTCACGAATGACGATCGAGGGTGCGATTTCGTTTCATAGGAGGACCCCTTTGACTGTCATCCGCTGTACCTTTACAGCACCATTGTACGTCGACGATATTCTACACTCCAGTTTTGCTGCTCTTCATGGCAAGCCATTCTGGGATTACATTTCAGCTGGATAATGCCCTACATCACTCGGCAAGAGTTTCTACTCCTTATCTACAGGCTTGCCAAACCCTGTTTTGGTCAGCAAGGTCGCTGGATCTCTCCCAGGTTGAGTACGTTTGGAGCATTGTGTATAGGGCCCTTCATCAAGTTCGTTACTTTGACAATCTAACGCGCCAACTGGACAGATATTAGCACAGTATCTCTCAGGAGGACATCCGACAATGGTATAATCAGTGCCAAGTCGAGTAACTGCTAGCTTAAGGGCTAGAAGCGGACCAAAGCGTTGTTGACTTGTTCCATTTGTGAAGCTTCAATAAATAATCTAATTTCTCTGAAGTTGTAATCATATCTACTACTTATCTCTGTCCCATTCGGATACTTCCTTAGTGGGGTGTTGTTCCTTTTCTTTCTTTTTTTGTCTTAGAGTGTATTTTGTTCCTTGTTTTCCAATGAAATTTATTTAATGAGTTACTTTCCACAAGACTGGCTCTTCAGGTTTTTGAACCGTGCCTGGCTCGCATTGATGCCGTTTGTTTTATAGCATTTTGTCGCAATCGAGTGATGTCTTATTTCTTCCTGAGTTATTAGCATAATGCGTTGCTGACTTGCCTCCGTCAGTGGCACCAGCAGCGCTTATCGATACTAGTACTGCTTTACCATCTTTGGTGTGAACACTATATTTACGTATGGTGGTGTGTGTGACTTTCGTTCGGTTGGGACAGAGCAGCGAGGAAATCTCCGTAGTGAGAGGTCAGGCCAGGACCGCTGGACGCATGCACACGCAGTCGGATTGTGAGGCGCTAGCTGCAAGAGCTAGAAAGTGCGTTGCCAACCGAACCTGGACAGTTACCTGCCCTGGTCATTAGCGTAGTTTTGTGGCAGTGTGTTTTCCTCGCCTTGTTGATGCTGTCTGGCACGGCATGTAGCTCGACAGCCTTTTAATTGCGCCTTGGCTGTTCTTAGACGCCAATTTGCAACACCTAGTGCTGCTGGTATCTTCGTTCTCGGCTCATATTTTCCGTTGTCTTAGCATTGGTCGGGCGGAAGGGAATTGATTAGGTTTTTTGGTCGGTGCTTCAGCCGCCCTGGGTCGGGTTGCTATCCGATTATTTAACCTTATTCTTGGCTGCCTGTCTCACCCCACCTTAGGTTAGAGCTACCTCCTCAGGGAGACCTGTGGGACACTTCTGAGCACCACTGTTCTGTTTATTTTAGATGGTAATTTACCTTTAGTCTGAAGTACTGTGCGAGGTCTTCAGCCATCTATTAATTTAGTTTGCTTCAATTTTAAATAAGACCTTCAGCCGACTTAAATTAAAAATTTGAAGATTGATTTGTTTAATAATTAAAATTTTGAAAGTTTCCTCTATCTGAAATTCTTGTTATCCAGGCGCTAAGCCCTGAGTTGTTCATGTCTTGTGTGTGGCCTTCAGCCGAGTATTCACGTCAAATACTTTTTTTTTAAAAATAAGGCCTTCAGCTGCGTGTATTCTTTAAACAAATTTTTATAAGAACTTTTAACATTGCAGCGCGTCAGCAATCGTGAATAATTTAATGATTATAAAGAATCCGCCTCGATTGCAAATAGAAACCGTATGTTGACGTAGGTTTCGGAACGGATAACCACGCCTTCTTCTGAACACACTAAAACTACAAACTGCCTAAAGAGCCATGATCCAACATTACTACAGAACGCCCAAAAGGGCACAAGACTCGCATAAAATGCATAATCATTCAATTTTTATAACACGTTCAGGCCTTCTGCAGTTCTTGTTTTTGGTCTGGTTTTTGGCCTTCAGCCCAGGAGGTATTGCAAGTTTTCTTAACTAGGCCTTCAGCCTATTATTTTAATTTGATCCTTTTAAGGCAATGTGTAATTAAGTGGTTCTTAGGGAAATAAAGGTTTGTGCATTTTCTGCAGCTATCAGTAACTGATTAGGGCTCCTCTGCACAACCATAACCTGATCCGCTCCATCCTGCGAAACCAGATTTCAATTTTGTATTCATTTTACATGCCACAGGTCTACTTAAAAAAAATGCAAATAGACGAGAACTTTCTGACTCACTGTAACAGTAAAAAGTGAAAAACGCTTGTCCAAAATTTAAGTGACTGGTGTTTCACTTTTACAATACATTTCACTGACAGTTTCTTCTTGCAATCAACTTGTCGACTGTGGCCTCACATTGCGGCACTTGCTGCAATATTCTAGCGTTCGTCGAGTAGCATGGCTTGACACCTCATATCTCCGCTGTTTTGATCCTTGTCTGGCCATTTTATGTCACGGAAACACGCAGGGCTGTGGCGTGTGCGCGTAACTCAACAGTTAAAGTGATTTAGATTATTCCTTGTGCAGTTTAAAATTAAACCGAGATCGTTAGCAAATGCTGGCCAGCACTGTTGTGAGAGCCCGATTTATCCCGCACTTTAAAGTGGCACTTGCGGAGTCCGCAATGGCGCAGAAGTATCTGCACGGAGATTTTCTGCGCTTGAAGTGACTGACAGTATTCAACAGCTAATATTTTTAACTACTTTTTCAGTACTATACAGTACTACATATAATAGACACATTTACAGTCTTTGTGGAGCCTGGAGATGGGCGATTAGAGCAGAGCTGTCAGAAACATTAATCGTAGTATAGCAAAGATGGGCCGATATGGAGACGTGACAGAATGAGAGGAGAGAGCCTTTGTATTTGAATGTGACGACGGCCACACTCTGAAAGAAGTTTCCTGATTTGTCGGTGTATCACCGCGGACCACCTGAGGTCTTTATAAGGAATGGTGAACCATTCGCAGCCATGTACCACGTTATGAGAACAGTCGTAAAAAGATCTTATCCGACAGGGACCAGAGATGAGTGTCATATCTTCTCAATGACAAAGGATTTCTTATACTATAGGTATATCTGCTGCCGGCAAATGGAGGTACATCTCAACCAGTTTCCGAGAACACACTGCAAAGGGAGCAACATGCATTGGACATTTGGAGTAAAGGACCTGGCATAATGTCATTGCTCACAACGGCGCATTAAATGTCTTAATCGACCAAACTATGAAAAGCCTTGATATTACCATACTGGAGTTTTGTAATGTGATCCAGTTTTAGCTCATTTCAAATAACACAGGGCTTCGAGTGAACTGACAGCCCAATGATGCATTTAGCGCGCAGTGTGAAGAGAATGTACAGAAGGTAAGCAATAATGTGGGAATACCACAAGCCTAATACAGCGTAGGAATGCCCTTGGCATTCAAAACAGCTTCCAGTCATCTGGGAATGGATAAAACCATGTTTTGTAGGTTCCTAAAGGAATCTTACGCCATTCGTCTTACAAAATAGTGGCAAGCTCCCCCCAACGGTGATGAAGGTTGATAGCTAGCAAACACCGTTTTCTACATAGCAGGCCACAAAGGATCAATAATATTGAGGTGTGGTGACAGTGGTGACCATGGGAGATGTGACAGTTTGTTGACGTCCTCACATAACCAGTCCTGGATGATGTGAGCCGTGAGAACAGGGGCTATGTCGTCATAGACCGCAGAATCATTATTTGGAAACAAACATTGTATTAACGGGTCGTTCTGGTCAGCCAAAATGGTCACATCATCCTTGGCGGTATACTACTTTGCAAAGTAGCCATGGGGCCCATGGAATACCGCGATACGGCTGTCCGAAACATCACGGAGCCCGCGTCGTGTTTCAGACTTGAGACATAAACTCGGCCGGAAATTGGAACCAATGTGAAACAAAACTAATGCGCTTATGTCTTCGGCCTCATGTCGTCTCGCCCTGTAATTCCCTGCTTATGGAATTCCCTACGTGTTTTGGTGCTGACAGGATTCACGAGTGCGACATTTAGTTCTGCAGTGATCCTGCAGCTGTTGTCCTCTGATTTTTCGTAACAATCCTCGTCGACGACAATCCGTCGCGAACACTCAACACATGCATTCGACTGCGTTGTGTCTTATCGGATGATGTTTTCCCGCTTCCTCTGTATGCGGTACAGATCATCGATACAGCTTATCTTGAAACACCAAACACTTCTTCTACCTTGGTTACGGAAGCATTCACCATATGAGCTCCAACAGGTTGCCCACGTTCTAATGCACTGACCTCCGACATAATGCATTCACAACTACATGGAACACTGTTCTGGCCACTACTGGCACTTGCAAAGTACTGAGGACATTCCTCAGGTGCCGTTTGTGGTAAAATACAACAGTACAACCAGCAGGATTGGCAAGCATCTGCATTTATCTTCTCGCGGTGTTTCCATACGATAGTCCACCTCCGATACTTCAGGCTGGAGGTCGTTTTGTGGTGTTTGGGGGATATTTCTCGCATAATGTCTCGGGCGCACCCTTCGGGTCACCGTGAACATGAACTAGAGTATTTATTTCAACATTATCGGTCAGTAAGTGTTGTCCTTTCTTCTACGCCTCCATGTCGAGTACATCGTGGACAGTCCTGTCTTCCAAGACGATTATAGCCGTGTTTTATGCTTCACAAATACGTTCCTCGTTTAAGGGACACTCAGGCTATCTAAATCACTCGATCTTAACAGCAAAGAAAATTTCTAGTACTATCTGGAACAGCAGGTGATACCTGCAGATGGCTCTGAGCGGTATGGGACTTAACATCTGAGGTCATCAGTCCCCTGGACTTAGAACTACTTAAACCTAACTAACCTAAGGATATCACACGCAACCATGCCCCAGGCAGGATTCGAACCTGCGACTATAGCACTCGCGCGGCTCCGGACTGAAGCGCCTAGAACTGCTCGGCCAACGTGGCTGGCAGGTGATACGTAGTCTCAACATTCCTGCAATCTGATAACTCTGTGGGATCTAGTCGTCAGGGAGTGGCTTCAGCTCGATATGGCATACTTGAAGAAATTTGTGAACTCTCTCACTGAGCTCACCGGTCCAGTGTTCAGCCCACTGGATACGCATTCGGGAGGATGACGTTTCGAATTCGCGTCCGACCATACAGTTTTAGGTTTTTCGTGATTTGCCTAAATCGCTCCTGGCAAATGACGAGATGTTTCCTTCGAAAGGGCACTGCCGATTTCCTTCGCCATCCTTGAAACAATCCGAGCCTGCCCTCCGTCTGCAATGACCTCGTTGTCGACGGGACGTGAAACCTTTTCGCCCCGTAATCTTTTCCTCACCAAGTGAAGTCATTATCAAGGCTGTAGGGGTTGTTACTCGGTATGGGCGTCTTGTGTACTTTGGTGATTAATTTTTTGTCCGTGGTGCCTGTAACAGACAAAATAGGTCTCGGTACTCAGTGACGGTAAAGACAATAATCTTCTAAACCTAGAGTTTTTACTTACACGTGGCGTGTCTTGAACACCAAGACAATTCTGTACATCTACTCTCCTTGCTTCAGGATAAATCAGCACAATTTTCTGTTCAAGTATATTAGAACTCTGGATACGACGGTATAAAAAAAGGTGCATGTTGACCCTAGATGGAGTCTTTGGACTGAACAATAATGGGTACCCAGAGCCTTTAGAACAAAAAGCGTGCAAGTCTGCAAGGGGAACAGCGACCGACCGTAATAAATAAAATTGTGGAACAGCTACTAGTCAAATAAAATTTATTGCTGGTCTGACTTCGAAGCTGCACTCATTCAACGTTTAGCTAGAGGCTGCTAAACTCTGCAGATGCTCGTTCGTGACGTGCGAAACCGGTAATAAAGGAAATTACATGCGATTTGTGCTGCTCTACGGTTTTATTTCACGCAGCTCACAACATTCGCTCGAACAGAGAATTTTACTCTGCAAATGAATCATACAATTGCATCGTTAACTAGCCTACACTAGACCAGGACTAGAAAATTATCTTTCGCAGATAACGGTCTAATGCATGACTCTTTAGAGCGATCTTCGGAAATCGACTAAAATCTTTAATCGTTCAGTATCTTTCAGCCTGGCTTCATTTCATAGAATGTGGCTGTATTTTTTCTCAGTGGGACTCTAATAAGTCCCAGGACATATGAGCGAGGTAACAAGAGACAGATGGTTGGGATCGGTCGGTGACGTGCAGGATCGCTGAGCTAAACTGTTCACAATTCCATTTTCACCCTGGCGCATTGTTATAATGTCCTCACTAAACGACGTGTAATCTTTTTTTAAAGCTATATTAATAAACGAGACGTCGGTGTAAAATTCGCTTTTCAGATGGAATTACATCTGATGCTAGTTAATGAAGTTCCAAAAGAAACGAATTAAAAGGTGTAGAATTAATCTGTTTTGAAGATGAAACCGGTGATACCTTCTGCGGACGTTACTGATTTCATACCCAAAAAGGTTAGTACGTCACGACGTTTAAGGCCACGAAACAGGTATACAGGTATAAAAGAACCACAGAGGGAGACCACATGACTGCTCCTTACTTTACTGGACAAACCGTAAAGGATAAGAGATACACAGAGTTACCGAGAAGCTACCGCCTCGCCTAGAGGAAGCACCATTTGAAATAAGTAAATGTATGTGATGCCAGCGCGATGATGTCTGGCTCACTGCTCACTTGTGACCGGGAAACGGTGCACCCAGGTCTTTCCTGGTCACTGGAGCCATTTTCAATCGGCCTGCGCTTTCGCTTGGTGTTACGCCACTGAACCTTTATCGCGGGGGTCAACCAAAGATGAAGTCTATGCAAAACAACGACCCAAGAGGGGTAAAAACAGCGCACTGTTGCAACATGTGCAATGACATCGACGGAATCTCTTCAGTCTGTCCAGAAATCCTTGCACCAGCTTTTAAAAACATGTATTGCAGTAGACGGTGGGCATTTCGAACGCTTTGATGACTTAAATGAAATTTTAAGTTAGTGTTTATGACCATATTCTTGCTGTTACTGATGTAATATTGCAATGTATATGTGTATCTTGACATTAAACTTACGACTCATATTTATTACTTAACAATATCTGTATCTCACTTCGCCGGCCGAAGTGGTCGAGCTGTTCTAGGCGCTGCAGTCTACATAGTTCTAAGTTCTAGGGGACTGATGACCTCAGAAGTTAAGTCACATAGTGCTCAGAGCCATTTGAACCATTTTTTTTATCTCACTTCCATTTTTACAAGGCTCTTTGAGAAACAAGAGCGGAACAGTTACGATAGTTAATAAGAGAATAATAATGAAATGCCATATTCTTTGTGTTCCACTTGGTGTGTCAATCCAACCAAATGTAGCTAAGTGTTATAAGCATCAGTTTTACATTTAACTTTTCTCCACTATTCCGGTTTTGTAAATAACTGCGTCAAGCTGGAGCATTCCAGCAGCCTGGCACGATATTTCAATATAAGGAGACGAACTTCCGCATAAGATAGCAATCGGTTTCACGTTCAAAACACATAAATCCTAAACTCTCATTTCAGCAATTTCTCGGGAAGTACTACTCGAATTGTGAAGAGTGAAACCCCGTTGAATGAAGTTCTTTTAGAACTGCTATGCTACCAGCAGAAATTACTACAGCTGCATTTGAAAAAAGCAAAGCTGATACTGATATCTCTGTAATTAATGTAGATATAAAAGGAAACTATATTTCCGTTAGTGAAAACTTTATCATAATTCATTTGGGAGAAAACAGAATTATGATATCTTAAGCGATTCAGGAAATATCTGACACGAAAAACTAAGTGTAATTACCCCGTATACTCAAGACAATATACTGGGATCTAACAGGCAACAACATGTAATAGAATTAAGCTTATTTACGACAAAATAGCATATTTCACTCTAAGAGAAATGTGTTTCTTGTCTGGTCGTTAAAACGTCCACGGAGAATACATTGACTTGTCTACTATTAAGCTATTGGCTTCTGTAATCATCATCTTGAAAGAAAGTGCCTGTAAGGAATACAATTATGGGACGTCAGCAGCAGAAGCGTTGTGGCACTATGTATGGTGCTTACGTAGAGAGCCATCAAGACACTGAAACGGTCGCGGATTTTACTGGATGCTCGTGTGTGACACTATATGTGACGACTCTCTCCGGGAAAATGAGTGTCATGATATTGGCAATAAGGCCGAAGAAAGAAGCTGTCCGGAAGAATGACGAGGCCCTCTGCAGAGAATTAGAATGATGTTGCCTCCAGGGAAATATCACACGTTATAAGGGCCGTACCGAGCGAGCATATCAAAACTTCAGCCATCAGCTTAATGGACGTGGATAGTAACACTCCGTGATATTACGCCATACAGCTGAGTGGCCACACGAAAAGTAGCTTTTCGCGAAATTCCCTTAATTCTGACCACAAAGCTACACATAACTGGATTGTCATTCATTAACGTTTAGAGCTCGTGATCGCTTTCCTTGTGAAAATAGAACCATTGCCTTCATTTTTCGGACAGTAACACAAGACAAGACATAAGACTGGTTCTATAGTGTAAGGTGTTATTGCACGAAAAGACAGATAAATTTGGCCTTCACTCAGTCTTTCATTTCAGCTTCATTGACACGTATAGCAATAGATCACACAAACATCAGCAAGATACATGTAGCGGGATGAAGATAGGGCGTACGTTTTTGCTAATATTCATCGAAATGTACTTAAGATTACAGTACCAAATATTCGTTATCGGATTACTCCTATTGAGTCTGTCAATGCTTGGAAAACCTCACATGTGATCTGTTCATATACTTTATGGCTTTTCTGCTACGTTTCCCTACTGATTTTTAACCGTGTGTTATTATTTCTTATACGTTAGCCCACTCTGTCGACATGGTTTAATTGTTTTACCTTACGTTCCTCACTTTCTTACAGTTTACGCCTAGTCCGAATATTACATCTTCATTTCGAATGTGTGCATCCTAATGTATCTTAAAACTGGGAGGTGAAACACATTCGTTGTCTCAATCCTTCGTTTGCATTTTTCTGCCAGGATCCATAAAGAAGATTTTTATATGCTAAACACGGTCTTTGCCATAAGCGATTCTTTTAATTGTGTTGCATAAGCTGATGAACGATTTAAGTTAATGTCTCTAGAATTATATGGAGGTATATTATACAGAATTCGTTAAACATGTTGACCCATTCAAAATATTTGCCTCGTGTAACGATATTTATCCAAAGTAAGCGCTATTTCGCTCTTCATATGTGTTCACAGTGAATGCTTGTCTCTTAGTATTGTGTACAGATACTTAACAACAGTGGGTTGGCGAAGATGAAACTGCAACAAATGGGCTTCAACCATCTTGATAGCGGAACAGTGACGGCCACTGTTTTTCAGGAGTCACAGAGTATCAGTATGGTTGCTTGCTGGTAACATCTAAAATAATTACTGGCTGTTACTCCGCAGGTTCTTGGTTGATCTGGCCATGAGTCAAAGGAGCTGTTACTGCTCCATTTCGAAAACTAGAAAAGTCATTTATTCCTTCTTCTCTTAATCATTATTTTTTATTACATTCAGAGCAGAAATTCTCTATGAGTATCAAACAGACAAGCTTATCGCACAAATTTGCAAGGATATTTGTACAATTATTTCTTTCCCGTACAAATATGATACATCTTTTCCACTTTGCTTTTCTCTTCTTCCTACGTTGTTGGCAAATTCTTAATCCCTCCTGAACATTTGTATGAATCGGGATGTGAGTAAACTTCTTAGCGTCGACAGGGCGGAATATACGGATGATAAACTCGTAATTATTTCTGAACTTTTTCCTTCTTTTATCCCTTTCAGTATTTTCAAAATAAGTCAGTTGTGCGTTGACTGGGCTCATATTGACCATTACGAGAAACATTATGATTAAGCAGTGCATATTTCTTTGAAGACAGTAGGAGACGCTCAACATGACTGAAGCGTCTTCTCCGTCTTTGGCGCCATTATGAACAGCGGCAAAGCAGGGCTTCTGTTTATCTCCTGTGCCACCATCGGTTGCCTTATTCTCTTCACGCACTTTCTAGAACATAAAGAGCAGTCTGTTGTAAGGCACGAGATTCAATGATCGACCTCTCATCCATCAATGGTTGTTACTTCCACTGGAATGTCTCGCTTCTTACTTCGTACCCTGACAAAAAAGAATCCGCCACAGGCAGAGCAGCCACCTGTATTTGTAGTGTAACATGGCAGGTAGCGGTATTCATGAAATCACAGCGCAGCATCCGAGAGTTTGTTGCTTTCGGTATAACCCTTCCGTTTACAACCCAGAGTGTATTTGCGAATTACGCAGATGCATGCGCAACAGTGTACATCTTAATGTCGCATTTAGCTCGCTTGCTGGTAATATTGTTGTGGTTGGCAGAAGAGCCTACCGTATGGTTAAATGGCGCGAGGTCTGGAACATGACAAGGGAATTAGAATTGAGAAAAACGGACGTAGCTGGTGGAATACTTAACTTTAATCCATTAACGGAGAACGTCGCTCTTTATGGTACATGGTTCACAATATCAATAGTACGGATACTGGCGCCTTGCTAGGTCGTAGCAAATAACGTAGCTGAAGGCTATGCTAACTATCGTCTCGGCAAATGAGAGCGTAGAAGTCAGTGAACCATCGCTAGCAAAGTTGGCTGTACAACTGGGGCGAGTGTTAGGAAGTCTCTCTAGACCTGCCGTGTGGCGGCGCTCGCTCTGCAATCACTGATAGTGGCGACACGCGGTCCGACGTATACTACCTGACCGCGGCCGATTTAAAGGCTACCACCTAGCAAGTGTGGTGTTGGCGGTGACACCACAAATATAACGCAGAAACGTCAGTCTTGCACTCAACGTTAACATTTTGTCTTACAATATAGCTAATTTTTCCTTTCTTGGAGGGTCTCAAGGTTATCAAATTGGCTTCATCAACGTGTTAATAACACGCTTTTTATGGTTCCAAGCTTGTGGTATTGACTGTAGTCGGCCATCTACATATCTACAAAACGTGAAAAAAATGAAACTGAATAAAGATAAAAATAAAGCTATAAGAACATATACCAAAACTATAAATATGCGAAATATGCTGATAACATGCAGTGCGGATAAAAATGTATATCACTCGGGAGAAACAAGAGAAAACCTTACAGTCGATTAACATATCGATGGAACGTCGAGTTTACCCGTTGGGAATATGATGAAATGTTCATGTATTGTAGCGCATAAATTAGATAGGTATGAGGATTATAATAAATGAATAAATATTATTTGTATTCAAAGTAATCATGTATAGCAACATTAAGATAGACAGAACGGCTTAATTAAAGATTCTAAGCACGTGTGACAAGTTATACTGTATAGAAATAGTTTGAGTGGCCTTTTTAGAAATAATTGGCAGGGAAAAATTATCAATAATAAGAAACTGCATGAGTCTAACGTTTCACGAACGGCATGACTAAGAAACCCGAAGGTGAAAATGTCAAGCAGCGTGCTATATAAGCCTTGAGTATTATTATTCTTCAAGGCACTTAAAAACCAGAAAAAAATGAATATTTTCCATTCAATACGATCAACTGGTTTGTGCCTCTGTTGAATTGAAAGGGGTCTTCGGTGTTCTCGGTACAGTCTTTTGGGAAATATCATTATCTACAAGGCAACACAAACGTTCGAAAGACGACGCGTCAGTTTCATAGCCGCCGCTGGTCCAGGTAACTTCTTACTAAGGTGGGTCTCGGAACGCATTATTTGTTACGAAGGAGTTTTAATCACCTCGGTCTCTCTATCCCTTCCCATAAGTACCACGTACCACGAGCCTTCCTTGATCTCTTCGTTGGTTTCTTCCTGCGTTCGTGAAACCTCCTGGCGAGTTTTAACTTCATCGTTGCAATGAATGCCTAATTCATTTTCAAACTCTTCCTCAGTTTCATTGTTATCTTGTTCAAGGAGCAATTTTCAGATTTCTCTGACATGACTTCCGTCAGGGAGAAAGTGCGCCTTATTGCAACCTGCAATGGACGAATATATCTCACTTAAAACAATAAAATTCGTGTAAAGTAACATATACAGGTGTTATGTTTCTGTTTGACATTTGTACACAAAAACGAACAAGTTCTTCGGAAGGAAAACAGACACATTTTCTGTGTTTAGATAACGCTGCATTACTTACCATGTAATATCGAAAACAGAATAAACGGGAACGGGGCAACGTATAAAATTAAACAGTTAAATACAGAGAGGAAGCCGAAATTGCTGTTGATTGTTGACAAATAATCGACAGAGAACTTCAAGGTGCATCAATCTGACTAATAGGACCGAATGAAAGATTAATTGAAAGTGCATCGTTCTGCGTGTTCTAGCTGAGTGCACACACTTTATTCACCATTTAAACGTCACTAAAGATATTCGGATTTAGGTTATGACATGTTGAATATGCCTGCCATCATTAGCAATGATTTGTCGCAGACGAATATCGAAATTCTGCATGACCCACTGAAGTGCCGGAACATCGATGCTGTCGATGACCTCCTGAATAGCTGTTTTCGGTTCAGCAGTGGTTTTGGGGTTATTCCTATACATCTTGTCTTCAGTATAGCCGCAGAAAAAGGAGTCGCATGTGTTCAGATTCGGAGAATATGGCGGCCACACAAGCCCCATGCCAGTGGCCTCTAGGAACCTCAGAGCCACAATGCGGTCCCCAAAGTGCTCCTCCAGGACATCAAACACTCTAATGCTTCGATGGGGTCGAGCTCCGTCTTGCATGAACGGCATCTTGTCGAAATCAGGGTAACTCTGGATAATGAGGATGAAATCATCTTCTAAAGCCTTCACATACCATTCGGTAGTCACAGTACCGTCAAGGAATATCGCACCGCTTATTCTGTGACTGGATTTTGCACACCACATAGACACCCGTTGAGGGTGGAGAGACTTCTCGATCGTGAAGTGCGGCTTCTTAGTCCCCCAAATGGGCCAATTTTGCTTATCCATCCAAAAGAAAGTGGGCTTCGTTGCTAAACCAAACCATACTAATTCCTACCATGCCCAGCAGCCAACCCTGAAGTTTGAACGTCCTAATCCAAATCGTTCAGAAGTTATGACCATTTTATTTCGTGTGGTGCTGTCACCCTGTAAATGGCATCATGCATGCAAGAGTCAGTCAAAACAGTGGGAAAGTTATCCCACGAATGCAGTCCTGACAGTTCAGTTCGTAAGCCGTTCGAACTTCGAGTAGATTAGTGCAGATATCCAGCAAAGTTGGTGGACAAGTAATTTCGGTATGGCCTAGGCTGTACATCTCAATATACTGATTTTTCTTAATGCGATTCGGGCCATTTGGGGGTCTGTTCTTGTTCGTTAGCATGAAACGTCCCAGAAGACGACGGAAACGTAGGGAGAGATTATTCTGTAATTCATCCAGTATGCTACTAGTAATTGGTGTCTACAGAATATATCTCACTTCCAAATAAAATCTCCATTCAGTTACTAAAGTTGCTCTAATAAGACGCAGTGCCTTTCGGCAACCCACGGTCAGCTTAAATCGCGGTCACGTAGCTTTCGTTTCACTGTCTGTTGTGAAAAGTTTAGATTGTATTGGAAACTCAAAACGAAGGTGCCAACACGAGATAGTGTAAAACATATAAAACAGGAGTTCGCTAACGAATTAACTCGCCATCCAACGAGGTGAATAAAGAAAGTCACTTCATCAATCATATCTTCGTTTTGTTTGAAAGAATCGTTTTTGAAAAATTGAGATAGCTACGAGAATCTGATTCAAGAACCACAACTTCCGTTACAACACTTATGTGACATTTAGAAACATAAGTGGTCTGCTTTATGGACTTCATGACAATAGAAAGATTTTGATACCCCTTACACACAGTGCAGGGAATTTGATTACTGTATCCATCGTGAATAGTTTTATCGGGACAAATGAAAAGCGAAACGTAATGTAAGGACAGAACGTGGTTACACTGAACAGACAATCTGAAGTGAAAGTGTGTAAATTGCATGATGTTAAGTTAGTTATGTTTATTTCAGTATAAAATGATACAAAAACATCATTTTCCTAAATACTTAGCTCTAGCTTTTTTTTAAAAAGTAATCCACATTTTTGTATCAATAACTCACTAACAAAATAGCATTCATGTTCCAAGATTTAGCATAACAAATTTTAAGTGAATACTTACTTGAATTATGTTATGTGTTATGCACTGATAAATTTCAGTGCCATTCTGGAAGTACAATAGTAAAAAAATTTAACATTTGTAATCGTTTATATTTACATGAATGAAAATACTTTGTAAGTTTGCTTTGTACCAGAACTATGTAAAGCACAAAAGAAAATATATAAATTAACTGGTCACAAATGTATGTAAACGATTACAAATGTTAAATTACAGTATATTTACATGAATGAAAATACTTTGTAAGTTTGCTTTGTACCAGAACTATGTAAAGCACAAAAGAAAATATATAAATTAACTGGTCACAAATGTATGTAAACGATTACAAATGTTAAATTACAGTATATACAATTACATATTTTGTTCACAGATAAATACAGAAGATGACCGCTTTCGCTTGGTTTGACGTTTATACACATACTCGGAAACATCCGTTATGACAATCCAGCAGTAATCTGCCAAAAGAGTAGGGCTCCACTTTCCGGCATACCTCTTCTCTAATGTGGCAATATCTTGATGAAATCGCTCCCCATGTTCATCACTTACTGCACCACAATCTTTGGGAAAGAAGTCAAGATGACTATGTAAGAAATGCATTTTCAATGACTTGTTGCAACCAAGTTTCTCATAAGATGACTACATGCTATCTACAATCTCCTAGTAATTCATTGCTCATTTGTCCCCTGGGAATTGTAAACAGACTGTCTTAAAACATACCCATGCATGCTTCTCGTCACCTTGTATGATTCCATCAAAACTATGGTCTCCAAAAAGATCTAGAATCTGTAGGCCTACAAAGATGCCCTCATTTACTTTGGCATCGGTTAAGTTATCGAATTTTTGCCAAGTTCTTAAACGCGTCTCCATCTTTGTTCATTCCCTTAACAACGCTTTCATGAGACCCAACTTGATGTGCAAGGGCTGGAGCAGAATCTTTTTAGGGTGTACTAGAGATTCACTCAATGTTCTTTATACCTGGTTGAAGACATTTTCTGGTGGGGATTCATGTTTAATGTAATGAGATGCACAAAGTCAGCTATCTCTTTCACTGAAAAAGCAGCAATATTTAGTATACCTTAACTGCATACCTAATAGCAGTGCAACCATTTTCAATTCACTACAAATCTGTCATTGAGAGACATTGTATTTGATGGCTTCTAGAAAAATTTTCAAGTTTTAGCATGACTCTTTCATATGCACAATATGGAATAGAAGAAAGCTCATTACCAATATATAAACGCACTGCTTTTAAGCTCAACTTTGACGAAACAATAAAGAGTTTTCACTCATCACGGTTGTAATTAATTCTGAGAGCGTTCATTAGAACATTTATGTCAACACATGCCACAAAACTATCTTGCATGTGGAAAAAAGAAGTGAATTGTTCCTCTCTTCTGCGGTAGAATGAAACATTTACATGACTTTCCAGAAATGTCACTTCTCCACACACATAGCAAAATGTGTCACCACTATTAACACAAACTCGTGGCATTTTTGTTCACTTCAATAGTAGTTAATCTGGAAACAAATGTGCAAAAATTATTACATGCGCTAATAAAGTCACTGAAGTTGAAGAGGAGGGAGACAAAAAGATCACTAAAATTGGTATCAAAATGTTTACATCCAAAATATTGCACACAAGTAAGACCAAGGTTAATAATATAATCCACTGTTACTAATTATTATGACTTTGACTAATCATTATAATATTTTATTTTAAATTTAACATAAAAATCCGTATATAATTATCTCACCATAATGAAACAGCGTAAAATGAAAAGTACTGCTAATTTAGAATTGTCTTTGTGATATTCGCGATCAGCACATTAGAACTGACAGAAACTGGCTATTTTAATGCGATTTACATTGTCATTGTGGAACAGTGTTATCGAGACAGCTAGGTGACTCAAAAGATGGTGATGTGAAATGTATTACTCAACGGTAAAGAGGAAGCTATTAACGAAACAACAAAATTCGACAAGCTGGCATGTCATCAATGGAGTAAAGGTTCGCACAACGAAATTACTGCAGCTTAGTGCAAGTTAACACGATTTTCAGAATGCAACTGAGTGTGCACTGATTTATCACTTTCCGACAGATTCAACGGTGTGCGGAATTTACACGACACTTATGAAGCTGCATGCAAAAATCAATAAAAAAAGGTCGCTCTTCATAGAAAGTATACGTCGTCACTATTAGCACAGAAATCACATTTTATGTCGCAATAGTTATTGGCAGTCAGCTAAATGATGTCCTATGATCCAGTCAGATGGTTCTAGCCTCAACATGTCCTACTGTAACTAATTTAAATTCATAGCTTTACACAGCGGTCGGATGAAGTCAGTGTGCTTTGGGGGAGGGGGGGAGAATTAATTTATTGTGGCAGAGGAGAGGTCAGGATGGCCCTCCGTGGACTAACTTTAGAGATGATTTGCCTAACACAGTCGTACTTAACTACACAAACCGCGAACACATATTTTGGAAACATATCCAGCTTCTGCGTATCCCATTATACGCCAAATCCTGTATATCCGTTTGACTACAAACTGACGCCGTATGTTGGGATGAGAGAAACCAGCTGCGAAGGACTGAGCCGGTGTCTCAAACGACTTTCAAACTTGCAATGAAAAGGGGGAAGAAGGATGGTTTACAATCCAAACTGACTTTGTTATCATTTGTAACATCTTTAACAAACAGGAAATTATTGCACTCTTGACACATGAGTAAGATCCTTCTTATAGTTTCTTCGGATCGATTTAATAAGTTATATTATATCCAATATTAAAATGAATATGACCTTTAAAACTAAGACCTATCAGAAGCTTTTATTCAGTTATATAACAGGGACTGGGTATCTAGGTTGTCAGTGCTTTCTGTTAGACACCTACCAAGGCATACACTAGATGCAAAAAAGTCTCAGTAAATATAGGTCCGCAAACATATTGTTTCGTGGATAATTGCGACTTTGTAGTCACCGGCCACTTCTGGCTTCATTCCGTATAAACGTCTTCCCTATTAGCAAAAGTTAACAACAATGTATAGCATTAAAAAAGTTATTAGAGACACTTTGGTAGAAGTGCACGTTTCGAATCAACACTAAAACAATTACATCTCTGTACTCGTAGTTAAAGGAGGTATTCAAAGCGTCGTCATTGTTCCCGGATGCCTGTTGCCGCAATGAGTTTCGAATGCTTTCAAACACAAACTTAACAAGAACAAACAACTCTCTGCTCATATTCTTCAGCCGTGGCTACCAGAACGGCGTACACTGTACCTTAAGTTTGCCCCAAGCACAGAAATTCACGGTGTTCATATCAGGTGATCTTCTAGGCGACGTTCATCTGTGGCCATATCGGCACGTTAGAAGCAGTGAACCACAGAAGCAAAATGTACCAGTGATTCTTCATGAGTGAATCACATCCTCTGGCTTTGCTCTAAGGGAACATCCTCAAGCGGTCTTGCAACATGGTGCAGCAGAAACCAAATGTAATTCCGTCCATTGAGTTTGTTTGGTAACGTGTACTGCCCAATAATACGATCACCTAATAACTCCAACCACAGATTCAACGAGAAACATCGCTGATGTGGAGATTGATGCACAGCATGTGAGTTAGAGCCTAGATGACTCCAAACGTGATAACTGTGATTATTAAACACACCATCACGAGGGAATCCTGGGTCATCTATAAAGAATATGTTATTGTTAAACGTAAGGTTGCCTACAGCTTTTCGTTGCAACCATTGACAAATCGTTGTGTAGGACCAAAATCCTCCTTACTAAGACAGAGAACACGCTAGAGAAACAAATTCCAAAAATACTCCATAAAGTTTGTAAACTAAGGATAAACTGAATATTTTCAATTTCAAACTCCCAGCACACGATGCTATTCTCTCACTGGCCAATCTCGCTCTTAACGTAGCCGTCCGTGTTATACTTGAACCTCCAGAGCCTCGTTCTTAAAAAACGGCCTTGCCGCTAGCACGCTGTTTTGTTATCTCACGGCTACGTCAGTTGCTACTGGGAAACTAAAGATTTCGAGACGTATAATGTAATTAGTTTATGCTAATACAAGGAAATAGTGCATTATTTCTGCACAATTGGGATAAAGAACCTCTTTCACCGTAATTCTGTTCACTACAAGTCGGTGAAAGTTAGAGATGTTCATATGAATTGCAGTTACTGCGGATGTTTGCTATCTAACAGTACCGTAATTCTGTTTAATTTGGTATCATATCCATTGCTGCAAATATGAACTGCATTTGAACATGAACATCCCTATAATGGGCTTCCAAGAAATCTTTTCTGCGTGCAATTTCTACCACAGCAGAAGAGAGCTATAAATCAAAATTTGTTAGTACTGTACGTGATGGCGGAAGCTCCCTCTTTGCCCTTCATCAGCCCTCAGCTGTCATGATGCTCATTCCCGTCAAACAGCACCGCCCTAGGAAAAGTTCTTTTATAGCGTGATTGTACTGTACTGTATGGCGGCAACAACTTGGCTCCTGTCGCTGGTCGGTACTTATCGGTATATGTCGGGAGTCATCGTTTTGGAACTACTCTCAACCGATGCGAACTAACAGTATCTTTGTTGCACTTTTAAAAATCGTTCCTGCCCAGTGACAAATATCCCTTGCTGTACAGTCATGCGTTATATATCTCACCTTTGTTTTGAAGCAAGTACGTCTGAGAACACTTATTTTCAAGAATGTTGCACACAAATCGTAAAAATATAACAATGATCTTAGATGAACACCTTGAGACTACCCGGATAATTGCAACCATTTCGTCCGAACCTGATGTTGATACATTAGTTTCCAAAATTGAAAGTCAAACTTCACATTAATTCTATAACTTGTAGTTACTTATATATAAATTTATTAATGAAATTTAATACATAAAATTTTAAATTGTTTACATCTTGCTTTTTTAGAATAAAGAATCATATATTAATCATTTGTATATAACCTAATGTGGTAACTATACATTTCTCACAGTCCCCGTCTTCTTTTCCTCTCAGCGGTGTTATATTACGTGCGGCCCAAGAATACTCGTCTTCACCCAAAGTGGCCTGGTTAGTTAAACTGCTAGAGACTGCTGGTCTAAGCACTGCTGTTGCTCATTCCAGGAACTCTTGTGGCAAGTTTTCATGTCCAAAATCCTGTGGAGCGTTCAGCTATTTCGAGCACAACAGCTCGGAGGCGTTGTTGCACCCTTGTAGATCTTCGACTCTCGGGATACCTTCGGGCAGGATATTCTTCTTGGTACAAGCGTTCAGCTTCACGTGCATTGCCGTCAACACTACCATACGCGAAATGCATATCCGGCTACTCATCGCTACTGTGATATTTCATGTCACTATAACACTCTTACAATATAACTGACGCTCCGAAATCACACTGCATTAGTGCCATTCTGCCTACGCACTGTACTGTCATACGCATTACAATTACAAGTCTCGTAAACGTAAAGAAAGACCACTTCACTGACCAGCATGCGGTGTATGCACAGAATCACGTCAGCAGTGGGGGTCACCACCAAGTCGCAATTATCTCGCAAACGGTTCGTTTGCAGGTCTATATTGACTGAGACTTTTTATCTTTTAGAGTCGCGTACTTTCAACGGTATGCGTTTACACCATTAGTAATAATGATACATCCCGGACATTTAATCATATATTTAATGTTCATAATGTGAAACTGTTATATAGATTATTAAAATGTAATTTCCATGATAAATTTGAATTTATATCCTTGTGAAACTGTTCATGCATATATTTACTGAGAATTCTCCATTGTACAATGTGGCAGTGCAGACCGAATGAACAAATTGGTGGTTTGGAGAAGGATTTCCTGGAGGCCCAATGGAAAAGATACAAACTAGAGAGTAAGAGAATGCTTAATTTCTCTGTTATGGACCCCTGGCAATGAGAATGGCACTACTCGCTGGAAGAAAAGGCGTAAGTGTGAAGGAAGGAAGATTATAGGCGGAGCACAAGCTCTGAAGGTTTCAAGTACGTGCCCTTTTCTAAGGAATCAGCCCGGAATTGGCCAGAGACGATTTAGGGAAATCATGGAAAACTTAAATCTGGATGGTCGCATGCGAATTTGAACCGTCGTTATCCCGAATTCGAGGACAGTGTGTTCCCCACTGCGCCGTCTCACTCAATGCGTAAGTGACAGGAAAACGAGGATTTGTATCGCTTTTACAAATTACGATATTCTCTGCTTCGACTGTTTCAAATACACTTAACAAGCTGTGATTTCTAAAATATTGTGGAACAATGAACACGAGTAAGGAGAAAATAATCTGCTTTACTGTTAGAGAAACGGAAGTGTACATGCAGGGAAGCATTATGAAGATAAGAAAGTGCTTCATATATATTTTTTTTAAATGGAACAGGCTATTGAATTCTGTCTAGATTTCACGGCACGTTGTTCAACTCGAGAACAGTAATGTTCGAGACGGAGATTGATTTGTAGCATGAATGGCCGCAGCTGAAATATTAGATGAGACATGATGGGATATGTACTTGTGGTAGGAGGTACTGCGGCTGAAGCGGGTTAGCAATCTGAGAAGACGATAAAGTGGACGTAGCATATTGTACTAAACTAATTTGTCTGACCATAGCCATCCTTTCAGACGTATGAACACTTATGGGATAAAGGAGGCATGTTTTGCAGACGCATCATTTACAGGTATTCAGAGTTAGTTGTAATCGGCTAAGTTTTGAATACTCCTGGTTTGAGGTATTACTTTGGAATAGAAAGAGGTTCGGCAGAACGAGTGGCTGCACGAGATTGCGTTTCAAACCGAACGGGAATGTGTTTCTGAAACGTGCACAGATAATTGGTAGTCTTCCTGCACGTGGCGTCAGAACTTTCTGCCCTTTGAAAAGTTCACCGAAAGTTCAGAGTTTACTTCGCTGTCCTATATGTTATTGTGATACCACTGGAAAATATATAGGGGTAGAATTCAAGACTAAATAACTTGTGATGATGTAAAAAAAACTATTTGGGACCTCTCCGCATGTAGTTTTAGGCCCAGTTATTGCTCCAATTTTAACAAAGCTCCACGGTAAGTCTAGCTGAAGATCAGCGGCACATTTTTATTTTATTTTATTTTTTACTTTTATTTTGGACCATCCGTCTTTTAACTTGTTTGATACGACGTGCCAATATCTTCATTTCAGAATACCACGTAAATACAACGTCTTCAGTTATATGTCGTATATATTCCAGTATCCGTCTCTTCATACAACTTTTCCCCTCCATAACTCCCTCTTGAACTGTAAAACTTATTTCCTTATGACCTACCATTATCTCCCTTCCTCTAGTTTGCGTTTCCCACGTGTTGCTTTCCACGCGAGAAGAACTTCTTCATTCCTTGTGTTAACTGTCCACAAAATTTTCTGTATCCTTCTGAAACACTAGCTGTCACACTCTCCGATGCTTGTTTTTCAGTCTTCCACAGTCCATGATTCATCTCCCTACAGCTATGTACTCTAGACAGTCACTCGCCAGTATTTATTTCAAGCTGAGACCTAAGTAAAAGAAATGTATTTGCAGTTGTGAACGTGGACAACCTTCAGCGGTATAACGGAATAACGACATAGAAATTTTGTGCTGGACCAGGACTTGTACCCGGATTTCCCGCATGTCGCGAGCAGTCAGCTAAACCACTTCGGCTACCCATGTACGCTTTACACCCAGGCCCAAACTTCCGTTATGTCTCTGTCCCTGTGTGTACAGCCTGTACTCATACAGCCATTATTTATATTCCCGGGCAGCGGGACATTTTAATTGAAATTCACTTGCCCGGTATAGGCAATTGAATATGATATTGTAGTGCACGCAAGTCTGAAGGAAGAGGTAATGTGGTAACAATACATGGAAGTTCGGGTCTGATCGTGAAGCGTGCTCACAGCCGAAGTGGGTAAGGCGATCACTTGCGACAAGCGGGCATTCTAGGTTCTAGTCCGGGTCGAGCAGAAATTTTCAATGTCGTCATTCCATTATACAGATGATAGCTGTCCTTCTTCGCGACTGTGACTGCATTTCATTTACTTTTCATAACAGCTGTAGTTGCCACATCCTTCCGACATCCATGCACTACTATATCATATAAGACCTAAGTTAAGTATTAGTAGATTCTTTTTGGTGAGGAAGGCTCTATGTTTCTTTGCTAATGTTGTGTATTCCATGATTTATTTTAAAACTGCACATTACCTTTACTAAGACTAGTAAGTGATCGCGAATGTCGATGTGAAATACACCGTATGTCGCTGAGCTCCATGCTTTCGTACTGATCCTCTTATTCCTCCTCAGTTTCGGAGGAGACAACAATATCAGCAACGAAAGTCTATCGTTGATGTACTGTCGGTCTGAGTTGTAATCCCACTTTTTTCAATCTCTTTTTTTTTTCATTTCTTCATTTATGGAAAGTGTGAACTGCAACCACACCTTACCCCGTTTCATATCCTAGCTCTTCTCTCTGTGTCGTCCATTCTCATCGTTCCCCCTCAATTGTTCTAAACGTTGTGTACTATCTGTATTCCCACAGATTTTTTTTTCAATTTTTCTGTTGATTTAAAACGTCTTGCACCGTTGTACTCTGTCTAACTCCTTTAGGTCAAGTGAAAATTGTGGTGTGTGATTTTTGTACACGACAGACCCTGAAGGTGCTGTATTACCGTTCATTTTAAGAAGACAATCTGCTACCAGCTTTAAAAATGAAGCGGCGACCCTTTCTGCAGGTCCTAACCACCACTTTGGAGGCTAATCCTCGGGCCCATACAGCGTGAGCTACGACTAATTTGTTCGATCGACGTGGCTGCGAAATGCTGTACTATCCACCATACTCCCCGGACTTAAGCCTTCGTGACTTCGACTTGATTCTTAAGATAAAGGAAGCACTTCGTGGTAGAAACCACTCCATTCGAATTATCGACACATCCAGTGGCAGCTAAAGGTATCCTAAGATTTCATATCAATATCAACGAGTTATACACAATTCTGAAGACTACTTTGATGGACAGTAAATGTTTGAAAGATGTATAAAAATAGTTGCGACTGTTGAAGTTCCACTAGTTTGTGTACTTTGCTATGTCTCTGAAATTTTTATCGGCCCCTTTTGGATTATGCGCAATGACAACAGGACTTACATGAAAAGCGAGATGTACAGTTATTACCTCTCTTTGTAAATGATGCTCCAGAATGATACAGAAATATTTTGTGGTTATGTGTGGGTGCATGGAGGAACAAACTGAGCCTGGGAATACAAGTCCGGAGGCCACATCTGAAGATATCACTGAGCATCGAAACTATATTGTATTACGGCTGCTACGATAACCTGGTGTAAATCCGTTAGACTCCTGTCTTCGGGGACATGAATGAAACCATGCTGGAGCGAGTCGTGCAGTAAACTGACAGAATACATGTAGCGTAAGATGATCTTCTCACATCGTTAGATATATTCGAGTGTATGCGACACGCGATGGTAAGCAAGATCCAGACTTACTACCAACAGGAAGATAGATGAGTGCTTAACGTCCATCGACAGCGCTGTCATTGGAGACGGAGTAGAAGCTCGGATTACGAAAGAATGGTGTTGGAAATAGGCCGTGAACTTTTCCGACAGTACCAGTCCAGTGTTGCCTGGAGCGATTTAGGAAAGGTTACGGAAAGCCTAAATCTGAATGCTCGAACGCGGATTTCAACCGTTGTCCTCCCAAATGCGAATGTAGAATCGTTATCGGTCGAGCGCTCCGAACAGTTGTTGACATTTTGTTCCTTTTCTGTAAAGATTAACATAAGTGATACAGTTAATTACTTTAAGATTCAATTATTTATTTTCAGGAAATTCGTGACTTCTTTTATGTTATTATATATTTATCAGTTTTAATAAAAAAACTCAGTTTCTTCGGACGATTTATTTTGCGAAGGTAGTGTCTATCACTGTTTGACTGATAAATTAACGTAATCGGAACATTCCGTAACCTTCATTATAAAAGCCACGACGCGTTTCTTAGAATTATTTTCAGATTCATATGAAAATCTTGGATTTTAGTCCACCATCATATCTCACTGGAACAACGAAGTGAACACCTATACCCCCGGGGCTGCCAGGTGCTACAATTCACCCTCGAACAATAGAATTACACTGATGAATTTGGCAACGCTTCCTGACAAGGCCAATACGACACAAGATGAGAAACTAGGTTGGCTTGTCTTTCATTTCATCCTCAAAAACAGAATACATCAAACATTTCTACATACATGGTCTTGTAGTCCTTCACCGAATTCACGAGTGATTTTCTGTACTGTAAACCATACGTCCGCTGTTAGAAGACTACCGCCGCCATTCGACCAGCAACTGATTGTCCTTGTCATTTTACTCTGGCGATGTCGGTGTTCCCCACATCGGCTGCTCGCAGTACGCACCTGCCACTGAAGACGTGAACAGCCCATTGCCAGCGTAGAAATATCCCATTTGTCGAGCATCCACAGCCTCGTCGCAATCAAATGCGCTGATATTGGGAGGTTTGCTCATCCGACAGTCGACTGCCATGGTGAGGCGCATTTCAAGGTCTGCAGACATCGCCATTACGTGACACGTCCACCGACAATCCATTCGCCGTGGTGACCAGATAACTATCACCTTTCTACATCTACGTGATTACTCTGCTGTTCACAATAAAGTGCCTGACAGAGGGCTCACTGAACCACCTTCAAGCTGTCTCTCTACCGTTCCACTCCCGAGCGGCGCGCGGGAAAAATGAGAACTTAAATTTTTCTGTGAGAGCCCTGATTTCTCTTATTTTATTGTGTTGATCATTTCCCCCTGTGTAGGTTGGTGCCAGCAGAATGTTTTCGCAATCGAAGGAGAAAAGTGGAAATTGAAATTTCATGATAAAATCCTGTCGCAACTATAAACGCATTTGGGTTAATTATTGCCACTCCGGTTCACCTATCATGTCTGCGGCACTATCTCATCTGTTTGGCGATAGTAAAAATGAGCTGCCTTGTTTGAACTTTTTGGATGTCATCCGTCAGTACCACCTAATGCGGATCCCACACTGCACACCAACACTCCAGAATAGGGCGGACAAGCGTGAGAGTCAAATTCAAGCTCCTCACACAACTTTCGCGCACATTGATCTATAATTACGTGCACTGGATAGTCTATTAAAAGTACTAGAGCCGTGGTGAGCAGTTTGGTCACCGTGTCGATGTTCTGACTGGAGATATACAGGGTGCAACTGTACGAGTTCGTCAACATGAAGTTATATCGCCCTGCGGTGCTAATCTAATGGTCCTGCCAGGGGGAGACAAAATCTTAATTGACTATATCCCTACGTGCTACTTCGCGGAATAAGAAACAATCTGCTTTTAAACGTATGTCACTATATATCTCCTGTGTGACGAGTCGGACTGCTGGTGTAACTGTACGTGTTGCAGTAATACACAACACTGGACTTGTAATCTGTTCTTCTGTTCCGTCAACATTCTGTTCTGTATCCCCTACTTTTGAAACAATTCTCAGAGGACGTTCGATGAATTTTATTGTTAATTTAAAGATATAGTCGTTAATGTGGACAGAATTGCGAATGCCCCAAATGTGTACCAACGGCGATTTATCTTTTTTTTATTGTGTCATTTTGTTATCGTTTTTTATTGTGTTGGCTACAAAACTCTATTTTTTAACATAATCTGCCTTCATTGCGAAGGCCTTAGGCCACCTGATTAGTGGGAGGTGGGGAACCTGACAAATTTTCGCAACTTTGTTGCGGTGATGACAGACTGCTCGCCGTGCTTTTGTTCATTGGTAGATCTCCGTAGATTTTCTGCAAGCGCCTACGAATATCTGTGATGCTCTAGTTTTCCGTCAAGAGAAACACAATGGCAGTTCCCTGCATGAGACATTCTTCCATTACAGGAGCCATTTTGAAGGATATGTATAGCCGCGTCACTTATCGGAATTTATAGACTATGGGAGCTGAAGTGTCAGTTCTGCGAATTCTGCCTTTTTCAACCGAAATTGGCCGAGGAAAGACTGTTTCGTTACTTATTGTACCACTTTAATATACAGAAGTCGTATTACTTGCACTTTATTAAAAACATACTTAAACGAAATTAACTTTCTTGTATGAAAACCTTTTGTAAACAAAATAACGGCTCTAAGAGAGACTGGCGGTGAGAAGGCTTACAATTTTCTTTAGTTTTTAATCAATAGTAATTGAATTTGTTTGGCAACGTTAAATATTTAATTTGAACTTTCGCAATCATTAGACTGAAATTCGGATTAATAGATGAGGCATTACAATTCTGAGGTCAGTCAAATTATAATACGTTAGAACTCTGACAACAATATTTGTGATAAAACAATAAGCTGAAAATTAACTGGAAACTAGGAGACGAGGTAATGGCGGAAGTAAAGCTGTGAGGAAGGGTCGTGAGTCGTGCTTGGGTAGTTTATATGGTAGTGCACTTGCCTGAGAAAGGAAAAGGTCCCGACTTCGAGCCTCGGTCCGGCACAGAGTTTTAATCTGCCAGGAGAGTTTCATGAAAATTAACTATCTTGTATGAAAAGTACGATTACATTAAAATTCTTTAAATTACAATAATTAATATTATATTGAGTTACTTACTTTCGGTTTGGTGTCAGTATTAACAGTCACATGCCCGCGAAGTAGGCGTTCTGAGCTAGAACTCCGTGTGAGTAACTCCAAGGTGGAGCTCTCCGCAGTAGTGCTCGTGTAGGCCTCGTGGGATGATGATGACAAAACGTGTTTGAAGAGAACATATGAAACCCTTCAAGGACAAAACTTTGTAACGAATTTCGTGTAAACGCTAGAAACCATAGAGGAAAACGTAATAAAAGGAAGATGTATACAACTAGAACTTTTTAATTCAACACCATAATGAGATTTCTTGATCGTTCTAGTTCCATGAATATTTATGGACCGAAAAGAAGATAGATTTGAAGTACAAGATTTCAACTAAACCACATATGTGCAAAAATTTAAATGATTTATACTTGCCTTAATTTCAATTTAAAAGAAAATTAATCTCCTGACAGTTGTTTAACACCTACGCAGTTGTACAGTGTATATGAGAACTACGGATACAATATATTGTATATTGGAGTATTTAAATACAAAAACTATGTATCTAACTAATCTATGAGTATATCATCGTGACTTTCAGAGGTCTATGCGTCTCCATGTCCTTGACATCTTCCGTAGCATCTCAGAAGACTTCAGAAGGTTTTCTTAACAGCTTTGTGCAATAATTCATTAACCTCGTACGGACGTTGAGCGAAATGCGTATTATTGTCCATAAATAGTTGTCTGTCACGATAAGCTCCGGGCTACGTGGTGCCATTCCAGTGGAGCTAGAGAGGTCCGAGCCTCGCCCAATGCAGCGGCCTCGAAGCTGATCATCAAGGAACTCACGGACCCAAATACCAAAGGGCGATGTAGCTCTGTCCAGCTGAAGTCATACATGTTTCACATAACTGCCTTGTCTTCGCAATGAAGCATTAACAGCATCAGCAACATGTGACAACAACATTTTCCATTCACACACCATTCAAAAATGTGTCGTGATGACATCCCAGCCGATATCGTAAGATGAGGAGCGGTGCTCTCCGTCTCCTGCACATATTGCGGATTTCACTTAGACGAGTTAACCTCTTAGATATATCGGACATACATACGAAACTTAAGCGGGAAACGACATCTGAAGTGTCCCAACAAAGCATGGCAGGCTGTATCCGGCTGCTCCGTTCAAGAAACATCGTCCGAAGTCCTTTCATTTTCAAATAATTTTTTTAATATTGTCATGATTTGTTGAGGGTGGTACTTAAGTTCAGTTATTGTAATTGAGAATGGATACCAGTAAGTGGCAGCAAAATGATTTTCTCCAGTTGGTGCCTAGAATCCATGAGACTGAAGAAATCAAGTTTGGGAAAAGTATCATTCAGTCTCAAAGGGAGCAAGGCCTTTAAATGTGAGAAATGTCTTATAAAAACCTTAAACGCTGACGCGTCCAAATTGCCGAGGAGAATAATACAGTGAAGAATGAAAAAGAACAACGAGTATCTGTTAGATGACGCTGAGTTTGGATTTAAGAACGATGGAGGCAGCAGAGGCACTTCAAATGTTGCACTTAATAACGGAAGCAAGACTTAAGAAACATCAAAAGATGTTCATAGTCCTTTCCGACCTAGAAAACGCCTTCGGCAAAGTAACATGGTTAATATGATCATTAATTAAAACTTCCGGGCTGAATTGCATGGTCCATATATAAAATTGCTTCTCTTTCGTGACGTTTCGATGCCTAATGCAGGCACCATGTTCTGAGGTGAGTCGGCGACTTTAATTAATTAAGACGCCAGTCGTGAAATCTTACATTTTATGGTGGTTAATATGTTCGAAATTATCGGAAAAATCGGTATTAGCTACTTGGAGAGACGGGTAGTGCTCACTGCGCAATATAATTAAAGGATCACTTTTTGGAAACCACGTAATTGTCTCCCGTTGCGGCGCAGAAGTTATAAATTCGGTTCAAAGGTGCCTACAACCTTCCTCTGTAATGGTGCAGAAGCGTGGCGCCCTGCGACATTATTCTCGGGCTCTGCGGCGTTTCAGACAGCAAGGTGCCGACACTTGCTAAGAAAAGACCAGAGCTCAGAAGTTCATGCGAGCTGTAAGCCGGGTTAGAGATGTAACAGTGATTCCAAATTACATCGGAATTCTACAGAGAGCCACCGTGTCACACGACCAGTAGGTCACAGCCCCTCTAACCCACATGTTCTCTCTCCTCTTGACGTCTCTGCAATGGACGTCAGTATCGCAACAACCAGCGTTGAAATCATTCGGCTTTGTTATTGATGGCCGAGGAAAATATTTGAGACACATCAGCGCTCAGAATTGACAAGAAAATGCCTCAGAATGTGGCATAAATGACGTCAATGAAACCATCTTTTGCCAGGGGCGTTGATTCCCACACGTTTGGCAATTATAAACGACAGTTCGCAATGCGATACTCGGCAAGAAGACGTTCGCGGCGACCTTTGACACTGCTGACACCCTCGAGCGTTTCAGCCCTTCTCTATGGGATTACATTCCCATAGAACGTGATCGCACCCCTCTGCAACCTATGCGGTCGCAAGTTTGCTCTAGTGGACAGCATAGAACCACTAAGGACTGTTCAAAACCATTCGACGAAATCTGAACGGCTGGGTTTGCCTGAAGCTAAGACTGTAGAGCAGACACCATGCACATTTGGTGCCGAAAGTTCTGAAGACATAGTTCTGACGTGCTCAACCAAGGTGCGTTGGCAGCACAGAGGGTGTTGCCGAACTGGGAGCTCTTTGTCGTTTTAATTACACACAATTTAATGTTGCTTCTCGCCGCAGGAGAGCGGGAAACAGGAAGGCCGAAAAAGCACAAGTACTCTTTGGTGCTTCGGATCACGGACAGATTTCCGCGAATGGTTCTGGACAGTCCCTAGTGGCCCCACGCTGTACGCGAGAGCAAAAACTGCCGTCACGCTAGACTCCAAAGGAGTGTGATAACGTTCAGTGGGGAAGCAGCCTCTCAATGTCCTACGAGAAGGGCTGAAACGTCCGCGGGAGTCAGCAGTCTCAAAAGTAGTCACGAACATGTCCCTTCTACTCATCGCACTGCAAGTTGTCGTTTCAACTGCGAAATGTGTGGCAGTGAATGTCCCAGGGAAAGAAGTTGACTGACTTCATTGGCTTCATTGACGCTCTTCATTGCACCCGGCGAGGCCGCTACGTGGCGATTCTGTGCTCTGGTGAGTCTGAAATGTTTTCTTTCCCTACTCACAAGACAACCGCATGATTTCAACGCTGTATGTCGCGCTGTTCTGAGCATCGCAGAGGCGTATGAAAATGGGTGACTGGCTGTGACGAACTTTTCAGTGTGTGACCCGTCTACGATGTGACGTTGGGCAGAATTTTGGTTAAATTTGGTGCCAATGTAATATAATTAAGCCAACTGCCTTGCCGCAGTAGTAACACGGGCTCCCGTCAGATCAACGAAGTTAAGCACTCTCGGGCTGGGCTAGCACTTGGATGGGTGACCATTCGGTCTGCCGAGCACTGTTGGCAAGCGGTATGCACTCAGCCCCTGTGAGGCAAACTGAGGAGCTACTTGAGTGAGAAGTAGCGGCTCCGGTCTCGGAAACTGACATACGGCCGGGAGAGCGGTGTGCTGACCACGTTGTTATTGTTGTGGTCTTCAGTCCTGAGACTGGTTTGATGCAGCTCTCCATCCTACTCTATCCTGTGCAAGCTTCTTCATCTCCCAGTACCTACTTCAACCTACATCCTTCTGAATCTGCTTAGTGTATTCATCTCTTGGTCTCCCTCTACGATTTTTACCCTCCACGCTACCCTCCAATGCTAAATTTGTGATCCCTTGATGCCTCAGAACATGTCCTTCCAACCGATCCCTTCTTCTAGTCAAATTGTGCCACAAACTTCTCTTTTCCCCAATCCTATTCAATACTTCCTCATTAGTTATGTGATCTACCCATCTAATCTTCAGTATTCTTCTGTAGCACCACATTCCGAAAGCTTATATTCTCTTCTTGTCGAAAATATTTATCGTCCATGTTTCACTTCCATACATGCCTACACTCCATACAAATACTTCCTGAAACGACTTCCTGACACTTAAATCTATACTCTATGTTAACAAATTTCTCTTCTTCAGAAACGCTTTCCTTACCATTGCCAGTCCACATTTTATATCCTCTGTACTTCGACCATCATCAGTTATTTTGCTCCCCAAATAGCAAAACTCCTTTACTACTTTAAGTGTCTCATTTCCTGATCTAATTCCCTCAGCATCACCCGACTTAATTCGACTACATTCCATTATCCTCGTTTTGCTTTTGTCGATGTTCATCTTATATCCTCTTTTCAAGACGCTATCCATTCCGTTCAACTACTCTTCCAAGTCCTTTGCTGTCTCTGACAGAATTACAATGTCATCGGCGAACCTCAAAGTTTTTATTTCTTCTCCATGTATTTTAATCCCTACTCCGAATTTTTCTTTTGTTTCCTTTACTGCTTGTTCAATATACAGATTGAATAACATCGGGGAGAGGCTACAACCCTGTCTTATTCCATTCCCAACAACTGCTTCCCTTTCATGTCCCTCGACTCTTATAACTGCCATGTGGTTTCTGTACAAATTGTAAATAGCCTTTCGCTCCCTGTATTTTGCCCCTGCCTCCTTCAGAATTTGAAAGAGAGTATTGCAGTCAACATTGTCAAAAGCTTTCTCTAAGTCTACAAATGCTAGAAACATAGGTTTGCCTTTCCTTAATCTATTTTCTAAGATACGTCGTAAGGTCAGTATTGCTTCACGTGTTCCATTATTTCTACGGAATCCAAACTGATATTCCCCGAGGTCGGCTTCTACTAGTTTTTCCATTCGTCTGTAAAGAATTCGTGTTAGTAGTTTGCAGCTGTGACTTATTAAACTGACTGTTCGGTAATTTTCACATCTTCAACACCTGCTTTCTTTGGGATTGGAATTATTATATTCTTCTTGAAGTCTGAGGGTATTTCGCCTGTTTCATACATCTTGCTCACCAGATTGTAGAATTTTGTCACGACTGGCTCTCCCAAGGCCGCCCGTAGCTCTAATGGAATGTTGTCTACTTCGGGGGCCTTGTTTCGACTCAGGTCTTTCAGTGCTCTGTCAAACTCTTCACACAGTATCGTATCTCCCATTTCATCTTCATCTACATCCTCTTCCATTTCCATAATATTGTACACAAGTACATCGTCCTTGTATAGACCCTCTATATACTCCTTCCACCTTCCTGCTTTCACTTTTTCTTAGAACTGGGTTTCCATCTGAGATCTTGACGTTCATACAAGTGGTTCTCTTACTTCCAAAGGTCTCTTTAATTTCCCTGTATTCAGTATCTATCTTACCTCTAGTGAAATAAGCCTCTACATCCTTGCATTTGTCCTCTAGCCATCCCTGCTTAGCCATTTTGCACTTCCTGTCGATATAATTTTTGAGACGTTTGTATTCCTTTTTGCCTGCTTCATTTACAACATTTTAATATTTCCTCCTTTCATCAATTACATTCAATATTTCTTCTGTTACCCAAAGATTTCTACTAGCCCTCGTCTTTTTACCTACTTCATCCTCTGCTGCCTCCACTACTTCATCCCTCAAAGCTACCCATTCTTCTTCTACTGTATTTATTTCCCCCATTCCTGTCAATTGTTCCCTTATGCTCTCCCTGAAACTCTGTACAACCTCTGGTTCTTTCAGTTTATCCAGGTCCCATCTCCTTAAATTACCACCTTTTTGCAGTTTCTTCAGTTTTAATCTACAGGTCATAACCAACAGATTGTGGTCAGAGTCCACATCTGCCCCTGGAAATGTCTTACAATTTAAAAGCTGGTTCCTAAATCTCTGTCTTACCATTATATAATCTATCTGATCCCTTTTAGTATCTCCAAGGTTCTTCTATGTATATAACCTTCTTTCATGATTTTTAAACCAAGAGTTAGTTATGATTAAGTTGTGCTCTGTGCAAATTTCTACCAGGCGGCTTCCCCTTTCATTTCTTAGCCCCAATCCATATTCACCTATTCGTTTCCTTCTCTCCCTTTTCCTACAATCGAATTCCAGTCACCCATGACTATTAAATTTTCGTCTCCCTTCACTATATGAATAATTTCTTTTATTTCATCATACATTTCTTTAATTTCTTCGTCATCTGCTGAGTTAGTTGGCATATAAACTTAAACTACTGTAGTAGGTGTGGGCTTCGTATCTATCTTGGCCACAATAATGCGTTCACTATGCTGTTTGTAGTAGCTTACCCGCATTCCTATTTTCCTATTCATTATTAAACCTACTCCTGCATTACCCCTATTTGATTTTGTGTTTATAACCCTGTAGTCACCTGACCAAAAGTCTTGTTCCTCCTGCCACCGAACTTCACTAATTCCCAATATATCTAACTTTAACCTATCCATTTCCCTTTTTAAATTTTCTAACATACCTACCCGATTATGGGATCTGACATTCCACTCTCCGATCCGTAGAACACCAGTTTTTCTTTCTGCTGATAACGACATCCTCTTGAGTAGTCCCCGCACGGAGATCCGAATGGGGGACTATTTTACCTCCGGAATATTTTACCCAAGAGGACGCCATCATCATTTAATCATACAGTAAAGCCTCATGCCCTCGGGAAAAATTACGGCCGTAGTTTCCCCTTGCTTTCAGTCGTTCGCAGTGCCAGCACAGCAAGGCCGTTTTGGTTATTGTTACAAGGCCAGATCAGTCAATCATCCAGACTGTTGCCCTTGCAACTACTGAAAAGGCTGCTGCCCCTCTTCAGGAACCACACGTTTGTCTGGCCTCTCAACAGATACCCCTCCGTTGTAATTGCACCTACGGTACGGCTATCTGTATCGCTGAGGCATGCAAGCCTCCCTACCAACGGCAAGATCCATGGTTCATGCCCCTTCATATCGGCATCCAGTGACGCCAGTAGAATGAGGATGACACGGTGGGCAGTCGGTACCTTTGGGCCTTAATTGCGTGTGCGGGAGGAGAGCCTAACATCATTCACCGAGCTTGCAGCTCAGATGAACTTTTGGGGTTTTGGCCTCTTTTTCGCAAGTATCGCCACGTTGCTATTTGAAGCGCCGCAGAGCCCGAGACTGATGTCGCAGGGCGCCACAATTTCGGAGCCTTACGGAGGAAGGTTGTAGGCAACATTGACCCAAATTTTGTGAGACTGAGCTGCTGTTTTTCTTTTTTATTGTTCAATGAAATGAAGTCAGTGAAAATGTTCGTTGAAGGCATTGCTAAGCTTAGTGAAAGAGAGAGAGAAATGCAGGACCTGTTGAATGGAATGAACACACACCGTAGATTGAGAGTTAATTGAAGAAAGTCGAAGATAATGAGGAATAGCAGAAATGAGAACAGCGAGAATTAATTGGGACCACATAGTAGACGAAAATAAATTTTGGAACACTGTGTAGGTGAGGAGCGCCACTACGCGGTTTCTCTGGAAAAGCGGTAAGCGGCCGAGAAGACAGTACACCAAACACGAAGGACAAATCGAGAGGAAGTCAAACGTGAGGCCTGACAAATCATCGGTAGCGAACGAACAACCTCACTAACGGACTGTGACAACAACCTATAGCAAGGATGTCATTGTTTACGTATAGTAACGTCTGTGACCGGTAATCTTCAAATACATAAACGCACCTGGCAAGGACGGTGCGCTCACTTATTTCGTAGCCTCAAAGCCTCTTGTCAGCTCACGTCGCGACCACGCCGCTTGCGGTGAAGCCAGACAACTTTATATGGCCAACACTGCTGCGTTCATCTCGGTATCGACGCCTGAATCCGGCGACGACCGTAAATGAAGGAATGCTGCTATCTCGAAAGCAAAAGTACACATTACGCACGAAGCAAGGGAGATATAAGATGTTGTCTATCACAGGCAAAAAGGGCATTCCTCGCTGAAAGAAGTGTACTAGTATCCATCGTAGGCCGTAATTTGAGAAAGAATTCCAGCAAATGTAGAGCACAGCTTTGTGTGGAGCTGAAGCGTGGCTTGTGGCACAAATAGAAAAGAAAAGAATCGAATCGTTTGTAATGTGGTGCTTTAGAATGATGATAAAAATAAGGCTGAGTTATAATATAAGAAACGGAATTCTTGCTGAATCGGAGAGGAGGGGAACACATGGAAGCTACTGCCAAGAAGGAGAGCGATGGGACATATATTATCAGGAATTGGCTTCCATGGCGCTGGAGAGCGCTGTAAGGGGGTAAAAAGCTGTAGGGAAAGCCAGTAATTGAACACTTCTAAATAGTAACCTTTTTTTGCAATACGTTACAATACAGCATCACCGGTCTTTTGCGGTCTGTGTTGGTGAGGCAGTAAATTTAGTCACCGGGCAGTGACACTGCGTCACTGCAATACACTTTGGAGGTGTGGTGGTGGGACTTGGGAGTCCTGTACCACCCTCCGCCAGTGGCGGTACTACATTAGTCAGGAAGAAAAACTTAGCCCAACGTGGGCAGGTAGGGTGGGAAAGTATGGGACGTAGAATGGGAGCTGGTCCCGCCAGAGGAAGCATTCGTAGTAGGTGTGCCAGGCCTGTCGTTAGCCATGGTCGGAATCCGATTCCTCTAGGATGTTTAGGGGAACCGGATGTCGATGCCAGTGTCATGGAAGTGTGGTCCCAACGTGGCGTAACCCATGGACAGTGTCCCGCAAGGCATCCACTTTCTCATAGAGCCACCGCGCGTTGTTGCGTATTGTCGTCTTGAGGGGGAAAATATCCGCTTCCTCGTGGAGAGCGACAATTCTTGATAGTGGCGGGGCGTGTAGGCTCCACCTCAACACTTTGTTCTGTGGTCCGCATCCTGGTGACACTAATCGTGGCCCATGCAGCACAGCCATACGCGAGGGCAGGCAGGATAACTGTTCGGGAGATGCGGAGCTTGGTATGCAGATTAAGTTCCCTACTGCGGAAGAGTGGGTACAAAGCCCTGGTCAGCACTTGCCCCTTGTTGGCAGCATTCTTCGCAAGACAGTAGAGGAGCAACTTGTGGTTCCTCTGGACCCAGAGATGGGTGGCTGTCGGGAAGCAGGGCGGAGGACTGGGCGCCGTTTCGTGAAATAGACTGCTGTAGTTTTGGTGACATTGGGAGCTATTTTGTTTGTCCAGAACCAGGTGATGTCGTCCGCCTGTCCCTCGTGGCGGGCGATGGCGGAGCCAGCGGCAGGGTTGTGATATCCAGACAGCGCGATTCTCGTACTAACCTTAGAAATTATCGTACTGTAATAAAAAGGTATATATATATATATATATATATATATATATATATATATATATAGCTTCACAAAACCTTATTTACAAATGAATAAAACTATGAACAATAATTTGTAATTATGAAACAAATTCGATGTCTACATCTTCTTCTTCCTGTTTCGTTTTATAAAGAGTGTCCGACGTCATTTTCTCGTACACTTCGTGTGTTGGCTCAAAAATTAGACATGTTCCGTTGTTTCCTGGTCATTCTTTAATGCATTCAGAGGCAAGAACTGCTCCATTCAGTGTACTGGTTTGGAGTCTGTTCCTAATTTAGGTTTTCATGAGGTTTACCTGAAGGTGAACATGAAACTTCAATAACCTCACAAGTATAATATCATATTATGAACTAGTAATTAGCTTCATTGCTTTACATACCTTAGAAAAAACTCTTTCGCAGTCTGCATTTGAATGAGGTAAACTCAAAATTGAGAGAGCGAAAACGCTCAATTCCTTAAATTCTTCAGATTCGTTATTTAATATATTTCACATTTTATCCGCTGGTTGTTTTGTAGTGAGTCTGGGAGACAAGCCAAAACCAGAGGGAGATGCCTCCACTGGTCAATTGTAGTTTGTGCTAAATCGAGATCTGAGGGAGGAATTATACGTGGCAAGAGTTCCATTAAAGCATGAGTGAATGTGTTGTATCTCGGAAACTTTGTGACAGAGCATTTGAGTGCCGCTAGTTTGGACAGCACTTTATCTTCCATATCATACCGTAATTTGATCTGGCACGAAGCTGTCTGTAATATTTGAGAATTAATAGCTCTCATTAGGTATGCCACACATAAACACACAAATGTATAGAAAACAATAAAACACAAATTATATATGATTTCAGGCAAACGAGAAATACCCACCACAAGAAAGTTCCTGCATCGATGATAAAAGTCCTTGATAAGATGTGGGTGATTCTTTATCTCTGGTGTGCCAACGTTCTTCAGAATTTTCACACCCAAATACAGTTGTGAATCTTCCAGATGATGACCTGAATTTTTTGGGGCAACATCACAGAGATTTTTTCTCATGACATAAGTGCGTTTCATGAAACACAGAAGTATTTCTGTATAGAGAGTTCAAATCTGGTCATGAAGGTCAAAATTGCTACTGCTCTAGACTGGAAATACTCGTTGAAAGTAGTAAATTTTGTTAGAATCCACTCTAAGAACATATGATACATTTTTGCAAAGGAGTCATGTAAACAGTTAAAAACTTGTTCAGCATTGAAAACTCGCTCAGAAAGCCTTTTTTTGTTAAGAAACAGCATTAGAGCATCCCAATTTTCCAGCACAGTCCTAACAACGGCGATCATTGACAGCCAACGTGTCTGTGAAGGATGTAGTAATTTGTGTGGTTCCAAGTTTAAAAATACCTGGAATAAAACATAATGTTTAGCCTATTTCCACACGATCGGACGTAAAATAAAGTCTATGAGATATAAAATGCTACAATACCTGAAATTCCTTGAACTCTGCCTGCCTCTTCGCACTGAGTTTGGAAAAACCATAAATATTCCTCGCGAGGTCCTCACAAGCTCTTGGAAGGTTCTTCCACGCCTCGCTTGCGCGTATATGCACCGAATGTCAAACACACTTCATTAAAAAATTCGTTTTGTGATGTCGGTAGTTTGGCGCACTCTCTCCTGCCTGAAATTTGTTGACTGATAGAGACTGCATGGATTCGTAACAGTTTCTAATCATTTTTAAAATGTAACAGATGAACTGATTATTTTCCAAACAAATATGTATAATGTACATTTGGTAAAAAATTAGGACCCGTCTCCATAGCCACAATACTTGGTGTGGTGTCACGAGCCACGAGCCCGCAACTACTCAGGTTCGAGTTCCTCCGTGGGCATGTATGTTTCTGTGATGTCTGTAGACTAACTAGGGTAGGATAGGGTAGAGTATGTCGTCTGTGACGACACAGTTATCGATGGGATTAAACGCAAAAGAAAAAAAATAGTTCTAGGCAAAATTCTCGTATGTTCGAGTACGATATTCACTTCTGCCTCGTACCTCGTACAAATGTCAAAAATCTCGAATACGTACGAGAATTCTCGTACATATCGCAACCCTGGCCAGTGGTATACGGTGCTCTGTAGTCAGCATGTTGTGTTACGTGCCACTCGGGAATGACTGGCATATCATTTGCATGGAGTCGAAACAAGGCCCCGGGAGTAGACAACATTCCATTGAAACTACTGACGACCTTGGGAGAGCCAGTCGTGCCAAAACTCTACCATCTGGTGAGCAAGATGTATGAGACAGGCGATATACCCTCAGACTTCAAGAAGAATATAATAATTCCAATCCCAAACAAAGCAGGTGTTGACAGATGTGAAAATTACCGAACTATCAGTTTAATAAGTCACGGATGCAGAATACTAACGCGAATTCTTTACAGACGAATGGAAAAACTGGTAGAAGCCGACCTCCGCGAAGATCAGTTTGGATTCCGCAAAAAAGTTGTAAGACGTGAGGCAATACTGGCCCTACGACTTATCTTAGAAGCTAAATTAAGAAGAGACAAACCTACGTTTCAAGCATTTGTAGACTTAGAGAAAGCTTTTGACAATGTTGACTGGAATACTCTCTTTCAAATTCTGAAGGTAGCATGGGTAAAATACAGGGAGCGAAAGGCTATTTACAATTGTACAGAAACCAGATGGCTGTTATAAAAGTCGAGGAACATGAAAGGGAAGCAGTGGTTAGGAAGGGAGTGAGACAGGTTTGTAGCCTATCCCCGATATTATTCAATCTGTATATTGAGCAAGCAGTAAAGGAAACAAAATAAAAATTCGGAGTAGGTATTAAAGTCCATGGAGGAGAAATAAAAACTTTGAGGACTTGGAAGAGCAGTTGAACGGAATGGATAGTGTCTTGAAAGGAGGGTATAAGATGAACATCAACAAAAGCAAAACGAGGATAATGGATTGTAGTCGAATTAAGTGGAGTGATGCTGAGGGAATTAGATTAGGAAATGAGACACTTAAAGTAGCAAATGAGTTTTGCTATTTGGGGAGCAAAATAACTGATGATGGTCGAAGTAGAGAGGATATAAAAGGTAGACTGGCAATGGCAAGGAAAGCGTTTCTGAAGAAGAGAAATTTGTTAACATCGAGTATAGATTTAAGTGTAAGGAAGTCATTTCTGAAAGTATTTGTATGGATTGTAGCCACGTATGGAAGTGAAACATGGACGATAAATCGTTTGGACAAGAAGAGAATAGAAGCTTTCGAAATGTGGTGCTACAGAAGAATGCAGAAGATTAGATGGGTATATCACATAACTCATGAAGAGGTATTGAATAGCACTGGGGAGAAGAGGAGTTTGTGACATAACTTGACAAGAAGAAGGGACCGGTTGGTAGGACATGTTCTGAGGCATCAAGGGATCACAAATTTAGCATTGGAGGGCAGCGTGGAGGGTAAAAATCGTACAGGGAGACCAAGAGATGAAAACACTAAGCAGATTCAGAAGGATGTAGGTTGCAGTAAGTACTGGGAGATGAAGAAAACTGTGAACATAAGGTTTTGACTTGGAGAATGTGTTGCAAAATCAGACTGCGAGAAAGTAACTTGAAAATGCCTATCTAGAGCTCTGCCTGTTTAAACATTCTCAATGGCAACAATGCTATCTGAATTCAACACTGCAAATCATTAAACTTTTGAAAAGATAAATTGTCCCTGTAAAAACTCAATGTCCCCTTTTTTACTGTTTAATTTTGGCTTACCGTTTGCACAATGGAAACCCCGTAACACTGCTCTAGTCTTGAAAGCGTGTCGTATTTGCTGAGCTAGGCTACAACAAAGTACCGAGATCATACTTGGTTCATACCAAATCTGAATAAGTAAACTATGATAACTCATATTTTGGCATGGGCTTTGTATGCGGACAATGACTTGGATAAATTAAAACATCATATGTAATTAGTTTTCTGGTTGGGGAAGCAGTATATTGAAGAATTGTCTCCTTTCTTCATAAACATTAATACTCACACTCACACACAAACACTCACTCACACACTCACACACACACACACACACACACACACACACACACACACACACACACATAAAAAATTACGTTGCATGAGTGGACAAACGTATAACATCGAATGAGATCTTTCCAAAAATGCAACTCGTAAAACTGACATTAAACATTCAACAGTTATCCCTACTCCCAAATTCAAACTGAAAATTGTGCATGGTTGTTTATCATTGCCTATACTCAAGTCTCTGGCTGTCTGAATCAAGAATTCCTAACTACAAGCTGCCATAATAAAGCACAAAATTTAAATCAATGACCTTAAATTAAATCCTTTTCTATTACTCATAAAAATAATCATAATAAAGTATTCTTCTGAAAATGCTACAATCTCTTTCCTCATCTCAACAGTAAAACAACATGTTCTATTCCCTCAGATTATAACTGCAACCGTATCAGGCGGCCTACGCCGTACCACAACTCATGACACACCACTAAAAACTACTGTCTCTCCTCACCTCATGATTAACAGTGCGCATCATCTTCAGCGTATCTTACAAAATAGAGATGATCCTAGCAGACATCCAGGCAGCACAGCATCTCCAATGAAACTCTGCGCTTGTAATTCCAAACAGTACAAAGGCGCTTACGCGTTCATGATATCCAAATACTAGAGGAATGCTCATGAAATTATCCACAGCTCCCTGTCAACTGCTACTATGAAACGAGAAGGTTGGCATTGCCGAGGAAGTCGAAGTGAGCTGTATTAAACCAGTCATAAGGCTGATGGGAAAAAAAATCTCCAAAAATGGAAAGGGCTTTCTCGGACAATCTGTAGGGCAAAAGTAGTGGCACTGTCGCGTTGATTAGTGGCTGTTTTAAGTTCTTCTCTCCTGAGAATAAAAAAAATTCACAGAATTTTTTTGCTTCCATATTTTCCAGTAAACTGATAAACAAGCACTACACAAATGCAAATGAAACATTTTTTGATTGTTCAGTAAGGCATAGCGTAAGTCCACAAATGTGGACCCCATTTCTCACTTATGAAAATGTAGTTCAATTTGCATAGTATTTTATCCCCAATTCTTAAAAAAAATATTATTCAGTGGTATCTATATTTTGTTTGAAACAGTTAACAGTACATGATAATCGACACAGACAATAGAATTCTTAGTGTTGATGTTGTATTATATGAATTCCAATACAGGTTCTTGTTAATGCTCTACAGCAACTACATAAATACAAGAAAATAATAATATACAATAATTTCTGCCAAGTAATAATTTGCTACTTCAGTAAATAAATCTTTACGTTTTATAATAAATTTCAGCACAATTATTTTTCGCAGTACATCAATTAGTTTCACATTTGACGCACATGTCTCGCTTGTCTTGGAACTGCAGCCAGGTTTCCCGCATTTTGAGAGATTCCTTGCCCGAACAAATTTTTGTAATTGACCAACATATTAAAGCCTAACTTCTGGAACTTGTTGCAGCACAGCTCTTTTTGGTTTTTACTCACGTTTTCTACATCACTTACATATTCGCAGTCAGAGAAAGTCACTGTACAAAGACGTCCTCTTCTCCTTGCTACTTGCACAATAGCTTCACATTAATATGGTTTACCAGTTAGGACAGTTTCACCAAGCTCAGAAGGTCAATCTTAAGTAAAAACAGAGAATTCATCATCTTCTCATTCAGATAATTCCGCATTGCTGTCATTAAGCAGAGCTTTTCTTTGCTCATCAGTTAATATTTCAAATGTTTTTTATTCCAGTCTTTGATCATAATATCCGAGTTATAAAACTGCTGCGGAAGCAAAGGGAACTTCACAGCAAACATAAACATAGCCAAAGCCTTGCAGACAAACATAAATTACGCGAAGCGAAATGTAATGTGAGGAGGGCTATGCGAGAGGCGTTCAATGAATTCGAAAGTAAAGTTCTATGTACTGACTTGGCAGAAAATCCTAAGAAATTTTGGTCCTTTGTCAAAGCGGTAGGTGGATCAAAACAAAATGTCCAGACAATCTCTGACCAAAATGGTACTGACACAGAGGATGACAGACTAAAGGCCGAAATACTGGTTTCTGAGCAAAGTTACAAAAAACTGGAATCAATATGACAATACGGGTGATTTGTTGTAGTATTCGACCACTTATCACTTTTCGAGAAAAGCAACGATCGGTGGATGGAGTAAGATTTGTTTTATTTGCCTATTTACTTTAATTTTTTCATTCTATGTATTTTTCTACATTTATTACAGGAAATAATTGTAATAAAAACTGAGAATCGTTTGTTTTTTCAGAAACCAACTACTTTGAGCGTTTTCAACAGTCAAGTTACACCAGCAGCGAAAAAAAACGATATGACCGAAAACCTGTTGTTTCAGCCCTGACCTCCATCCCTAGTTCCACGATATTGGAAAAATATGCATATTTACGCAGAAAGACAATAGTGAATGAGGGGACGAAGAAGTTGAGTCCTGCTGGGATAGTTTATCGGTAGCAGATATTCTGCAGTGACGTTGCATGAGGATTCCAGGAATGGCTCCTGATCTACTACCTATCCGCCAGGGTACTCTTCACAATATATTTGGTGGCAAGGCTGTAAAGACGCTGATTTACTTTGCGAGACCGGTCATTCGGAAAGCTACATTTTGCTTATGCACCCGCAGGCATACTGTAGTTGTCAGCATCTGGTGTGCCGATAGGCCACGCGTACTCCTCGAGTGTTTCCGGGAAGAGCGTCCCACGTCCCACACGCGGCGGCGTGGAGGAGGCGGGGGCGGCGCGCATGCCCCCAGCTGGCGGCTGGCAGCTATAAAGGGGGGCGCACGGCGCCGCCACGCCACAACACGCCGACGCCACCGACGCCGCAGCCGACGCCGCCTCCGTTGCACCACGCTCCGACGTAGCCGCTCCACAGCCCGACTCACTGCAGAGCGACAGGTGAGGGGCTCACTGCCAGCTTCAGGTACCCCCACGCCTTCTCCCCCCATCCACCCGTTGGCCTCAAAAGATCATCATAAAGGGATTCTTGTGCTCCTAAAATATGCATTGCTTACTGCAGCGGGTGATGTTAAAATTCTGTCACGTATTCTACCATATGTGTGAAAATTCTTCGGTAAACATCGAGAAAATATGGAAGCATGTCGTGTGGTATTTTGGAAGGGAAAGTACAATACCATGTTAATCGTGTCGTCGTCCATGTTCTGCTAATGTCGATTAGCTGGTATGCGACATCTATCCATACGATGGTTTCTCTCACGTATTAATAACAGACCGATAAAGAATAACATATGACATCATTGTTTTATACACGATGACATGACAAATAGTTCGGCATCGTCATTCGCAAGATTCTTCATTCAAAAGATATATTTTACATAGTGAGTAACGTCTTTCAGTATCTTCCCTACGTACAACGTACACACATAACTTTTCTATGCACTCTAAAACCGAACAAGTTCGTTGCAGTAGTTATAAAGTGCATATAAGAATTATGTGTGAACATTTTCACGTAGGCAGAAAACTTAATACGTTAAGATGCCTAGCCACTAATCAAAACGTCTAACGTCATGCGACTGGAATTTTTTGTAGTCGTAGCAAAACATAATTTCAAACTTAATATTATGCTCATCTATTGTGCCACGACAGTGTCGCTTCGCTTCGTATCTTCAGCATTATAAGGGCCTAATGTAAATAGTTCAGAACAGACCAGTCTTTTTGACTTGAAACGAGGCAAGGAGACGAAACCACTACTCTCTCATCGTTAATCTTATCTTTTATACCTACCGACTCCTGAAGAAAATACACATTTATTAGACGTGAAAAGACACTTCTGTCTGCGCTATTCCCACGCTCTTTGAAAGGGAAGTACACCAATATAAATCATGTCGGTGTCGGGAGACGATGCGTATGAAAAACAGCCAATAATATGACATACATATGGGGACTGCTCACCAATACAACTCAGCTTGATACCCAATTATAATAAGTTGGCAATTCAAAAGTTTGGAAAAGGCGTTTTTTTAGGACTATGGCCGTTAACTTGCATTTTCACTCTACAACTCTTTTTGCGACTTAACAATTCTCTTAGGGAAGTACATGTTTCATTAAATAAATACAGTTACTGCAATGTGTTCTATTTATGTCTCACCATGTAATAATATTACTGATATGGAGTATTGAGTCATACATTTCTTTCTTTGCGAATCATCACGTGAGCCAGAGCTCCATAATCGTTAACCGTTGGTGCGAAACCAGATGTCCACTCTGTATTGGACAATTCTCACTAAGAATTCGTGATGTTCAAAAGTAGTTTGCCACAACTGTATGTGAAAAAGGAAAAAAATTATTTTCAAATTTATCTTTTGGCAGGAAAGATGCGGGCTATGTTATTTTCTATAGTGCACTACTCACAGAGAACTAGCTATTTTTATGATTAAATGAATGGATAGTTTCTAAAAAGCTTACATTTATTTCTGAATGTGAACGGCCGCTGTCCCTTAAACCTCCAGTCAGAAGGATGGGTATATAAATACTTTTACTTAAGGTGTGCTAGACATGACTTCATGACATTCATAAAAAGTAAAATAAGTGTAAGTCTGCAGCCAGGAAATATGCATTTATTTTCCTAAATAAAGTCGGCCCTTCACTGAAATTTACAAAACGACGTTTTATCCGCTGTAGCTATGCTCTTAGAGATAAAATTTGTTTATACCGTGAATTAAAGCGAGTTCCTTAGACTTGAGCAATCACTAGCTTCCTCGATGAAGACATTTACCCTTTAGTAGTGCATTTCAGTAACCGACACTGTAATATAGGAGCACCAAAGTTCGCATACAGGGCAAAGCAGTCAGAAACACTCTTTGTTGCCAACCTTTAGTAAACATCTGACAGTTTTGTCTGAGGGCGGTGCAGTATTGAAAAACTGATGAGAGTAATGTCGAACAAACTCGTATAAAAAAAGACAGGCTGAGATCTTCCCATATACAAATTATTAGCTCTAATTTATGTGAAACATACAACTATTGTCAGCTTTGTCTTGTGTTCCGAGCAACCTTCGGTATCTGCAACAGATACAAGTCAGACATGGAATCATGTAAACTGCGATAAAGCACCCGATTCGTCAACCTAAATGATTAAACAAAATCTTCGATTTGTAAATAAGATTGATGTTCAGTGTTTAAAATTATTTTCTGCGTTTGTTAATGTAACCATCCAAGCTGAGTTTCTGCTTTCCATTTAGAGCTTCAAAACATAGTCCTACATCCGTATGTTTTCTGTGTGTATTGACGTACGCCTCCTGTATCTCTGTTACATCTGAAATTTCGTCATTCAGCCTACAAGTGCAACATTTAAATTTAAATTCAGTTCTACATCAAGCGAACTAAAGTGTATTCCAATGACTCCTGTCATTCTTCCCTACTACTCACATTTTTACCTTTCTTTTACGTTCTGTCTGGCATCAGTTTGATTTTTCAGGACACTTTTCCCAGCGAATGGACAAATCATGGGTAACGGTGTATAATTATAGCGAGCGCAGGCACTTGCCTGCAGAGGTACAGCGACCATTAGAAATTACAATTGTAGAGCCACTACAAATCGCCATGTAACTTTTTCTTTATTTTACATGTTTCACGACACCAACTCGACTTCGCAACCATGGAAATACAACGCCTTACACCACCTTACAATAAGATAAACTTTACTTTCAACTTACAACATGATATATTATATTACGTGACCGAGGGGCACACGTTACAAAAATCGGGTTGTGTATAAGGACGCCGCCATACACAAAATGGAGTGATTTGGTCCAGTATAGTTGAAGTAAACTCTCTACGCTTCCTTTAACTCTGCTTCATGAAACGTTATGCAACACTATGCAAAAAAAATATATAAAAAATTTAAAAAAACTGGCCGGCCGTTGTGGCCAAGTGGTTGCGGTTGTAGGCGCTTCAGTCTGGAACCATGCGACCGCTACGGTCGCAGGTTCGAATCCTGTATCGGGCATGGATGTGTGTGATATCCTTAGGTTAGTTAGGTTTAAGTAGTTCTAAGTTCTAGGGGACTGATGACCTCGGATGTTAAGTCCCATACTGCTCACAGTCATTTTGAAAAATACTAGTATCACTAGACTACGGCAAATATCCGCCTCTTTTTCGGGCGTTCACGAAAGTTCCGTTGTTGTTTTTGTTGTGGTCTTCAGTCCTGAGACTGGTTTGATGCAGCTCTCCATGCTCCTCTATCCTGTGCAAGCTTCTTCATCTCCCAGTACCTACTGCAGCCTACATCCTTCTGAATCTGCTTAGTGTATTCATCTCTTGGTCTCCCTGTACGATTTTTACCCTCCACGCTGCCCTCCAGTACTAAATTTGTGATCCCTTGATGCCTCAGAACATGTCCTACCAACCGATCCCTTCTTCTAGTCAAGTTGTGCCACAAACTCCTCTTCTCCCAAATTCTATTCAATACCTCCTCATTAGTTATTTGATCTACCCATCTAATCTTCAGCATTCTTCTGTAGCACCACATTTCTCTTCTTGTCTAAACTATTTATCGTCCATGTTTCACTTCCATACAAATACTTTCAGAAACGACTTCCTGACACTTAAATCGGTACTCGATGTTAACAAATTTCTCTTCTTCAGAAACGCTTTCCTTGCCATTGCAAAGCCACATTTTATATCCACTCTACTTCGACCATCATCAGTCATTTTCCTCCCAAAAAAAACAAAACTCCTTTACTACTTTAAGTGTCTCATTTCCTAATCTAATTCCCTTAGCATCACCCGACTTAATTGGACTGCATTCCATACCTCATTTTGTTTTTGTTGATGTTCATCTTATACCCTCCTTTCAAGACACTGTCCATTCCGTTCAACTGCTGTTCCCAGTCCTTTGCTGTCTCTGACAGAATTACAATGTCATCAGATAGCCTCAAAATTTTTATTTCTTCTCCATGGATTTTAATACCTACTCCGAACTTTTCTTTTGTTTTCTTTACTGCTTGCTCAATATACAGATTGAATAGCATCGGGTAGAGGCTACAACCCTGTCACATTCCCTTCCCAACCACTGCTTCCCTTTCACGTCCCTCGACCCTTACAAATGCCATCTGCTATCTGTAAAAATTGTAAATAGTCTTTCGCTCCATGTATTTTACCCCTGCCACCTTCAGAATTGGAAAGAGAATTTGAAAGTTCTGTGCAATTTCAAATTTGTTACCTTCATGGGTATAAGCAAATACGTATATGTGAGAAGTATGTGTTTTACAAATAAATATGAATGTTGTAAACACCTTCCTCCCATGTACACTGCACTCTTAATAATTGTAAATGTAAGATGAATCGTGCAACCACGTATGAATGGCAAAATTAATTTGCGCTGTCAGTTTGGATGCCACTAATATCCTGTTACATGCATTACTTACGTATTAACGTCCGTAAATGTGGCAATTATAATTTTATTTTGCAATTTTACTGTGTCTCTCTACAATTACTTCAATAACTGGGTATGCTTTTCAGGCTTGTAAGAGTGAACACCCGAAAATAATGTGAATATTTTCCATAGTTTACATAGCTTTACGTAAGGCTTTGTGAGATAGTTTCAACGAAGGTGCATATCGATAGGCCTTTATTCGCTCAACGGGAAAAGGTATGTCTTGCTGTTTAGTCTTAGAAGGCACGTGATCAGAGAGTTACATTAACCGTTCACAACTAAGTTATTCCATTTCATGTGTGACGGTGGTGCTACACACAGCTCGATTTTTGCAACGAGTGGCCCTCGGCCGCCTAATATAAGTTATTATGTTGTAACCTGAATCTGTTAATTCATCTTATTGCGTGGTGATACAATACATTGTATTTCCACACTCCTGAAGATGCTCGCGTTGATCGAGTGCGAAATAAAGAAGTTACATGCGACTTGTGGCGACTCTGCAGCATTAATTCATTTTTATATGTAAATGACGTTTCGATAAATGTTCTGTCACTTCCTTGTAGAGATTGTTTTTTCTATTGCAAATCGCGATTTAGGCCTTGCCATTTTCAAGAACCACAATGTTAAGGAAGATCAGACGTCTGTAAACGAAGTCATCTTGGAAATTTATTAAATTTTGCGTATTTTTATTCTTTAACCTCATAAATATCAGCTTTCCACGATTTTGACATCGAGCGTTCTGCTGTGGTATCTGCCTGAGAACTTTCTGCGTAATTATTAGAAAATATGTTTCTGGGTGGCCAAAAATCCTATACAATACATCTTCTCTAGGGTTTATCTCGAAGTACGTGGCTCACTTTTTTCATGATCCAGAAAATTAATTTTTTCTTAACATTCTGCCAGTATGTCCTACATGTGGCCACATCCGTCAGTTAATCCAAGCACCAAAAAAAAAACCATGTCAAGTAAATTTTTTTCTATTTGTCACGGTATTTTAGCTGTCCGTATAATGTATTCTCCGAGATGGAATTTGGGAAATAGCCCACAATTGACCTAAATGAGCATGGAAAACCGCTCAAACACCAAACAGCTGACCGCTGCGCCAGACCAACGGTCGTTAATCCGTCGCGCGCATTTGACATGGAAGTCACACCCCCACCCCCCCCACCCCCCCCCCCCACCCCCACCCCCACCCATCACGCATGTTAGCGCGCAGTGCGTTGAACTAACCGAGCAAATCGTCAGTATCCAAAACACCGTTCAGAAAAATAAAATTGTGAACTTAGCTGGAGAGCAGGAAACATATGGGCTGGACGAAAACGTGGAAAAACACGGCGAGCAATGCATGCTTGAACGTAAATGCAGACGATAGCCGAGTTCGCAGGTTGCGCTGTTGTATTTGACCACGAACAGCACGTCCACAGTGCCCTAAGCAAAAGTGTCAGTCGTTTTCAGAACAGTGTCATGTGCTGTCGTGATTGCAGTAGGTCGGATCTAAGTCAGTTCGAAAGCGGAAAAATTATTGGTGCTCGTATGGTGGGTGTCCCGTAATCAAGGGCGCCGAATTGTTTGCTGTTTCTGGAGGCACTATATCGAAGATTTATACCGCATGCAGGGAAAGCAGTTAAACAAATGTTTCAAATGGCTCTGAGCACTATGAGACCTAACTTCTGCGGTCACCACTCCCCTAGAACTTAGAACTACTTAAACCTAACTAACCTAAGGACATCACACACATCCATGCCCGAGGCAGGATTCGAACCTGCGACCGTAGCAGCAGCGCGGTTCCGGACTGAAGCGCCTAGAACCACTCGGCCAAAACGCCGGCAGCAGTTAAACGTCATCCGCTAAAAAGGGGGACCGAGACGAACTTCCCCTCGTCGATTAGTACTTAAACATACATGAAAAGGAAGATGCAACTCTCAACATGTTTCGAGAAAATCAAGTTTGAAAATTTTAGACGAGGTCATACACTGATCAGCCTCAACTGGAACTCAGCACTGTGTTCCTCGAACTATTCCGTCACATTCCTGGACTTGTGGCATGGTGCATTATCCTGCCATTGCAGTCGGGAAAAATGATCGTCATGTAGGTGTGTACGTGGTCTGAAACCGGTGCACGATACTCGTTGGCTGTCACGGTGCATTGCACGAGCTCAATGGGACCCAGGGATGCCCACGTGAATGTTCCCCAGAGAAAAATGGTGCCGACGCCAGCTTGTCTCCGTCCCGCAGCACAGGTGTGAAGGAGCTATTCCCCTGGAATTCTCGCCCTCCCATCGGCGTCACGAAGAAGGTGCCGGGATTCATCACATCACGAAACGCTCTGCCACTGCGCCAAGGACCATAGTTAGGAGTGTTCAGTGGAGTCACTGTTCAGACACACTTGTATTCTGTCCAGCATTAAAGTCTCTTGTTTGTTTCGCGACATTCGCCACCACGTTTCGTCCAGCCTACGACGGTCGACATCTGTAATTAAGAGTGGCCGCCCAACCCCACGACGTGTGGGCGTGGCTTCACCTTCGTTTCGCCACATCTTGAAGACAATCACCACAGCACGCCTCGGACAACGGACAATTCGCGCAGTTTCCGAAGTGCTCTTGCCGAGTCTTCGCGCCATCACAATCTGTCCAATCTGTCCTCGGTCCAACGCAGATAGATCATGCGCCTTCCTCATTGGACACACAGACAGCACTGTCACTGATATTACATGCACCTTGTGTGTGTCTGACTAGCAGTCATTCTCTGCCGGGCGACGCAGCTATGCCTGGACGGATTTATATCGATAGTAGGTCTGTGGTAATAATGCTCTGATCAGAGCATACTTTGTAAGCTCGGAAGTGTTCATAGTATCCACAGCGGAGCGAGCAAGCGCCTAAAGACGAGATAACTGTATCGAGTCTCGTTAGCAGTCATGTTTCTTGATTTCATTCTCATGCATATGCAAAAGTTTGTCGTTCATTTTATGTTCTGTAAATCGCAATAATCATTGCTTTCCTTGTTTCTGCGGTTAGTATCATCGTGTTTCGTGCAATACTCCTTAGGTTACACATCACATTTGTTACAAATGTAGATATGGTAGTATAAATAATATGAGTAGAAAGTACTGATTCAATTAAACTTCCAGTTAATCCTTCTTCTGTTTCCAGTCTCCGTACAGAACACTTTTTTCTCCTTTTTCCAGGTTAAAGATTATGAAAATAATAAATGATCCATTACATATTGATAACCTGTAGAATATTAATAAATGTGTTGCTTGAATTACGTCCAAGTTAAGAAAATACAGGCAGCGAGATTCAAAACAGAGAGCTGTTGTTTATGAAACCAAGCGCTTATTCGCTGAGATGCGGACACCGGAAATAGGAGCGCCCATAGAAACTATATAATCATGCAAAAAAATTTCAAACTGTATTTTCTCAAAAACGGTTGAGAGCTGCGTCTTCATGTTTACATAAGTTGACAAATGGTTCAAATGGCTCTGAGCACTATGGGACTTAACATCTGAGGTCATCAGTCCCCTAGAATTTTTTTTTTGGTCATCAGTCTACTGATGTATACTGAAGATAAGGTGGATAGATCACGTAACTAATGAGGAGGTATTGAATAGGATTGGGGAGAAGAGAAGTTTGTGGCACAACTTGACTAGAAGAAGGGATCGGTTGGTAGGACATGTTTTGAGGCATCAAGGGATCACAAATTTAGCATTGGAGGGCAGCGTGGAGGGTAAAAATCGTAGAGGGAGACCGAGAGATGAGTACACTAAGCAGATTCAGAAGGATGTAGGTTGCAGTAGGTACTGGGAGATGAAGCAGCTTGCACAGGATAGAGTAGCATGGAGAGCTGCATCAAACCAGTCTCAGGACTGATGACAACAACAACAACAACAACAGTCTACTGACTGGTTTGATGCGGCCGGCCACGAATTCCTTTCTTGTGCTAACCTCTTCATCTCAGAGTAGCACTTGCAACCTACGTCCTCAATTATTTGCTTGACGTATTCCAATCTCTGTCTTCCTCTACAGTTTTTGCCCTCTACAGCTCCCTCTAGTACCATGCAAGTTATTCCCTTATGTCTTAGCAGATGTCCTATCATCCTGTCCCTTCTCCTTATCAGTGTTTTCCACATAGTCCTTTCCTCTCCGATTCTGCGTAGAACCTCCTCATTCCTTACCTTATCAGTCCACCTAATTTTCAACATTCGTCTATAGCACCACATCTCAAATGCTTCGATTCTCTTCTGTTCCGGTTTTCCCACAGTCCATGTTTCACTACCATACAATGCTGTACTCCAGAAGTACATCCTCAGAAATTTCTTCCTTAAATTAAGACCGGTATTTGATATTAGTAGACTTCTCTTGGCCAGAAATGCCTTTTTTGCCATAGCGAGCCTGCTTTTGATGTCCTCCTTGCTCCGTCCGTCATTGGTTATTTTACTGCCTAGGTAGCAGAATTCCTTAACTTCATTGACTTCATGACCATCAATGCTGATGTTAAGTTTCTCGCTGTTCTCATTTCTACTACTTCTCATTACCTTCGTCTTTCTCCGATTTACTTTCAAACCATACTGTGTACTCATTAGACTGTTCATTCCGTTCAGCAGATCATTTAATTCTTCTTCACTTTCACTCAGGATAGCAATGTCATCAGCGAATCGTATCATTGATATCCTTTCACCTTGTATTTTAATTCCACTCCTGAACCTTTCTTTTATTTCCATCATTGCTTCCTCGATGTACAGATTGAAGAGAAGGGGCGAAAAGGTTACAGCCTTGTCTTACTCCCTTCTTAATACGAGCACTTCGTTCTTGATCGTCCACTCTTCTTATTCACTCTTGGTTGTTGTACATATTGTATATGACCCGTCTCTCCCTATAGCTTACCTTAACTTTTTTCAGAATCTTGAACAGTTTGCACCATTTTATATTGTCGAACGCTTTTTCCAGGTCGACAAATCCTATGAACGTGTCTTGATTTTTCTTTAGCCCTGCTTCCATTATTAGCCGTAACGTCAGAATTGCCTCTCTCGTGCCTTTACTTTTCCTAAAGCCAAACTGATCGTCACCTAGCGCATTCTCAATTTTCTTTTCCATTCTTCTGTATATTATTCCTGTAAGCAGCTTCGATGCATGAGCTGTTAAGCTGATTGTGCGATAATTCTCGCACTTGTCAGCTCTTGCCGTCTTCGGAATTGTGTGGATGATGCTTTTCCGAAAGTCAGATGGTATGTCGCCAGACTCATATATTCTACACACCAACGTGAATAGTCGTTTTGTTGCCACTTCCCATAATGATTTTAGAAATTCTGATGGAATGTTATCTATCCCTTTTGCCTTAATTGACCGTAAGTCCTCCAAAGCTCTTTTAAATTTCAATTCTAATACTGGATCCCCTATCTCTTCTAAATCGACTCCTGTTTCTTCTTCTGTCACATCAGACAAATCTTCACCCTCATAGAGGCTTTCAATGTATTCTTCCCACCTATCTGCTCTCTCCTCTGCATTTAACAGTGGAATTCCCATTGCACTCTTAATGTTACCACCGTTGCTTTTAATGTCACCAAAGGTTGTTTTGACTTTCCTGTATGCTGAGTCTGTCCTTCGGACAATCATACCTTTTTCGATGTCTTCACATTTTTCCTGCAGCCATTTCGTCTTAGCTTCCCTGCACTTCCTATTTATTTCATTCCTCAGCGACTTGTATGTCTGTATTCCTGATTTCCCCGGAACATGTTTGTACTTCCTCCTTTCATCAATCAACTGAAGTATTTCTTCTGTTACCCATGGTTTCTTCGCAGCTACCTTCTTTGTACCTATGTTTTCCTTCCCAACTTCTGTGATGGCCCTTTTTAGAGACGTCCATTCCTCTTCAACTGTGTTGCCTACTGCGCTATTCCTTGTTGCTGTATCTATAGCGTTAGAGAACTTCAAACGTATCTCGTCATTCCTTAGAACTTCCGTATCCCACTTCTTAGCGTATTGATTCTTCCTGACTAATGTCTTGAACTTCAGCCTACTCTTATCACTACTATATTGTGATCTGAGTCTATATCTGCTCCTGGGTACTCCTTACAATCCAGTATCTGATTTCGGAATCTCTGTCTGACCATGATGTAATCTAATTGAAATCTTCCCGTACCTCTCGGCCTTTTCCAAGTATACCTCCTCCTCTTGAACAGGATATTCGCTATTACTAGCTGAAACTTGTTACAGAACTCAATTAGTCTTTCTCCTCTTTCATTCCTTGTCCCAAGCCCATATTCTCCTGTAACCTTTTCTTCTACTCTTTCCCCTACAACTGCATTCCAGTCGCCCATGACTATTAGATTTTCGTCCCCCTTTACATACTGCATTACCCTTTCAATATCCTCATACACCTTCTGTTCATCATAAGCTTGCGACGTCGGCATGTATACCTGAACTATCGTTGTCGGTGTTGGTCTGCTGAACTAATTAACTAACCTAAGGACATCACACACAGCCGTGTCCGAGACAGGATTCGAACCTGCGACCGTAGCGGTCGCGCGGTTCCAGACTGAAGCGCCTAGAACCACTCGGCCACACCGGCCGGCCATAAGGTGACAGTTGACCTCCTAGACCATGTCAATATGAATAAAATCGATGAGGGGAGGTTCGTGCGGTCTCGTTGAAAGTCGTAACGCGGACTAAAGTGTGTCTTGTCGTGGCGGACAGTCACTGAAGGGGATTTACAAGCAAGGTAGCATTCGACACCTGAAACCAAATTTTCAGAAACAGAACAGCAGAACACTTAAAGAAGAGTGAGGGAAAGTATCGAGCATACATATTGAAGGCGTTCATTTCTTTATTCACGTTAACTGGTTTTATAGAAGCTGTAGCAAATTTAAATGAGATGACCGGATACACACCGCCCCTAAACGAGACTAGCGCAATAACTCCCACACCGCCTCACCCAATGGCTTTATCACATATGTCAGCTTCGACGAATCTTCCTTTCCATTCCCAAGCATGATATGATGCTCTTGTGACTTACAACTTCGTTTTTATAAACAAAGACCAATCCAGTACCTGTTTGTGTTGTCCATATTAGCTAATGCCATTAGTTAAGCGTGTATTACTTGCTAATCTTTATTCAATACGCTTGCTTGTCAAATTTTTGTGTAGTCTAATTCTGCCACTTATCATTGCACACGTTCGTTACTAATGTATTGCGATAATTGCCCTGGTACCTACAGACGTACGTTATCGGCATGACTGCAAAACATCTTTCTGCGAAAAACATAAATATTTGTGCAGTTTTCTGCAAAGCTTATGAGTCATTAGTCCTAAGGTAAGTAAAACTAAATACAGGAGATGAAGCAAAAAGAAAATGGAGTTGTTTGACTGATGTAACATTCAGAACTGTGAGTTAAGATCCATCTGTCGTGTTTCAGATATTGGCTGCCTCTTGCCAGTTCTCACACACTTAAGGAGTATGTCAATTCTTCCAGTCATTGTGCGATTATAGGTCCCTTAATTTGAGTTTCAGCTTTTTGTGATTCACTATTGTAGCTGTAAATTCTTTTAAGCTTTGAAAAAAGTGCTGGCATATTTTCAGGGCTTAATACTATCTTTTTTTAAAAAAATAAACCGTTTCTGTAGACAAAGTTCGATCTTCTTGCGTTACAGTCGAATATGTACATGAGATTTTCGTTTTGATTTGGTTTGTGTTTACTGTATTGACTAATGACATCGTACGATATAATCTGTGATTGCTTATTGAAAAGTAGAAAGTACAAAATATTTAGAAACGGAAGTCCTGACATTGAATGTTTGTGTTTAATGAGTTTAATCAAACTATTCTTTCGGAACACGGTTTCTTGATTGTGTAGAACAACAAACGGTTTAGAATACGCCTAAAATGCGGTTAAGCAAACGTGTTCCAATCGAAAAATGTTTACACTAAGGACAACTACTATTTAGAACATAGTTTACAATGAAATGATCACTGCCGCCCAGTTCCGTACATTCTTAATCGCGTCGTGTGCTTTGGACTGGCAAATGAATAGAAATTAAACTGTGCCATCATTTTACACCCTGAATGGACTTGGCGTGAATTTATTTGCTGCGGAAGCGAATGAAAAATTGTAATCCAGCCAGTTTTCAGTAATAAAATTTCTATTCTCTCTGTAACAGTGTCTGCAACTGCAGCAAAAATAATCACTCACGAAATGAAGAGTACATTTATTATTCTTAACGGTTTATACAGCATTTTCTAGGTTACTGCAACATTCACAGTGTATTTTTTCTGTGATGAAGGAAATTACGATCACTCCCTCTTTTCTCTGTCACTTTCGCTTGCGACCTCAGTCCACGTCCCTGCAAGCAATGTGAGAAAGTCATTCTTACCCACGGATTGTGTTTCTGTGTTCCACGTCCCCGTTTTTCCTTGCTAAGCGTTCCCTCCTACGTTACAAAATCGAAATTATCAGTTTAACACATATTTATGAAAGAAAACACCCTAGTTTCGATATTCGCTGCATTAAGACCTAAGCTGTGTTTGCAGTCCCAAGTACTGAAAACACGGGTGCTACATAAATACAAACACTGTATACCCAACACAGTAAGTAAGCAAAGTGGCGCGGTGCTTTACAACAGCCTCGTAATCAGAAGTGTGGGAACTAAAATCTCCGTTCTGCTGGCCAACCTGAGTTCGATTACTCGTTAATTCCCTAAATCATTTCGGGTGAGTGCTTGACTACATTACCCCCTGCTGCCGAGCCTTCTCTGCAGGTCACTGAAGTTCATTTCAGAACTTCAGAATTGCAACCATTGCTCGTAATTACCCCTTTATCCACTAAATATTGCCTCTCATCCGTGCTAAAACTTAGCAGCACTGCCTGACACTATGGTAGCTGTCACAGCATGGAACCATCATGTGATCAGATACGTGCTCTGTGCATGTTCAACGCGCCGCTAACAATGTTGTCACTACAGAAAAATCTTCTAATCTTAAGAATTGTTGTTTCAAAGTGGTCGGGTTTTGACGATTCTATAAGTGCTACCATGAGAATTCTTTTGAGACGTACCTACTTCCAGTTAGCATTCACCTCTTAAAAGGCACTCACAACATTTTCTTCTAAATATGTTGACTGTGCCGATACCTTGTAATAATTACAGTGATGTGATTTCCTTCGAAGAAGCGTTCAGTACGCCTTCTATCAAGAATGGGGTATTTCTTACATCTTGGTTGTAAGATGGGGGACCAAGCCAACAATGTGCACCATGTGTTTACTGTACTAGGTTTTCTTAGCGTGTGGATCGGTAGAAGAGGACGTAGTATGCCACTGGAATTTTCGACGATCTGGAGGTAACCCACCAGCCTTACCAATTACTGTAATTTTTGTGTGGTTCCTCCTACAAAGAAAGGAGTCTCCATGAAGGAAAAAAGCAAGAGTTGCCACTAAAAATGAAATTATTGCATGGACACTTGGAGATATTCCTCCTAAACTGTTATGATGTGAGGCACCATGTCACGGATTGCGCGGCCCCTCCCTCCGGAGGTTCGAGTCCTCTCTCGGGCATGGGTGTGTGTCTGTTGTTCTTAGCATAAGTTAGCCTAAGTTAATACAAGTAGTATGTAAGTCTAGGGATCAACGACCTCAGCAGTTTGGTCCCTTAGGAATTCCGACACATTTGAACATTTTTGCGGTGATGTGAGGTGTGAACGGGGCGACTGCTTTCAGAAGGACATTTCGCTGATGAAGATAAGGTACGAAGATGAATGAAGGGTTGCTACCCAATGTGAGACGCGTGGTGATGACTCCAAACTGATGAAGGTAGTTAACTGTTTCATATTAATGGACTATTCCCTTATTACATGTTGCACTGTAATTTCATAGTATAAGTTGAATAGCGAGACAACATTAACAACTGACTCGATGTCATTTAGTTTTGGTTTGATAAGCAGAAAATCGGTTCGTAATAAATAAATATTAATGGAAAGAGGTGAAGTTTGTTTTTCCACATTAAAGACACTCTTTCTTTTGATCCGAAGAGTGTAGAAGGTATACAAGGAGCTCATTTGATCGTGACCGGGCCAAAATCTCACGAAATAAGCGTCAAACGAAAAACTACAAAGAACGAAACTCGTCTAACTTGAAGGGGGAAACTAGATGGCGCTATTGATGGCCCGCTAGATATCACTGCCATAGATCAAAAGGATATCAACTGCGATTTTTTTTAAAAATAGGAACCCCCATTTTCATTACATTTTCGTGTAGTACGTGAACAAATATGAATGTTTCAGTTAGAACATTTTTTTCGCTTTGTGATAGATGGCGCTGTAATAGTAACAAACGTATACGTACGTGGTATCACGTAAGATTCCGCCAGTGCGGACGATATTTGCTTCGTGGTACATTACCCGTGTTAAAATGGACCGTTTATCAATTACGGAAAAGGTGGATCAAAATGCCCAACGGGCGTGTGCTATGTATGCTGCTCGGTATCCTGGACGAGATCATCCAAGTGTCCGTACCGTTCACCGGATAGTTACGTTATTTAAGGAAACAGGAAGTGCTCAGCCACATTTGAAACGTGAACCACGAACTACAACAAATGATGATGCCCAAGTAGGTGTTTTAGCTGCTGTCGCGGCTAATCCGCACATTGGTAGCAGACAAATTGCCCGAGAATACGACCTCTCCAAAACGTTGGTGTTCAGAATGCTACATCAACACCGGTTGAACCCGTACCATATTTTTATGCACCAGGAATTGCATGGAGACGACTTTGAACGTCGTGTACAGTTTTTCCACTGGGCAGAAGAGAAATTACGGGACGATGACAGATTTCTTGCACGCGTTCCATTTAGCGACGGAACGTCATTCACCAACAGCGGTAGCGTAAACCGGCATAATATGCAGGATTTGGGCGACGGAAAATCCACGATGGCTGCGACAAGTGGAACATCAGCGACCTTGGCGGGTTAATGTATGGTGCGGCATAATGGGAGGAAGGATAATTGGCCCCCATTTTATCGATGGCAATCTAAATGGTGAAATGTATGCTGATTTCCTGCGTAATTTTCTACCGATGTTACTACAAGATGTTTCACTGCATGACAGAATGGCGATGTACTTCCAACATGATGGATGTCCGGCACATAGGACGCGTGCGGTTGAAGCGATATTGAATAGCATATTTCATGATAGGTGGATTGGTCGTCGAAGCACCATACCATGGCAAGCACATTCACCTGATCTGACGTCCCCGGATTTCTTTCTGTGGGGAAAGTTGAAGTGTATTTGCTATCGTGATCCAACGACAACGCCTGACAACATGCGTCAGCGCATTGTCAATGCATGTGAAAACATTACGGAAGGCGAACTACTCGCTGTTGAGAGGAATGTCGTTGCACGTATTGCCAAATGCATTGAGGTTGACGGACATCATTTTGAGCATTTATGGCATTAATGTGGTAATTACAGGTAATCACGCTGTAACAGCATGCGTTCTCAGAAATGATAAGTTCACAAAGGTACATGTATCACATTAAAACAACCGAAATAAAATGTTCAAACGTACCTACGTTCTGTATTTTAATTTAAAAAATCTACTTGATAACAACAGTTTGTTTAAAATTGTGAGCCATATGTTTTGACTATTACAGCGCCATCTATCACAAAGCGAAATAAGTGGTCCAACTAAAATATTCATATTTCTGTACGTACAACACTAATATGTAATAAAAATGAGGGTTCCTATTTAAAAAAACGCAGTTGGTATCTGTTTGACCTATGGCAGCGTCATCTAGCGGGCCAACCATAGCGCAATCTGGTTTCCCCCTTCAAGCTATACAAATTTCGTTCTTTGTAGTTTTTTCGTTTGACGCTTAATTCGTGAGATATTTGGCCAAGTCATGATCAATGGACCACCCTGTATAATACTTTCTGTGTATTTAGTATACGACAAAACTGCCGAGAGAGATCTGTGTCTCATAAAATATGAAATGGCTTCACATTTCGCACAGCATACAGTTCGGTGAGCGCCGACATTTTTTTAACATTTCATGTTATCGATTTTTTTAACATTTCATGACGCTCTGTGCACGCCACTGCAGTCGTAAATTGAGACAACAACGCTAATATTTACCCCTGTTCGCCGCTAAATGAATCAGGCCACGTTAATAATTCCGTGCCTCCTACGCATTTTTCGCAAGTGGCGCGTCAATGTTATGCGACTTTCCATTGTTTTATTTATTTTTTTCGAAATGTCGTTCTTGCGAACAAGGGTCCGGGAGAGTGGGGGTGCTGGAGAGGGGAGGGGGGGGGGCGGCTAGGCTTTCATTCGAGAGGAAATGACTTAAATTCTTGTAGTGCCATCGAGATATAGATTTCACGTGGTCTTAATAAACCATTTGAGATGAGCGCATGGACGGTTCCCCAGAAAAGGATACGATCGCTTTCTTTCCTTTGGCTTCTGTAATCCTGTGGTCTGTTTCTAATGACCTCAATGCCGACGGAAAGTTTAACCGTAATTTTCACTTCTGCAACATTTTATCATTGAAAATAAAAAGAAATCGTTGCTAAACATGAGCACACTTATTATTTGTGGATTATGAAGCCGGAAAACATGGGGAAACACTTCAGAAAAACTTTATCCCTAATAGAAGTGCTATGTAAAATCCATAAAAACATTAAATGCTTTTAAAAATGTTTCTTGGGTAATACTACCCTATAAGTTATCGGTTCCACATCTTCACCTCCTCCGAGCAAGAAACTTCATGATGTGTGGCGAAGGGGACTTTGTCTATCACTGTCAAACCTCCCCCACTTTTCTCTTCCAGTCGCGAGTGCTTCACGTGAGTTAGACTCACTCTAATTTTACGTTCGTGACCTTCCCGCGAGCTATAGGTAATAGGAAGCAATCCTGATAAGCCACAACATTTTGACCAATATCCGGCATGTCCACCATTGGCACGGATCCAGAATGAGATTTTCACTCTGCATCGGAGTGTGCGTTGATATGAAACTTCGTGACAGATTAAAAGTGTGTGGCGGAACTAGACTCTAACTCGGGACCTTTGCCTTTAGCGGGCAAGTGCTCTACCAACTCAGCTACCGAAGCACGACTCCCGACTCGTGAGGTCCCGAGCTCGAGTCTCGGTCTGGCACACAGTTATAATCTGTCAGGAAGTTTGATATCAGCGCACACTTCGCTGAAAAGTGAAACTATCGTTCTGGAAACATCCCCTAGGCTGTGGCTAAGCCATGTCTCCGCAATATCCTTTCTTCCAGCAGTGCTGGTTTTGAAAGGTTCGCAGAATTGCTTCTATGAAGTTTGGATGATAGGAGACGAGGTACTGGTAGAATTAAAACTATGAGGACGGGTCATACGTCGTGCTTGGGTAGCTCAGTTGGTAGAGCACTAGCCCGCTAAAGGCAAAGGTCCCGAGTTCGAGTCTCGGTTCGGCACACAGTTTTAATCTGTCAGGAAGTTTCACTTTGGCACGGCGTCATGGCATGGAGAGAGTCGGCAACCCATCTGTACACATAATACCCTAAAAGGGGGCAATGAGCTCTGACGCCAAGTTCAATCATATCCCATATTTGTTCGCTCGGGTTTAGATCTGGTGAATTGGAAGGGGGGTGGGGGGGGGACAGCACATCAACTGGAACTTGTTCCTCGAACCACTCCGTCACACTCCTGTTCTTGTGATATGGCGCATTAACTTGTCGAAAACTGCCACTGCCCTCGGAAAAGATGATCGTCATGAAGTTGTGTTTTTGGCCTACAATCAGTGAATGATACACAGGCATGGTGCCTTCCACGAGCTACGCTGACCTATGGATGCCCAGATGAACGTTCCCCAGAGCATAACGTAGCTTCCGCCGACTTGTCTCCATCCAGCAGTACAGGTGTCAAGGACCTGTTGCCCTCAAAGACGATGGATTTACACCCACCCATCTGCATGATGAAAGAGGTATCGGGATTCATCAGAACATGTAACGCTCTGTCACTGCACCAAAGTCTAGTACCAATGGTCACGTGCCCATTCCAGTCATAGCTGCCGAAGTCTTGGTGTAATATTGGCACGTGCATGGGTCGTCGTTTGCGGAGGCCTGTCGTTAGGAGTTTTCGGTGCACCGTGTGTTCAGACGCACTTGTACTCTGCCCAGCATTCAAGTCTAATCTTACTTCCGCCACAGGTCGCCGCCTGTCCTGTTTTACCAGTGTGCACAGCCTACGACGTCCGACATCTGTAATGCGGGGTGGCCGCCCAACCACAGGACGTCTCGACGTGGTTTCACTTTGTTGAAGACACTCACCACAGAATTCTTCGAACACCTGACAAGTCGTACAGCTTCAGAATCGCTCGTGGCGAGCCTCCGGGGTATCACAATGTGCCCTCGGCCAAACAGGTAGATCGCGCGTCTTCCCCACTCCACACACGGATAGCACGCGGACTAATACTAAATGCACCGTGCGTCTGTCCGACTATCAGCCATTCCTCGCCAGGTGACGCTGCTATTGCCTTGTTCAAATGGCTCTGAGCATTATGGGACTTAACATCTGAGGTTATTAGTCCCCTAGAAATTAGAACTACTTAAACCTAACTAGTCTAAGGACATCAGACACATCCATGCCCGAGGCAGGACTCGAATCTGCGACCATAGCGGTCGCGCGGTTCCAGACTGAAGCGCCTAGAACTGTTCGGCCACTACGGCCGGCTGCTATTGTCTGGAGTGCTTATTTCGATAGTAGGTCGACAGCTGTAATGTTATGGCGGATCAGTGTATATTTCCCGAATTAACGTAGTGCCTTCTGGCGTTGGTGACGCCTTCAAGGGGTGACCATTTTTCGCACTACGTGCTCAGTCCTGATGCATTTGGCGCCCGTACGTTTTGTGCGCTTACAAACAAGCGTAAATTATATGAATGTGTGGTGTCTGTTCTTTCGGTCATGTCCGAATGAGCAGACACCATGTGGAATCCGCAGCTGTGATACATACTTGGTGATCAAAAAGTCAGTATAAATTTGAAAACTTAATAAACCACGAAATAATGTAGATAGAGAGGTAAAAATTGATACACACGTTCGGAATGACGTGGGGTTTTATTAGAACAAAAAAAAAAGTTCACAAATGTCCGACAGATGGCGCTGGACAGCAAAACTGCTACCGTGACGGGTGAGAGGTACGCCGATATGTTACAGAATCGTATCATCACCAGCCCGGCTGATAAACACCTGCTGGAACGTACGATGTTTATGCAGGATGGCGCTCCACCCCATATTGCTAGACGCGTGAAAGATCTCTTGCGCGCGTCGTTTTGTGAAGATCGTGTGCTCAGCCGCCACTTCCGTCATGCTTGGCCTCCCAGGTCCCCGGACCTCAGTCCGTGCGATTATTAGCTTTGGCGTTACCTGAAGTCGCAAGTGTATCGTGATCGACCGACATCTCTAGGGATGCTTAAAGACAACATCCGACGCCAATGCCTCAACATAACTCCGGGCATGATTTACAGTGCTGTTCACAAAATTATTCCTCGACTACAGCTATTGTTGAGGACTGATGGTGGACTTACCGAGGATTTCCCGTGAGGAACATCATCTTTGCTTTGTCTCACTGTGTTATGCTAGTTATTGCTATTCCGATCAGATGAAGCGCCACCTGTCGGACATTTTTTGAAATTTTGTATTTTTTGGTTCTAATGAAACCCGATGTCATTCCAAGCATTAGTGTCAATCTGTGCCCTTCTATCTTCATTATTCCGTCATTTATTCAATTTTCAAATTTATACTGCCTTTTTGATCACCCTGTATTATGTACATGGAAGCTAAGGGACACACATTTGCACTCGTCGCCGGCGATTCCGCACAAAGTTCCGACCTAGTTCATATCATCAGTTCCCTCCCTTTCCTTTTCTTTTCCCGCTTCCACTTTTTAACGTAAAAAACCTATGTTCACCGAAGATGTATTCACGTCCTGTTACACTATACTCGTCCCCAACAAAAGAAGTCATATTTTATGACTCGTTTTCAATTATAATTTTCTCCTAAGTGAAGTTCTGCTCCGCTCTGATAACCGTATATACATACTGCAATCCGTCCTACATTAGCTGACACTGTCTCTGTAATTTTAGATTGTCAATTATTGATTATGCATAAGTTGACTCGAACTCAATATTTTTACGACTTATCTTCAGAGCCCGTCATAATAACGGTACGCATCACAGTTTCTAATCAGTCTCTCTTTTTAGAAAATTTGGAAAATTGAATCTACACTACTGGCCATTAAAACTGCTACACCACGAACATGATGTGCTACAGACGCGAAATTTAACCTAAAGGAAGAAGATGCTGTGATATGCAAATGATTAGCTTTTCACAGCATTCACACAAGGTTATATTTCAGATGTCTTACGATGTCTTAGATGTCTCTACCCTTCATTCGATTCCTGCTAAACCCTAAATTTCAGCAGGATAATGCACGACCGCATGTTGCAGGTCCTATACGGGCCTTTCGGGATACAGAGAATGTTCGACTGCTGCCATGGCCAGCACATTCTCCAGATTTCTTCCCAACTGAAAATGTTTTGTCAGTGGTGGCCGAGCAACTGGCTCGTCACAATACGCTCGTCACTACTCTTGATGAAACTGTGGTATCGTGTTGAAACTGCATACACACCATCCAAGCTCTGTTTGATTCAGTGCCCAGGCGTTTCAAGGTCGTTATTATGGCCTGAGGTGGTTCCTATGCACCCAAATTGCGTGAAAATGTAATCACACGTCAGTTCTAGTATAATATATTTGTCCAATGAATACCCGTTTATCATCTGCATTTCTTCTTGGTGTAGCAATTTTAATGGCCAGTGGTGTACTACAGTATCTTATTTTATTAGTCAACCCTCAGTTATAACTTTAAACTAAGTAATGCACAGCAATAACCTCAGAAAGTTTAGAGAATTTCAAATGTATCATGAGTTTGTTATTGTTGATTGTTTGCTTCAAAAGACATTGCAACTAAGTTCATCTTATTTACATTGTAGACATTCTGTTTACTGCAAGTACAAAGAACGCTGAAATATGACTAACACTATAGTTAATTCAAAGCTGACAATAGGTACAGTTGAGCCGAAACGATATGATCACTGCCCAGCGCAAGACGGAATGCGTCCTGGTGGTGTTGCAGGTACGTGGTGACGAAGGGAAGGTGAGAGACTAATGGGCAGTTATTATAGCGATGATACGGACCACAAATACGTAGATAAAGCGGTGTGAATTAGGGGCACACTGTTGTGGCGCTGCGGGTAGAAACGAGAATCTCTGAAACGGCGAAGCTGGTCGCCTGCTGGGATACTACTGTCTTGAGCACCTATGGAAAGTGGTTGAAGGATGGTGAATAACGAGTAGGCCGTACGGTATTGGACGACCGAGTCCCATCACACAACGTAGAGGTCTGAAGATTCCCCACTGTGTAACCCAGGATAGGCAGCGATAAGTGGCAGATCGGACGATAGGCTACAATGCTGGTGCAGGCACAAGTATTTCGGGATACATCGTTCAAAGGTCATTGTTGAACATAGAGCTCCACGTCATACGACCCCTAAGTGTTCCTGGATTGACCCAACGGTATCATCAGTTATGAATGCAGAGGGCGCAGCATCGCTGAGTTATCGCCGTGGATCAATAGAAACGTTTCGCCTGTCGAATGAATCGCGTTTATTGTTACTCCAGGTCGATTATTTGGTGCATCCACGCCGTCATCCACGCGAATGGCTGCACGGAACATGCACTGCCCCACACATGCAGGCCAGTGAGGGCATAATTTTGCTTTGGGTACATTAAGTTGGACTTCCATGGGTTCTGTGGTGGTAACCGAACGCATCATGGCAGGAAGTAAATTATGTTAACATTAATCCTGACCACGTGCATCGCTTGATAATTAAAATCTACCCCAACTACCATGATAACATCCAGCATGATAATTGTCCGTGTTTCAAGGTCATAATAGTGCTACAGTGGTTTGAAGTACATTATAGTGAACTCACATTAATGTCTAGGCCAGCAAATGTGCCTGATCTGCACCCACTGGAGCACATACCGGGCGCCATCTGCGTTCACGTAAACCAACATCGCATGTTTTGCGAGAATTGCTTGACTTGTGCCTAGAAATCTGGTGCCACATACTTCTGGAATCCTGTCAAGGAATTGTAGAATCTATGCCGGGCAGACTTTCTGTAGTACTGTATTTGAAAAGTGGAACAACACGCTATTACCCAGGTTATCATAATGTTTTGGTTCACTGGTGTATTCTGTAAACGAAGGTTCTATGTGAAATGAAACGGCTGTTTCAAATGCAATGGACAAATTTTATTATAATCTGCCATTCGAACTATCGTCTCGGTTTGGCATCGCTGCTACACATCAGTTAGGTCCAGAAACTTAATTTGATGAGCAGGTATGCCGAAGATTTGGTAACGTCTTTCAAAAAACTTCAGCATTGAATCTAGCTGCATATCTTTGAACTCTGAATACTTATTGAGTCCAGTAATCTGAATAGTTTCAGCAAAGACTGAGCACTAACTTCTGATACGCTGGGATACCAGTGGTGTACTTCATCATTCTGGTATCTAAGGGTTTTGCAGTGTTAGTAGTAGGTTTACGAGTGACCCTGTAGCCTGACTATTCCATACCGATAGCTACCACAGCCGTCTCTGCCAGATGCCCCGATCACTCGACTGCCCACTAACACGTTGAGATTTTTGACAGCTAAACACCATCGCTAGCCTCAACCAGCGAGGACTAGACTGTGGATAAAAATGAAATCCTCAAGTAGTCTCGGCGTCCGAAAACGTGCCGCCTGTTTCGACATTACTGTATGTCGAGTTTTGCACTGTAAAAGATTTCTGCAGAAACTGCCTTGCCAACCTTGGCCTTTAAATCAGTATTGACTCCCTTGCACACCTTTGGATTTCTAATACACGCATCTGGGTGGTAAAAACAAGTGGCCCAAAACGTGCTTCAGCCATCTCGTGACACACAGATACAGCAAAGAGACCATTAGACAACCATCCAAAACAAGCTCGAACACTGGGAAATATTACTTAAGAAAACATAGCTTGCATGAAAGTGCGCAACAATAGAAATATCTATTACACTGATCACAAAATCGTATCTCTGATTCACGTGTCCACAAAGGCCGGCGGCCACAGGGCTTTTCGTTCTTGTACACCTGAAGACGGGATTATAATATCCCGAAACCGGTCTTGACTTTCAATCGACGAATCTATTTACAGTTGAACCGGTTGACTGTCTGTCTCTGCGTTTCTTTTTCATTCACAGGAGAAATATACAGTGTTTCTGGGGAGATAATTCGACGATGAATCCAGATCTAACTGAATCGGTCATTTTGAAAAAGGGTCATCTCCAGTTTTTTCAGATTTTACGTGAGATGCAAAACCCCTATTATAAAGCTTACGTTTTGCGGAATGGTGCACAAGGAAATTACTTTATTATGAGGGAGATGCCCCGTTTTCAATATGAACTTGAGGTTAAACAAACAAGTTTATTTTTGTTTTTGTCGATTGTATGGGCAATATTTCAAACATCTCCAAATAAGTACTATGCAGTCGTACAAGTAAACTGAAAAAGAACTTGAAATCAGCACGATGACTCTGGGAAGTCTGCATAAGAAAATGAACTTGGTTTTTTCTTCAGGAGATTCATTGTTCGTGGTGGTAGGCCAAAGGTAGATCTCACTGTGAAATTCCTTGTGTGTATCTTATATGTATTAGTACAACAGTTTCAAATCTTCAATTTTCTTGACATTTGTAGGACTTTTCCCAGAAAAATCTGGATTATTACACGGATCAGGGATAAATAGTAATGAACCAATTTTTTTGTTTCTCCAGTAAGCGAAGTCGCTTCTCTGCTATGCAGTCTATGAAGGGTTTCGTCGTTACAGTTCCTGGTTCTTGACTTGTACACTAAAATGCGTTTTGATTATGCAGTGTGAAATAAGATTTTCTTTGTTAGGAGTTGCACGGCGAAACATTCAGTTTAAATGCTTTCTTTTTGAAAAATGTAGACCAGCAAGTTTCGATTGCTGCCCCATCTTGATGCTTTACATTAAATTTATGACCTTTCAACCAGGTCTTCATACTGCCGAGGAGAATAAATCCTGTCCTGACCTCGAATTTTCCTCGCAAAATATCGGTCGCAATCCTTGAAGGAATGGCTGCGTTGAGGAAAGTACAGTGTTAGTTTTGGAAACCTTCCCTTCCTGGCAATGGCAAGCAAGAATCGTATCACGGTATTATTATGTTTTTGTCCCGGACAACCGTCATAGAATACATCAAGCGGCTCTACTCCACTGGGGATATATTCTCTACTGTAGTCACTTAAAAAAGAACAAACATCGTCGGAACCTTTGTGACCTTCGCCTTCTACATATCAATAAAAAGTGTGAAGTTTGGAAGGTAGGACACGAGGTACTGGCAGAATTGAAGCTTGGAGGACGGGTCGTGGGTCGTGCTTGGGTAGCTCAGTTGGTAGAGCACTTGTCCGCAAAAGGCAACAGGTCCCGAGTTCCAGTCTCGGTCCGGCACACAGTTTTAATCTACCAGGAAGTTTCAATAAAAAGCTGCTTTTCCAGTTTTGAAATTGTGAATGCAAAATTCTTTTATGAGTAGCTGACGGTAATAAAGGTCTTCTTGAATAAGCAAACAACGTAGGGGAAGATATTCCATGTAGTCAAAGCACTGTTTAGTTACTTCTTTCATTTTCTTTACATGTCGGAGGATATCCATTTCTTTTTCTTTTGAAGAATTCTGGGGCTATTCTCTTGTCGACAATGCGTTCAGCTGTTGCAGCACGTTTGGCATTGTTATTTAAATCTTATTTCGGTACCTAGCTCCTCACACTTCGAGCATACGTCGATTTGTGGTCGACTAAAGATGAATTAATCTTTTTTGAAAATATTTGCTTTACTTTGATTTGGGATTCTGGATATTTTGTGATGAACATTTCGTATAAATATTTTACGTTTAGCGCTATGGGGAGATGACATTTTATGGTGCCAGAATAATGCAACTGTTTGGCAGGTACATCACTTATAAATTCATGAATCTTCCGGCAATATGCACCACGAATCGTATTCGAACAAGAACCAACTGATTTGCCTCTATTATCATGATGACTTTGGTCATGACTATTGAAATAACGCAGTCGCTCATCGGGTGTCTTAGTTATCCCAGACAACGATTGGAAAGCAGCATGACATACAGTTTGATGACAGTTATTAAACAGTACAACATGGTACTTGAAGATGTTTGATTCGATGTTGCTAGTCGTGGACTTGAATGTTGTCATCAGACAAGCGTTTCTGACAGTTTTTTGGTGGCTGAAAGAAAAAAAGATCTTGTTCGTTCCATAGATTCTTTAAGGCAATGTACTGGAGAAACATTTGACACACACTTGAAAAAGAAACACCAATATAATAATACTAGGTAGCACGAAAAGCTTATTACAATCGAAAATTTGAGTTACAACCTATCTTCTTGACAAGGCAGTAAAATACAATGATGATAATGAATTTTTGAAGTTCGTTTACTAGGTAGCACGAAAAGCTTATTACAATCGAAAATTTGAGTATACAACCTATCTTCTTGACAAGGCAGTAAAATACAATGATGATAATGAATTTTTGAAGTTCGTTCAAAGCGCAAACGTTAGAATGTTCAGGTCTTTAATTAACAGAATATAAACTTACTTGTAGGAGTTTCCAGCGTGTTGAGCTTGAACAAGTATTCCACCGTGGTTACTATGCTCCTTTTATGTCGCTTTTGAGTTTCTAACCACGCTCTGTTTAATATTTATCAGGATTTCGAAGGCTTTTGTTTCATTTTTTCGAAGGAACAAAACGCGTACTTGACGAACTTTCACATCCAGACAAAGTCATGTTTATTTAACAAAAAGAAACATTTACACAGTGCACAAGCGTTAAGCTGTAAAAAGCCACTAGACTACAAATGGCACGCTCGCAATTATTGTTGCGTCAGCCACAACAATGGTAGAGATGGAGAAGGAAAAAGTGGGGGAACAGTGGGGGGACAGAGTCCAACATCAGCTAGTGGTTCATTCTGGGAACAGGCTATCGCCGAGAGATAACTCCTTTTCAGAATGAATGCTATGTTTCTTCCCTACTAGAACTCCCTGCGACGAAGAGATTTGACTCATCTTCATGAGGAATCGCTGAACCGACATTCAGAAAACCCGAATACAAGAAAAAAAGGTCTTGTGAAAAAATTGTAGATGACTTTTTCAAAATGGCCGATTCAATTTCACTATTTCTATTCGAGCCTCAGGTTTTGTGCAACAATGGTTTCTGCAAGTACTTACCACACCCTGCCTAACATATGACTAATAAAATGACATGCTCGGTCAACAATACTTCCAAATCGAAACAACAACAAAATTTATCAGTACAAAAAGGAATTAACAATTTTAACAACGGAAGACTAAAAAACTACACAAACATACCTAAACGTATTTGCTTTTTCATTTTCTGCGTTAGTTTGTCGCAGGAATGTCGCTTTAGTGGACCATCAATAGTCGGACAACATTGTGATACTCCCGCTGCTTTGACAACGTTTTTCGATTTGAGAAACGTGTTTGAACAGCTATTCTCCACGTTCGTTATTGATGGCTTCTACATTACCGAAGCGGAAATACAAATGATTATCAATAAATTCAGTTTATCTCATCGTTCAACTTCAGTTATAGGATATGAAGTTTGTACACAAAGCACTGTATACTGGTGCTAAAATAAAGTTGTTGATTTTATTGCCTCTCAAAACGGCAAGCATAAATTATGTGCACCACTACTGAACACTGATTCTGTTACAAAACTGTATTTTTTGTTATTTATAGCCACGTAACTGACATTTAATCCTTTGTTGTGCAACCTTTTTATTTTTGTTAAAATGTGACCACAAATGTAATAGAAGAATCTGTGACATGCAACGTCTATTCTTGAATGCTCAATCCTATTGTTCTCATGCTGAAAGTGGTTCTTGATATGCCCTCTATGCTTTAAGTGATAGTGCCGGAACACGCCAATGATGTGCCGTGTTTTACATGTGTCACGGCTAGGAACCCAATTTGAGTACTAGCTCCCACTATGGTGAGATCTCTGTAAGTTTTCGACTTCGCAGAAAGATGGTATTAAACAAGAAGCCCACAGTTGTATTCGTTTTTGAGTTACACATTGTTATCAATCGATTGAGTTCTCGGCATCGATGAAATTATAAAAACCTAGTACTAACTGTACTGTCTCCCTCAGTCACAGTACACACTTTGGTGAACACTGAAATAAACGTGGTACTTGGGCTATTATTCACTCACGATACTCGTGTCTTTTGCTTCCACCCTCGACATGGTATTTAAAGATATTTAATTTTTATCAGGTCTGTGCACACACTCTCAACCGTGCCTGCACATCTTCCACTGTCCCCCGCATAACCTTTCCCTTCATTTCCTTCCGCTGGACCATCTGCAAGTCTCGAACCACCAACTTAGTGCTGCTTTAGCTCGGTGTCTCGACCTGCCAGTCACGCTCTTGTCACGTGAACATCACAGAAACACAGTAGCAAAACATGCGTACCTCACGTGACAGTCTGACGATACTTTTCTGAGCGATTCCCTTTTTCACGGTACGTTCGTAACGAAAAGATTAAAACAAAGTAGCAGCAGGGTGGTTCCGGACTGAAGCACCTAGAACCGCTCGGCCGTCCGATAGTTGACATCTGAGGTAGGTGGCACGGTCACTTTACAGTTACATGTTACATCGGATAAGGTGAGGTGATCTCAGTAGTTTTTGCACAATATCACGATGATTCTCCACCCTTTGTTTCAAGAGAATTATTGCACACGCTTGTGAAAGACAGCCATGATATTCTTTCAACACCAGTCAAAATATCAAGAAAATGCTGGCATTAATTCCCTAATTTACTGCGCTAGTTATATTCTATCCTTTATTTTTGCTCCACTCATCATTGGAAACTTCTCTCGCAAGTACACGAAAGGATGTGAAGTTTTATGTATGCCTTTCGCGAAGATTTTGAGAGACGTAATTTAATGTGCAGCAGAGACAGGTACACATTTTAGAGGCCAACAAGATAGCGTTCACCATATTATCCGGTCGAAGCAGTTGTTCATTCGCAACTGGACATTTCCCCCCCATAATATTGTTTTTTATTTTGCCTCTGCTCTCCCTTTCGCAAAGAAACGCGGAGCGCTTAGTGTAACCGAGCTGCATGCCGGAAAGAGCTACAATTACATTGAGAGTTTCATGAGTACTTCTCATTCTGCATTTCTCAACAGAATTTAAGGATAACTTTCTCGGAGTCATGTAATTGCCTCCCATTGAGAAACCTAAGTTTGAAATTTGGCTTAAAGGAGACTATAACGTTCCCCCGTAATGGTGCAAAAGCGTGCAGCCCTGCAACGTCACCTCCGATTCGAATACGCTTCAAACAGCAAGATATTTACAACTACGACTTAGCAAAGAGCACCTTACACTTTCTTTATGAGAAAGTGCACGTCAGGATATAATAAAAAAGGCTTTTCATCGTAAATCTTAAAACTATTATGTCGTGCGCGCCTTAAGGCATCTGGAACATAAGGTGCATGTTTATTTGTAGTTGTTATTTCAGTATGAAGTTATATCGTAACTTTTCGATCTTCGTTCTTAATATTTCTTCAGACAGGAACTTGCTTAGCCTGTTCGGGTACGTCAACTTGTAGATCATGATTCGTTTTACAATAGCAAACTCTCGTCTACACGTTGAAAAGCTGTTCCACAATATTGTTATTGTTACCTGATAGTCAATTTTTCAGGTCAGTTTCATTTTTGACACCTTATCTTGGAAGAATCTAATTACAAATTTTTTCTATTTTGAGAGACTACTATTTACTATTGTTATTTATACCTGAATTAACTTTCCCTTTACCATAAACTTACTTTTCAAATCTATTCTACAAAAATCCCCTTTGTCCATATCCATACTCCTTCGAAATGTTCCTACAATAAATCCTACTACATAACTCGTTAAACAATTATCTTCATATTAACCTTAAACCACACTCACGCGTCATTCATTCTGCTAAAACACATTTATAACATTTTTCATACACAAAAACACATTATAACACTTTATGGAAATACTAGAACAGTTTATGAAAAACATTCTATTAATTTAGTGCACTCTAGTGGGCACAGTCGAAACTAAATCAGTCCCCTACTCAATACTGTCCTCTATCGGCTAATACATAAACTACGTGAGCGTCCAGTCTCGCGTCACCATCTGTCACTATCCAGCTCTGACAAGGGAACCTCCCCATCGCACCCCCCTCAGATTTAGTTATAAGTTGGCACAGTGGATAGGCCTTGAAAAACTGAAGACAGATCAATCGAGGAAACAGGAAGAAGTTGTGTGGAACTATGAAAAAAATAAGGAAAATATATAAACTGAGTAGTCCATGAGCAAGATACGCAACATCTAGGATAGTGTGACAGCAGGAGCGCAGTGATCCCGTGGTTAGCGTGAGCAGATGCGGAACGAGAGGTCCTTGGTTCAAATGTTTCCTCGAGTGAAAAGTTTAATTTTTTTTATTTTCAGACAGTTATTATTTGTCCGTCCGTCCATCCGATGCGAGGTAACTGCGCCGTAGTATGGGGACGCTACACTTAAACAAACATCGAAACACACGACGACAGTCGACTACAGCGCACAGAACAGAGAGTATTCCTGCTAACGAGGCTCCCTGGCTGGCAGTTGACTGTTCGCTACTTTGGACCAGAGTGCATTAACTACGTGAGATGTATTCCGTGGGCAATATGAATCCAGCAAATATAGCTCGCGACTTTCATCTACTAATCGCACGGTTTTGCGATGCGGTCGCAAAACACAGACACTAAACTTATTAGAGTGAACAGAGACGTCAATGAACAAAGGGACAGATCATAACTTTGCGAAAATAATGAAAGTAAACTTTTCACTCGAGGGAAGACTTGATTGAAGGACCTTTCGTTCCGCTGCTGCCCTCGCTAACCACGGGACCACAGCGATCCTGAGTTCACGCTATCCTTGTTGTTGCCTGTCTTGCGCATGGACTACTCAGTTTGTATATTTTGCTTATTTTTTCATAGTTTAACACAACGTCTTCCTGTTTCCTCGATTGATCTGTCTTGAATTTTTCAAGGCCTGTCCACTGTGCCAACTTATAACTAAATTTGAGGGGGTTGCGATGGGGAGGTTCCCTTGTGAGACACATATCCCACTTAACCGTCTCCAAGGCAGGATCGTTATACAGCGCTACGCCTCACCCTGACTGTTGGAATCCTGTCACGGGATAATTTTTCTTTGGCAGTGATACTACAAGCAGCCGGTCGGTCGTTTGCAAAATGCTCAGGTAAACTCAACATTAGTTAAACGCGAAATTCTCCAACTAATAACTCGCCCCTCACCCCAAATTCTTGATGATATGGATAACGGATACGTTCGATATGTTTCGCAAAGTAATGCCAATTTTAGGAATTGCATTACGCAATACACAACTGTAATGGTATGCTTTATTATAGACGACTGATTTTAGTCTAGGATCGGACCATCATCTGGTCGAAAATTCATCTCAACTATGCATCAGCGTACATACAGTATAAGTTATTAGATGGACAATGTCTGTCATTACTACTAGCTGTATATCGATAGGCCATGAAAACCTCGTAACTCCATCTCTCTGTGAAAGTTATTAGATGGACAATGTCTGTCATTACTACTAGCTGTATATCGATAGGCCATGAAAACCTCGTAACTCCATCGCTCTGTGAAAACTCATTATTCCAGTAATCAGTAACTCAATAATCAAAGAGAGATTTTAAGGTGAGTTGTTTTTTTCCTCTACCTTGTCAATAACTAGGCTTCTACTGTACAGTTCGACATGCAGCAAATTTCTGTATCATTTTATATTACTTTTTAAGATACCGTTTTTGCTTCATCCGCAGAAGTTACCGAAATAGGGCTCCGAGGTTTCATTTCCTACCATCAACACGTCTAACACTGTGTCCATTTGCACTGATAGTTGTTGATTGTACATTTGATCTCTGGAACTATAATTACGCACATACCTAGCTGAGATTGTTTTGGACCACATGATTGTCGGATACTAGACCGAAATCAATCGTCTGTAATAAAATTTACCGTTAGAACTATGTATTGCATAATGTAGTTCATAACATTCGTTAAAACTGTAGAACACCACTTCCGTAAAATACTTCTAATGCCAATTTTGTTTTCTGCAGCCATCTACGACCGAGGAGCTCCTACGAACTGAGATTGACATTACAAACTCCCACCCAAATAACAGTCCAAACAGACACGAAAATTAAATCTGAGACATTATATGCTTGAAACTGCGTTGTTAGTAATTTCTAGGTCTTCTCCTTTGTAAATTTCGGCGGTTTGTATATGTGCGGAAATTGCAGAGCAGTAGCTCGTAAAGAGGTAGGAACATCTGGCAACAGTAACATGAGTGGGATTTTATTGTAGCTGTCTTCTTCTATGTAATGAGTATATAAAGAGCGAGTAACACAGTGTCCATAACTGTGCGTCGTGGAATGTCCCTCTCGTAGCATTAATTACATTAAGTTTAATCAGTGTTTAATTACTCTGCTACCGGTACAGGAGAGTCCAGGGTTTGTTATTTGAAAAGGGAGAGCGTGCATATTCTCTTTGTGGCTTGTTCAGTAACTGCATCAACCAGGAAATGACAATTAGAGAGCATTATGTTCCCAGTCACAGATTCCATTTGAGAAAAACACAAATGAATGTATGAAGGCCGTCTGAAAAGTAACATTGTTTTGAAAACACAGCTGCTAATTTTCTACACTGACTATGTATTTCTTTATCGCCGACATTCGAAATCAATTTTACAGCAAGGTAACAATGAGGAGACAGGACTGTAGAACCAATGAAAACTCTTTCCAGGTCTCTGATTTATGCTTAGCCACATGGTATATGCTACTTTGGCAGAGAAACCCGAACCATAAAGACAACACGCGTCACTGGAGATTGTAAGAAGGAAGTAAGATCAGAGTTTAACGTCTCGTCTGTGATTAGGCTAAGAGAGACAAAGCACAAGCTCATATTTGGGGCGACGGAAACAGATATCGACCCTGTTCTGTCACAGGAATCATACTGTCATCCGTCTCGAACATTTTTTTTTCCACTCTCCATATTCGCCTTCATAGACGTCGGCTTCTTCTTCCATTCTAAACTCTTTAATGTGCTGTTTTTCCGTAACAGTTGTTGAATGGCAAATCCGTCATCTACACAGGTGGTATTACACCAGGGTCGAAAGCAGACTTTGTCGACTTGTTGAGAGGTGGTTAAGATTTGAGGAATCTTCATGTAAAATGAAACAAACTAACATGTACGTTAATAAGTTGAATTATTGTTTATGCATAAAACCCTCTCTCACACATCGAAAACATACTATAAAGGAACAAATTAAACACAAAAGATTAAAATCGCTAATTCTCTTCTTTAGTTTGTAGAAGGAAGAGGGGGGGGGGGAGGAGTTGCAGTGGGAAACTGGACGTAGTGAAGGTGATACAGATAGGAGGGGGTTTGATCGTGGGTTGAAGTGTGAACGTTTTAAGCCGAATGAAGTTATGGAAATTGGAAATTTGTGATAAGGTCTTACGGGACCAAACGACTTAGGTCATCAGTCCCTAAGCCTAACTTAAACTAACTTACGCTATGGACAACACACACACTCGTGCCCGAGGGAGGACTCGAACCTGTGACGATGCGTCGGGGAGGGGCGGGGGGAGGGCGTACGGGCGGTGACAAAGAGCCTCAGAACTCGCGGTTTGCACCTCGTTCGCAGGCACTTCATTAGATACCAATGATGATTTTGATGGTAAGTCCTGAAGTCATCAAGATGGGGATATGCAGTCTGTAGGACATAGTAACTGAAGTGGCCAGCCAGCCAAACGATTTTAACAATGGCTATTTGCAGGGTGGGGTTTCAGCTTACCATGTGTAGGCACGGTGTCGTTGACTGCTTCATACCACGTTACAATGGTTCGACGGAACATATTGCTTCATATCCTGGGTAAGTTGTGATTTCGGAACATGGTTCTACGTGGTGCGGTGAAAGAGATCCAAGCAAAGTATTGTACAGTATATGACTGACTTGGAGCTGCGAAGCACTGCCTTATGCATTTGGTTCGAGGCTTGGTAGTAAATCGTAAAGTATCCTGCTACAACATTAGCAGTGACATCGGGAGGCAACGACAATAGATGTCCTGCTGGAACGGTGCTTGGCAACCATCTTCGCACGTCTAAGCATCCAGTAGTAGAAATACTTCATAAACCTGCCAAAGGTAGAAAGCTTAGTATGTAGGAAAACTTACGAACTTACATAAAGGAAAAGAGATACCCCACTTTCTGAATGACCAGTTAGTCAGCTAACCGTAATTATTTAGCATTTTTGATGGTGCATTGTAAGTCTATGGGAGCCAGAGGCAGAGATTTCAGTTTACTAATTTGGTTGGTTTAGAAATAAAGCGTTTATATAGTGACATGTAAGCGCTTGTAGTATATCAGCTTGTAATTACCAAGCCATTACCCCCAAACCTTACAGGTAACTTATCCCCCCTGTAATCTCATTAATTGTACAGCCGTTTAGCATTTCACTATCTGCTGCATTAATATGAAGGCAGATCATCGTATACCCTTAGGGGTTGCAGATATTACAAGTTCTGTGCCATCCCCTAGCCATAATACTAATTATGGACCTCAGACGCAGTCCAGCTACTTGATTTTCGTTATTGCTACTTGCTTACATGCCTCATTTACAGTACTTATTGACAAAATGGTTCAAATGGCTCTGACTACTATGGCACTTAACTCCTGACGTCAGCAGTGCCCTAGAACGTAGAACTACTTACACCGAACCAACCTAAGGACATCACACATATCCATGCCCGAGGCAGGATTCGAACCTGCGACCGTAGCGGTCTCGAGGTTCCAGACTGTTGCGCCTAGAACCGCTCGGCCACCTCGGCCGGTACTTTCTGACACACAGCATGGATTAGATACATCCTCTACGCACTAGGTGACGTATTCACCTACATTATATGATCAGAAGTATCCGGACACCTGCCATAAAATGACATACAAGTTCGTGGCGCCCTCCATCAGTAACGCTGGGATTCAGTATGGTATTGGCCTACCCATGAGCCTTGATGACAGCTTCCACTCTCGGAGGCATACGTTCAGTCAGGTTCAAATGGCTCTGAGCACGATGGGACACAACTTCTGAGGTCATTAGTCCCTTAAAACTTAGAACTAGTTAAAACTAAGTAACCTAAGGACATCACACACATCCACGCCCGAAGCAGGATTCGAACCTGCGACCGTAGCGGCCTCGCGGTTCCAGACTGCAGCGCCTAGAACCGCACGGCCACCTCGGCCGGCTTCAATCAGGTGCTGAAAGGTTTGTTGGGTAATGGCAGCCCGTTCTTCACGGAGTGCTGCACTGAGAAAAGGTATCGATGTCGGACGGTGAGGCCTGACAGGAAGTCGGCGTTCCAAAACATACCGAAGGTGTTCTGTAGGATTCAAGTCAGGACCGTGCAGGCCAGTCCATTACTGGGATGTTACTGTCGTGTAACCACTCCGCCACAGGCTGTGCATTATGAACAGGCGCTCGATGGTGTTCAATGATGCAATCAGCATCTCCGAATTGCTCTTCAACAGTGGGAAGCAAGAAGGTGCTTAAAACATCAGTGTAGGCTTGTGCTGTGGTAGTGCCACGCAAAACAACAAAGGATGCAATTGTGGCCTGAGGGATACTGAGTGACCTACATCGGTTCTCCGCTCTGCTTCTGAGAGTCGTTGCCGTGCGTCAGTTGCATCCGAGAGCCGAACATAGTGGCACGTTCCTCATCATCTGTGACTATTTCGTTAGAATTTCTCTCGATTCTGTGTGTACATTTTTTGAATTGGCAGTCTGTGAAATCCACGTCCTACTGCGCGAATTTAGGCCGATTTTGTTCGGACATTTCTGGATGAGCTGGAAAGAGTGAGCACGAGCCCTATGTCACGTGAGGGTTGCGACTGAGAGCGCTACTGACTTGGCCTCTCTGTTGTCGTTCAATCGTGTGCCGTCAGGTGAAGCTCTGAAGAGGTCGATGTTTCAGGTAGCCGTATAGATCCCTCTCTTGCCCTGCAAGACAGATGGCGGTCGCCATCGAGGAAGTGGAATTGTGACAACAGGAGGGCGGGTAGGGCGCCTGTTGATTTTGGGGTAGTTTGATGTCGTGTGTGAGTTCCACTGCTGTGAGTGAACCGGCTACGACGATACAGGGCGGCCGGCAATGAAACGGCCAGCGTAGGTGTCTGCCCGCAAAGTTTGATTTCGCAGGTTCTCGCGAGAGCTGAGTGCTTGTCTGGCTGCAGCGCAAGACGGGCGCCGAGCGCGTAGGTGGTCTACAGTACTGCACGCCACCCAAGTGCAGAGTCGACCGACGTATACAGTCGTAGCCCTACAAACATTTACTAGCAAGGAAGAAGGTGGAAGAGGGTGTATGCTTCATCAAATCTACTAATGGATGAGATACTGTCAGAGAGAAGACGTACCTATATCACTGTTATTTAATATGTTTATTACAACAGTTACTTAATAACCAATTTTGGTCATATTTAATGTTCATCTTCAGCCATCAACATAAAATTAAGTAAAACCTTAACAAAAGATCGTTAACACGCATTGAAATTAATTAAACTTAAAAAAATTGAATTTTTACCTGAATAAGCAAATAATAGAGCTTGACATTTAGAGGGTGATTCAGCTGTCCCAATCTATGGGTTTTGCGCAACCTGCAACGCCTTCTAAGACCAAGTGCAACATTATTATAATATCTCGCTCTCTATGTGTGAACTATTAGTCCTACACAAAAAATCAACAGGAACTTTCTGTAGAAAAAATTAATATACCTAAATTTTTGTTCTGGGACACATTTTCGCTGGAGGCCGTAGCTTTCGAATTATTCAAGAAAAACCTACTAAAGTGACACTGAAATGCGTTTTTCTGCGTTATTCAAGAAAACCGTACAACAATGACACTGAAATGGGTTTTTCTTGAATAACTCGAAAATCGTGGCCTCCAGCAAAATGCACCCTAGCACAAAATTTAGGTACAGTTGTTATTGTTGTTGTTATTGTTGTGTCTTCAGTCCGGAGACTGGGTTGATGCAGCTCTCCATGCTACTCTATCCTGTACAAGCTTCGTCATCTCCCAGTATCTATTGCAACCTACATCATTATGAAATTGCTTAGTGTATTCATATCTTCGCCTCCCTCTACGATTTTTACCCTCCACGCTGCCCTCCAATACTAAATTGATGATCCCTTGATGCCTTAGAACATGTTCTACCAACCGATCCCTTCTTCTGGTCAAGTTGTGCCACAAACTCCTCTTCTCCCCTTTTCTATTCAATACCTCCTCATTAAATACGTGATCTACCCATCTAATCTTCAGCATTCTTCTGTAGCACCACATTTCGAAAGCTTCTATTCTCTTCTTGTCTAAACTATTTATCGTCCATGTTTCACTTCCATACATGGCTACACTCCATACAAATACTTTCAGAAACGACATCCTAAAACTTAAATCTATACTCGATGTTAACAAATTTCTCTTCTTCAGAAACGCTTTCCTTGCCATTGCCAGTCTACATTTTATATCCTCTCTACTTGCTCCCCAAATAGCAAAACTCATTTACTACTTTAAGCGTCTCATTTCATAATCTAATTCCCTCAGCATCGCCCGATTTAAATCGACTACATGCCATTATCCGCGTTTTGCTTTTGTTGATGTTCATCTTATATCCTCCTTTCACGACACTGTCCATTCCGTTAAACTGCTCTTACAGGTCCTTTGCTGTCTGTGGCAGAATTACAATGTTATCGGCGAACCTCAAAGTACTTATTTCTTCTCCATTGGTTTTAATTCCTACTCCAAAATTTTCTTTTATTTCCTTTACTGGTTGCTCAATATACAGATTGATTAACATCGGGGATAGGCCACAACCCTGTCTCACTCCCTTCCCAACCACTGGTTCCCTTTCGTACCCCACGGCATGCCCGTTTCATGCTCTTATAACTGCCATCTGGCTTCTGTACAAATTGTAAATAGCCATTCGTTCCCCGTATTTTACCCCTGCCACCTTCAGAATTTGAAAGAAAGTATTCCAGTCAACATTGTCAAAAGCTAGAAACGTAGGTCTGCCTTTCCTTAATCTATTTTGTAAGGTAAGTCATAGGGTACGTATTGCCTCAAGTGTTGCAACATTTCTACGAAATCCAAACTGATCGTCCCCGAGGTCGCCTTCTACCAGTTCTTCCATTCGTCTGTAATGAATTCGTGTTAATATTTTGCAGCCGTGGCCTATTACACTGATAGTTCAGTAATTTTCACATGTGTCAACACTTGTTTTTCTGTAGGATTGGAATTATTATATTCTTCTTGAAGTCTGAGGGAATTTCGCCTGTCTCATACATCTTGCTCACTAGATGGTAGAGTTTTGTTAGGGCTGGCTCTCTCAACGATATCAGCAGTTCTAATGGAATGTTGTCTACTCCCGGGGCCTTGTTTCGACTTAGGTTTTTCAGTACCCTGTCAAACTCTTCACGCAATATCAAATCTTCCATTTTATCTTCATCTACATGCTCTTCCATTTCCATAACTATATCCTCTAGTACGTCGCCCTTGTATAGACCTTCTACACTCCTGGAAATGTAAAAAGAACACAATGACACAGGTCTGTCAGACCCACCATACTTGCTCCGGACACTGCGAGAGGGCTGTACAAACAATGACCACACGCACGGCACAGCGGACACACCATGAACCGCGGTGTTGGCCGTCGAATGGAGCATTTGTGCACCGCCGCTGTCAGTGTCAGCCAGTTTGCCGTGGCATACGGAACTCCATCGCAGTCTTTAACACTGGGAGCATGCCGCGACAGCGTGGACGTGAACCGTATGTGCAGTTGACGGACTTTGAGCGAGGGCGTATAGTGGGCATGCGGGAGGCCGGGTGGACGTACCGCCGAATTGCTCAACACGTGGGGCGTGAGGTCTCCACAGTACATCGATGTCGTCGCCAGTGGTCGGCGGAAAGTGCACGTGCCCGTCGATCTGGGACCGGACCGCAGCGACGCACGGATGCACGCCAAGACCGTAGGATCCTACGCAGTGCCGTAGGGGACCGCACCGCCACTTCCCAGCAAATTAGGGACGGAGTTGCCCCTGGGGTATCGGCGAGGACCATTCGCAACCTTCTCCATGAAGCTGGGCTACGGTCCCGCACACCGTTAGGCCGTCTTCCGCTCACGCCCCAACATCGTGCAGCCCGCCTCCAGTGGTGTCGCGACAGGCGTGAATGGAGGGACGAATGGAGACGTGTCGACTTCAGCGATGAGAGTCGCTTCTGCCTTGGTGCCAATGATGGTCGTATGCGTGTTTGGCGCCGTGCAGGTGAGCGCCACAATCAGGACTGCATACGACCGAGGCACACAGGGCCAACAGCCGGCATCATGGTGTGGGGAGCGATCTCCTACACTGGCCGCACACCTCTGGTGATCGTCGAGGGGACACTGAATAGTGTACGGTACATCCAAACCGTCATCGAACCCATCGTTCTACCATTCCTAGACCGGCAAGGGAACTTGCTGTTCCAACAGGACAATGCACGTCCGCACGCATCCCGTGCCACCCAACGTGCTCTAGAAGGTGTAAGTCAACTACCCTGGCCAGCAAGATCTCCGGATCTGTCCCCCATTGAGCATGTTTGGGACTGGATGAAGCGTCGTCTCACGCGGTCTGCACGTCCAGCACGAACGCTGGTCCAACTGAGGCGCCAGGTGGAAATGGCATTGCAAGCCGTTCCACAGGACTACACCCAGCATCTCTACGATCGTCTCCATGGGAGAATAGCAGCCTGCATTGCTGCGAAAGGTGGATGTACACTGTACTAGTGCCGACATTGTGCATGCTCTGTTGCCTGTGTCTATGTGCCTGTGGTTCTGTCAGTGTGATCATGTGATGTATCTGACCCCAGGAATGTGTCAATAAAGTTTCCCCTTCCTGGGTCAATGAATTCACGGTGTTCTTATTTCAATTTCCAGGAGTGTATATACTCCGTCAAACTTTCTTCTTTCTCTTCTTTGCTTAGAACTGTGTTTCCATCTAAGCTCTTGGTATTCATACAAGTGGTTCTCTTATCTCCAAAGGTCTCTTTAATTTTACTGTAGGCAGTATCTATCTTAGGCCTTACGATTTATGCCTCTACATCCTTACATTTGTGCTCTAGGCGTACCTGATTAACCATTTTGCACTTCCTGTCGATCTCATTTTTCAGACGTTTGTATTCCTTGATGCCTGATTCATTGACTGAATTTTTGTATCTTATGCTTTCATGAATTAATTTCAATATATCTTCTGTTGCCCACGGATTTCTACTAGCCCTCGTCTTTTTACGTACTTGATCCTCTGCTGCCTTCATCCCTCAAAGCTACCCATTGTTCTTCTGCTGTATTTCTTTCCCCCATTGCTGTCAATCGTTCCCTAATGCTCTCCCTGAAACTCTCAATAACCTTTGGTTCTGCCAGTTTATCCCGGTCCCATTTCCTTAAAATCCTACCTTTTTGCAGTTTCTTCGGTTTTAATCTACGGTTCATAGCCAATAGATTTTGGTCAGAATCAACATTTCCCGTGGAACGTCTTACAATTTAAAACCTGGTTACTAAATCTCTGTCTTACCATTGTATAATCAGTCTGAAGCCTTCCAGTGTCACCACGCCTCTTACATGTATACAACCTTCTTTCATGAGTCTTGAACCAAGTGTTCGCTATGATTAAGATATGCTCTGTGCAAACTTCTACCAGGTGGTTTCCTCTTTCATTTCTTACCCCCATTTCATATTCACCTACTACATTTCCTTCTCTTTCTTTTGCTGTTATCGAATTCCAGTCACCCTTGACTATTAAATTTTCGCCTCCCTTCACTATCTGAAGAATTTCTTTTATCTTATCATAGGTTTCATCCTTATCTCCGTCATCTGCGGAGCTAGTTGTCATATAAACTTTTAGTACTATGGTAGGCGTGGGCTTTGTGTCTATCTTGGCCACAATAATGCCTTCACTGTGATGTTTGTAGTAGTTTACCAGCACTCCTATTTTTTATTCATTATTAAACCTACTCCTGCATTACCTCTATTTGGTCTTGTATTTATAATCATGAATTCACCTGACAAGAAGTCCTGTTCCTCCTACCAGCGAACTTCACTAATTCCCGCTATATTTAACATTAACCTATCCATTTCCTTTTTAAATTTTCTAACCTGCCTGCCCGATTAAGGGATCTGACATTCCACGCTCCGATCCGTAGAACGCCAGTTTTCTTTCTCCTGATAACGGCGTCCTCCTGAGTAGTCGCCGCTCGGAGATTCGATTGGGGGACTATTACACCTCCGTAATATTTTACCCAATAGGACGCCATCATCATTTAACCATACAGTATAGCTGCATGCCCTCGGGAAAAATTATCGCTGTAATTTCCACTTGCTTTCAGTCGTTCGCAGTACCAGCACAGCAAGGCCGTTTTGGTTAGTGTTACAAGGCCAGATCAGTCAATCATCCAGACTGTTGAACCTGCAACTACTGAAAAGGCTACTGCCCCTCTTCAGGAACCACACGTTTGTCCTGAATCTCATCAGATACCCCTCTGTTGTGGTTGCACCTACGGTATGGCTATCTGCATCGCCGAGGAACGCAAGCCTCCCCACCAACAGCAAGGTCCGTGGTTCATGGGGGGGAGAGGTTTCAAATGGTTCAAATGGCTCTGAGCACTATGGGACTTAACATCTGTGGTCATCAGTCCCCTAGAACTTAGAACTACTTAAACCTAACTAACCTAAGGACATCACACACATCCATGCCCGAGGCAGGATTCGAAGCTGCGACCGTAGCAGTCGCGCGGTTCCGGACTGAAGCGCCTACAACCGCAACCGCTTGGCCACAACGGCCGGCCAGTTTTTTTAAATTTTTTATATATTTGTGGCACAACTTGACTAGAACAAGGGATCGGTTGGTAGGACATGTTCTGAGGCATCAAGGGATCACAAATTTAGTACTGGAGGGCAGCGTGGAGGGTAAAAATCGTACAGGGAGACCAAGAGATGAATACACTAAGCAGGTTCAGAAGGATGTAGGCTGCAGTAGGTACTGGGAGATGAAGAAGCTTGCACAGGATAGAGGAGCATGGAGAGCTGCATCAAACCAGTCACAGGACTGAAGACCACAACAAAAACAACAACGGAACTTTCGTGAACGCCCGAAAAAGAGGCGGATATTTGCCGTAGTCTAGTGATACTAGTATTTTTCAAAATGACTGTGAGCAGTATGGGACTTAACATCCGAGGTCATCAGTCCCCTAGAACTTAGAACCAGTTAAACCTAACTAACCTAAGGACATCACACACATCCATGCCCGGGGTAGGATTCGAACCTGCGACTGTAGCAGCAGCGCGGCTCCGGACTGGAGCGCCTAGAACCGCACGGCCACCGCGGCCGGCTATAATATGAACATCAACAAAAGCAAGGGCAAAACGAGGATAATGGAATGTAGTCGAATTAAGTCGGGTGATGCTGAGGGAATTGGATTAGGAAATGAGACTCTTAAAGTAGTAAAAGAGTTTTGCTCTTTGGGGAGCAAAATAACTGATGATGGTCGATGTAGAGAGGATATAAAACGTAGACTGGCAATGGCAAGGAAAGCGTTTCTGAATAAGAGAAATTTGATAATATCGAGTATAGATTTAAGTGTCAGAAAGTCGTTTCTGAAAGTATTTGTATGGAGTGTAGCCATGTATGAAAGTGAAACATGGAAGATAAGTAGTTTGGACAAGAAGAGTTTAGAAGCTTTCGAAATGTGATGCTACAGAAGAATGCTGAAGATTAGATGGGTAGATCACATAACTAATGAGGCATTATTGAATAGAATTGGGGCGAAGAGAAGTTTGTGGCACAACTTGCCAAGAAGAAGGGACCGGTTGGTAGGACATGTTCTTAGGCATCAAGGGATCACAAATTTAGCATTGGAGGGCAGCGTGGAGGGTAAAAATCGTAGAGGGAGACCAAGAGATAAATACACCAAGCAGATTCAGAAAGATGTAGGTTGCAGTAAGTACTGGGAGATGAAGAAGCTTACATAGGATAGAGCACCATGGAGAGCTGCATCAAACCAGTCTCAGGAGTGAAGACAACAACAACATGACGAAACGAAGCTAAACAACGAAATGAGTCTACACTGTATGAACTTTTCACTTACTTTCGAACTTTTTCATTTTGGTTACATACTAGAGAGTCAAATGGATAACATGTAAGAATACACTGACAACATAAAGTGTACTTCATTGAAATAATCAAGTAACTTACAGTCTACGATAACGTAAACAAAACCGAGGCCAAAATTAACACCTATGAAATATTTTCTTTTTCTGAAAAGTACGCTAATAAAAGTGAGGCCTTCAATTGACTGCTTACAGCAGATACTAACTTTCTTGTTTGTGATACAATATTGCTTAAATTAGTTGTTATTACGCAATTAAACGCTTACCTTTACGAGAGCTCTGAATGTACACGATTCGTCAACCTTAGAGCCATAAAATAAATATATTTTTCATGACATTGGCCTGCCGTAGAGTTGAAATTTTAATCGCTTGCCTAGAAGTCGTAACAATATAGTACACGTCAGAGGTTACCGATAGTGCAGTTAATAATTTTTAATTATATTACTAATTATTATAGTTATAATCACTAACTTCTGACGTCGATCGTCTTTGGTTTGTGGTGGCACTAGTGTATAGTGTATGTACGTTGTCTTTCCGGAGTTCCTCTGAATTGATTTGCGCAGCTCTTACGTGTTGCAGCTCTTCTTTGAAACTGGCAGGGTGTGCTTCTGCCGAAATATCGGCGATTTGTCGACGTCACTTGCCTGCATTCCCGTTAGTTATTTGATTAGTTATCAAAAAGTTTGGGTGAGAGGCTTTTGTACCTCTGCGCCATCTCAATTCCATGCACTCTGTCTTCTTTTTTTCATTGTATATGCCTGTGTTGGAAGAAATACGTTGAACGGGTGAATTATGAGGTTGTTCACGGGTATTTTCCTAGTACTTTGGTATAAGGCGCTCTTGTCTCCCAGTGGTTCATTACACGGCAATTGCATTTGGTTTGATTTCGTAGCCGTATCTGTACAGCATTGGAAGTACCTGCGCACAATAGTGCAAATGTCAACATTACACGCTGCGTGTCTTGTCTGAAAGCAAGCTTGCCCTTTCATTCAGGGTATTTTCTGTTGACATTTGTCATGACCGCTTTACTCATCTCCCTCAAGTTCGTACACAGTACTGCTCGTTTCTGTCGCGAGTTTGTTTTCCTAGCAGTGTTGGTTGGACGTAAACAGTGAAACAAAGCAGTATAGATGGATTCCTGATAAAGAGTTAGTCGGTATGTGCCTTCCTCATGGGTACACCCAGTACAATGGAAGAGCGCTATGACGATGCCAAGATGAGCTGTCCCCGCGGCGACGGCGACCACATCGGGGTATTTTTACATCTGAGTGCTATTGCTTTACTCTACGTTTTGTAATGCACGTTTTAGTAATTAAATATTACGGGCTCTCCCATTGCTGTTTTCACCGAAACAGAGGTAATCAGGGTAACAAAACGAATAATTAAGAATTAAATTCTTAATTTGAAACTACACACCGGTGAGCAGAGATCATTTCCATCAGAATAGTTAAAAAAAGTCCCTGAACAATCACAAAGGTTTTGTTGGTGAAGTTCGGGTTCCAATGTGAACCGAAAACACTAATTTTATATTGAAAACTTCGTCTTGCTGGTTCCTTCGGATACTGAGATGAGGAACTGGTTCAAATGGCTCTGAGAATTATGGGACTTACCATCTGAGGTCATCAGTCCCCTATAACTTAGAACTACTTAACCTAGCTAACCAAAGGAAGCACACACGTCCATGCCCGAGGCAGGATTCGAACCTGCGACTGTAGCGAATGAGGAACTACACTGAGAGAAAATAAAATCGCAGCACAAAAAGAATTAATGTTGAGTAATGAAATTTCGGGAATACATTTGTTTAGATAATCTATTTAAGTCATTAACACTGCAAGATCACAGATTAATGTAAGTGCGAGATAAGATCGCAAGCGTGAAGTGCTGCGACATTAATAACCAGTGTAACAGCGAGAATGTTGAATTGCTTACAGGTGCCGGACATCAGTTTGTTGGATGGAGTTCCACGCCCGTTGCACTTGATTGACCAATACACGGATGATTAATGTTGGTTGGAGATGACGCTGTAGTTTTCGTCCGATGAGGCCTCATATGTGATTGATTGGTCTGCAGATCGAGCAGGCCAAGGAAACATGTCGACACTCTGTAGAGTATGTTGGGTTACAACAGCGGTACATGCGCGAGAGTTATCCTGTTGGAAAACACCCCCTGGAATGTTTTTCATCGATGGCAGCACTACAAATCGAATCATCAGATTTACGAACAAATTTGCAGTCAAGATGCACGGGATAACCACGAAAGACCTCATTTGTCGTACGAGATTGCACCACAGACCATAACTCCAGGTGTAAGTCCAGTGTCTCTATCACACAGACGGGTTGGTTGCAGATACTCAACTGACCTGCTTCTTATCAACTCACGACCATCACTGATACCGAAGTACACTACTGGCCATTAAAATTGCTATACCACGAAGATGACGTGCTACAGACGCGAAATTTAACCCACAGCAAGAAGATGCCGTGATATGCAAATGATTAGCTTTTCAGAGCATTCATACAAGGTTGACGCCGGTGGCGACACCTACAACGTGCTGACATGAGGAAAGTTTCCAACAGATTTCTCAGCAGTTGACCGGCGATGCCTGGTGAAACGTAGTTGTGATGCCTCGTGTAAGGAGTAGAAATCCATACCAACACGTTTCCGACTTTGATAAAGGTCGGATTATAGCCTATTGCGATTCCGGTTTATCGTATCGCAACATTGCTGCTCGCGTTGGTCGAGATCCAACGACTGTTAGCAGAACATGGAATCGGTGGGTTCAGGAGGGTAATACGGAACGCCGTGCTGGATCCCAATGGCCTCGAATCACTAGCAGTCGAGATGACAAGCATCTTATCGCATGGCTGTAACGGATCGTGCAGCCACGTCTCGATCACAGAGTCATCAGATGGGGACGTTTGCAAGACAACAACCACCTAAACGAACAGTTCGATGATATTTGCAGCAGCATGGACTATCAGCTCAGAGACTATGGCTGTGGTTACCATTGACGTGGCATCACAGAAAGCCTGCGATGGTGTACTAAACGACGAATGTCAAAACGTTTTTTTTTCTGATGAATCCAGGTTCTGTTTACAGCATCACTATGGTCGCATCAGTGTTTGGCGTCATCGCAGTGAACGCACATTGGAAGCGTGTATTCGTTGTCGCCATACTGGCGTACCACTCGGCGTGATGATATGGGGTGCCATTGGTTACACGTCTCGGTCACCTCTTGTTCGCATTGACGGCACTTTGAATAGTGGACGTTACATTTCAGATGTGTTACGGCCCATGGCTCTACCCTTCATTCGATCCCTGTGAAATCGTACATTTCAGCAGGATAATGCACGACCCCATGTTGCAGGTCCTGTGCGGGCCTTTCTGAATACAGAAAATGTTCGACTGCTGGCCTGGCCAGCACATTCTCCAGATTTCTTACCAACTGAAAACATCTGGTCAGTGGTGGCCGAGCAACTGGCTCTTCTCAATACGCTAGTCACTACTCTTGATGAACTGTGGTATCGTGTTGAAACTGCATGGGCAGCTGTACCTGTACACGCCATCCAAGCCTTGTCTGACTCAATGCGCAGGAGTATCAAGGCCGTTATTACGGTTGTTCCGGCTACTGATTTCTCAGGATCTATGCACCCAAACTGCGTGAAAAGGCAATCACATGTCAGTTATAGTATAATATATTTGTCCAATGAATACCCGTTTATCGTCTGCATTCAATCTTGGTGTAGCAATTTTAATGGCCAGTAGCGTAGAACCAGCATTTATCAGGAAACAGAACAGACCTTCCCCCCACCCTGCTCTCCAATCAGCTCTTGGTTGACACACTGAAGTCGCAAATGGCCGTGGTTTGCAGTCAGTGGAATGTACGCAACAGGGCGTCTGGATCGGGGCTGTCCTTGAAGTAACCGATTTACAGCAGTTCGTTGTGCCGCTATGGTTCCAACTGCTGCTCCAATTGCTGCTGCCGACGCAGTACAAGTCTCCGCAGAGATACACCTGACAGTATGGTTTACCCTCTCAGTAACGCCACGTGACAGTTCGGAGCCCGGTCGCCTTCCGACCGAACATTCTCGTCAGCACCGCTGTCAGCAGTCAAGTACAGTGGCTACATTCCTGCCAACTCTTTCTACAGTGTAGGAAGCACATTGTGCTCATGCGGAAGAAATCTAGATGCTTGTAAAATAATGAACTGGTAGCCAAGATCGCAGGAATTCTTTTTATTCCGTGCTTACCGGTTGCGGCGAAACTAAAGACGCCATCACCGGATCTAGGGAGGACAGAAAGCTATAAAAGTGGGCTTGCATTCCACTTATATAACATGTATACATATAAATTTAGTTACATTGACCCTACGACTTATCTTGGAAGCTAGATTAAGCAAAGGCAAACCTACGTTTCTAGCATTTGTCGACGTAGTGAAAGGTATTGTCAATGTTGACTGGAATCCTCTCTTTCAGATTCTGAAGGTGGAAGGGGTAAAATACATGGAGCGAAAGACTATTTACAATTTGTACAGAAAGCATATGCCAGTTGTAAGGGTCGAGGGACATGAAAGGGAAGCAGTGGTTGGGAAGGGAGTGAGACAGGGTTGTAGGCTCTCTCCGATGTTATTCAATCTGTATATTGAGCAAACAGTGAAGGAAACAAAAGAAAAATTCGGAGTAGGTATTAAAATCAATGGAGAAGAATTAAAAACGTTGAGGTTCGCCGACGACATTGTAATTTTGACAGAGATAGCAAAGGACTTGGAAGAGCAGTTGAGCGGAATGGACAGTGTTTCGAAAGAAGGATAATGGAATGTAGTCGAATTAAGTCGGGAGATGCTGAGGGAATTAGATTAGGAAATGAGACACTTAAAGTAGTAAGGGAGTTTTGCTATTTGGGGAGCAAAATAACTGACGATGCCAAAGTAGAGAGGATACAAAATGTACACTGGCAATGGCAAGGAAAGCGTTTCAAAAGAAGAGAAATTTGTTAACATCGAATACAGACTTAAGTGTCAGGAAGTCGTTTCTGAAAGTATTTGTATGGAGTGTAGCCATGTATGGACGTGAAACATGGACGATAAATAGTACGGACAAGAAGAGAATAGAAGCTTTCGAAATGTGGTGCTACAGAAGAATGCTGAAGATTAAATGGGTAGATCATATAACTAATGAGAAGGCATTGAATATGATTGGGGAGAAGATATTGCACAGATATTGCACAGAATTACAAAAATCACCAGTGGGTTCACTGTAAATGTATACTAGCAGTCAAAAACAACGATGTCAGAAGCATTTATTTCGGTATTCAAAAAGAAATACGAAGTGAAGCTACAACTATCAGTCCATTGATACCGCAATGAATTAAAACGAAGTTTCCAGGTATCCACAAGAACTCTTGAATACACTTGATTTGCCAGCCATGCCGCCACAAATTAACATCGAAAATTGGCACGCCTCCTTCAAAACTGGACTTTTCATTGGTGTTAGTGTTCAGTGAAAAAGTTGATAAACGGAATCATCGAAGTTTTTAACTGAAAACTTTACAGAGGAGGTGATACCGACAGATATGCGGAACACATTAAAAGACCTGAGGTTTCCGTGTGCGTCTCGCATTTGCAGTGATCATCAACAAAGCACTGGAACAGTAGTCTCATGTGTGTGGACTTAATTTGGAAAATCTCTGCTTTTGACCTGCAAAGCTGTATGTGGCGTCCCCGCGCGCCAGCGAAGCTTTTGATTTTTCCGCTTACCCATCAGACGGCGAAACAAAACATATTGTGTATCCAAAAGGACTTCAGTGAACAGAATTTAAGCACAAACATTTTCTTCTTCTACGTGGCACTGAAACGCACGCAGCCCACTTGCGAAGTTGACTTTAAAGAGGAGACGTGCTTACTTCAGAAGAGAAGTCTTGTTTGTTCTGGAAGAGGAGCTACATTTAATTTTGAAGAGGTATCACGTTTGTGGCGTCAAAAAGCAAGGGGAAACTACAGCCGTAATTTTTCCCGAGGACATGCAGCTTTACTGTATGATTAAATGGTGATGGCATCCTCTTGGGTAAAACATTCCGGAGGTAAAATAGTCCCCCATTCGGATCTCCGGGCGGGGACTACTCAGGAGGATGTCGTTATCAGGAGAAATAAAAATGGCGTTCTACGGATCGGAGCGTGGAATGTCAGATCCCTTAATCGGGCAGGTAGGTTAGAAAATTTAAAAAGGGAAATGGATAGGTTAAAGTTAGATATAGTGGGAATTAGTGAAGTTCGGTGGCAGGAGGAACAAGACTTCTGGTCAGGTGACTACAGGGTTATAAACACAAAATCAAATAGGGGTAATGCAGGAGTAGGTTTAATAATGAATAGGAAAATAGGAATGCGGGTAAGCTACAACAAACAGCATAGTGAACGCATTATTGTGGCCAAGATAGATACGAAGCCCACACCTGCTACAGTAGTACAAGTTTATATGCCAACTAGCTCTGCAGATGATGAAGAAATTGAAGAAATGTACGATGAAATAAAAGAAATTATTCAGATAGTGAAGGGAGACGAAAATGTAATAGTAATGGGTGACTGGAATTCGAGTGTAGGAAAAGGGAGAGAAGGAAACATAGTAGGTGAATATGGATTGGGGCTAAGAAATGAAAGAGGAAGCCGCCTAGTAGAATTTTGCACAGAGCACAACTTAATCATAGCTAACACTTGGTTTAAGAATCATGAAAGAAGGTTGTATACGTGGAAGAACCCTGGAGATACTAAAAGGTATCAGATAGATTATATAATGGTAAGACAGAGATTTAGGAACCAGGTTTTAAGTTGTAAGACATTTCCAGGGGCAGATGTGGACTCTGACCACAATCTATTGGTTATGACCTGTAGATTAAAACTGAAGAAACTGCAAAAATGTGGGAAATTAAGGAGATGGGACCTGGATAAACTGAAAGAACCAGAGGTTGTACAGAGTTTCAGGGAGAGGATAAGGGAACAATTGACAGGAATAGGGGAAAGAAATACAGTAGAAGAAGAATGGGTAGCTCTGAGGGATGAAGTAGTGAAGGCAGCAGAGGATAAAGTAGGTAAAAAGACGAGGGCTGCTAGAAATCCTTGGGTAACAGAAGAAATATTGAATTTAATTGATGAAAGGAGAAAATATAAAAATGCAGTAAATGAAGCAGGCAAAAAGGAATACAAACGTCTCAAAAATGAGATCGACAGGAAGTGCAAAATGGCTAAACAGGGATGGCTAGAGGACAAATGTAAGGATGTAGAAGCTTATCTCACTAGGGGTAAGGTAGATACTGCCTACAGGAAAATTAAAGAGACCTTTGGAGAGAAGAGAACCACGTGTATGAATATCAAGAGCTCAGATGGCAACCCAGTTCTAAGCAAAGAAGGGAAGGCAGAAAGGTGGAAGGAGTATATAGAAGCTTTATACAAGGGTGATGTACTTGAGGACAATATTATGGAAATGGAAGAGGATGTAGATGAAAACGAAATGGGAGATACGATACTGCGTGAAGAGTTTGACAGAGCACTGAAAGACCTGAGTCGAAACAAGGCCCCCGGAGTAGACAACATTCCATTAGAACTACTGACGGCCTTGGGAGAACCAGTCCTGACAAAACTCTACCAGCTGGTGAGCAAGATGTATGAGACAGGCGAAATACCCTCAGACTTCAAGAAGAATATAATAATTCCAATCCCAAAGAAAGCAGGTGCTGACAGATGTGAAAATTACCGAACTATCAGTTTAATAAGCCACGGCTGCAAAATACTAACGCGAATTCTTTACAGACGAATGGAAAAACTGGTAGATGCAGACCTCGGGGAGGATCAGTTTGGATTCCGTCGAAATGTTGGAACACGTGAGGCAATACTGACCTTACGACTTATCTTAGAAGAAAGATTAAGAAAAGGCAAACCTACGTTTCTAGCATTTGTAGACTTAGAGAAAGCTTTTGACAATATTGACTGGAATACTATTTTTCAAATTCTAAAGGTGGCAGGGGTAAAATACAGGGAGCGAAAGGCTATTTATAATTTGTACAGAAACCAGATGGCAGTAATAAGAGCGAGGGGCATGAAAGGGAAGTAAGACAGGGTTATAACCTCTCCCCGATGTTATTCAATCTGTATATTGAGCAAGCAGTAAAGGAAACAAAAGAAAAATTCGGAGTAGGTATTAAAATCCATGGAGAAGAAAAAAAAGCTTTGAGGTTCGCCGATAACATTATAATTCTGTCAGAGACAGCAAAGGACTTGGAAGAGCAGTTGAACGGAATGGATAGTGTCTTGAAAGGAGGATATAAGATGAACATCAACAAAAGCAAAACGAGGATAACGGAATGTAGTCGGATTAAGTCGGGTGATGTTGAGGGAATTAGATTAGGAAATGAGACACTTAAAGTAGTAAAGGAGTTTTGCTATTTAGGAAGTAAAATAACTGATGATGGTCGAAGTAGAGAGGATATAAAATGTAGACTGGCAATGGCAAGGAAAGCGTTTCTGAAGAAGAGAAATTTGTTAACATCGAATATAGATTTATGTATCAGGAAGTCGTTTCTGAAAGTATTTGTTTGGAGTGTAGCCATGTATGGAAGTGAAACATGGACGATAACTAGTTTGGACAAGAAGAGAATAGAAGCTTTCGAAATGTGGTGCTACAGAAGAATACTGAAGATAAGGTGGATAGGTCACGTAACTAATGAGGAGGTATTGAATAGGATTGGGGAGAAGAGAAGTTTGTGGCACAACTTGACTAGAAGAAGGGATCGGTTGGTAGGACATGTTTTGAGGCATCAAGGGATCACAAATTTAGCATTGGAGGGCAGCGTGGAGGGTAAAAATCGTAGAGGGAGACCGAGAGATCAGTACACTAAGCAGATTCAGGAGGATGTAGGTTGCAGTAGGTACTGGGAGATGAAGCAGCTTGCACAGGATAGAGTAGCATGGAGAGCTGCATCAAACCAGTCTCAGGACTGAAGACAACAACAACAACAACAGGAAAAAAAATCCTGGTCCGACGCAGAAAGTTTCAATCGGGAATGGAAGAGATATGGCACTAAAATAATATTATCTGTACGCAGTTAACATTAAAGAAAAGCTTTCATTACAGACAAGAACGTCGGAACCTTTAGCCATAACAACAGCAGACACCTCGCACCGGTGGTGTATGGAAGGCCACACAGAGTCGTTACCTGGCTGAGCGAGAGGTCACCGCGGCCCTAGCAGCGGATGAGACAGGAGTAACAGGCCACTCGGCGCGGAAGTGCTCTGCGACCTCGCACCTCTAAAAGAACGATCTCGTTACCTGCTGGCAAGCCAACAAAGCGGAACATCATTCGCAGCTGCTGGCGTGCCGCGAATGGCAAACCGACATCCTAGCGCTGTAGGCCCGACCCTTATAGAGGTATACGAGCCTACCATATTGCGCGCGAAACACGTGATAACGTGCGGGTGTGACGGCGGGGCTGTACTAACATACCCCTTCTGAATCGAATTAAAGCACCACTAGATGCTCGTGTATCCATAATGAAGTTAAAATTAAACTTATGGTCTTATTAGGAAGCTCGAATGTTTGGGTCAGCAATTACAAAAACGTGATCTCCTAAGTCCCAAATCTCCTCCAAAGCGCGTGAAAACAATGAAACGAAATTTAGCATTTAGGTCCCGTCGACAACGATACCATTACAAAGGAGAATTAGAATTTCATGTCCCACCGTAGCATGGAGAGCTGCATCAAACGAGGCTCAGGACTGAAGACCACAACAACAACAACAACAAACCTTAGGACACATACAGGTTTGCCTTGATTTTGTAACCTGTATGTGTCCTAAGGCATGTAACTAAATTTATATGTATACATGTTATGTAAGTGGAACCCAAGCCCACTTTGATAGTTTTCTGTCCTCCCTAGATCAGATGATGGCGGCTTTAGTTTCTCCGAAACCGGCAATCAAGGAATAAAAAGAACTCCTGCGATCTTGGCTTCCAGTTTATTGTTATTTCTACAGTGTCACAGAATTAACGTCCAGCTTCTAGTAGCCCTATTAGACGACCTCGTTCAATCTCATTGAGTTGTCGATAATGGTTTCTTTGTCACCTTAAAGGCATTCTTGACTAACATCAATTCATAACGTGCGGTCTCAAAGACAATTAACCCCCTATGCGTTACAGTGGGTATTTAAAGCGTACCTGATTTGCATCCTCACGGTGGCGCTATTGGCACCACTCTTGTGCGACTGGAGCGAAACTGGAACAGACATCATCTTCCAGATGTAGAAACAAGCCTACCACCTTTCGTTGACGTCGCGCATCTACTTCTTGGTGTTATGGTCTCTTTCCCGTCAGTGTGTTACTGCCACTGTACTAATTTAACCCTCCCACTAGAATTACATCTCGTCGCGGTGCTTATCTGTCCATAATAATATTAAGCGAGTGCGATAGTAATTAAAATTACTTGGGGAACTGACGTATGCATAATAAAGTTTGGAAAGTGCCTCAGAGGTACTGGTAAAAAGTAAAGTTATGAGGAAGGATTCTGAGTCTTACTTGGATAGCTCAATCAGCGTTTTTACTGTTATAATGACTGAAGAAAAGCCAACACTATTCAAAAGCAGAGAAAGCCGATAGCGCAACAGAGCGAACGCCCGCTTGATCAGCATCTGTGTCACCCAATAAGCCTTACCCAATATCCTTTTCACAAATATTAGTTATAGTTTGCGAAAGGATCCCTGTTTGTTAAAACAGGACTTACACTGTTTTAGAAGATGTCTTGGCTGTTATAGATGAGGCGCTTTGTTTTGTTTAGAAGAGAACAGTTTGCTTTAGAGAACGTTTGTTCTTTAGAAGAAAAGCCTTTTCTGTTTTAGAGGAAAAGCATTGTCTGACTTAGGGTCAATTGTATAAACATCGCCGACTGCAGGTAAAATTTGATGTCAGATCTGAAACTGAACTACGTTCAGGTCTCAGTTCTATTTTATAACGTTAAACTTGGATTCACCGAAGCAGGTTCAGATTAGATCTAAGGTAGCACGTAACATTCTTGGCACAATGGCTGAACTCGGCTATCGGTTAGATTATTGCTCTTCGACCGCAAATATTTATCGTATATTATAGATAAACAGTATTTATTATCGATCATGTCTTTCTATAACTGTGGATACAAGTAAACAAGAAAAGAAGCAACCCTCAAATTTTTCTGTGCGAGAAAGATTTACTGTGGGAAATTGTGTTGGATCAGCATAAAGAAATAACTGAATGCAAAAAAAAGAAAAAAAGTTAAAGTCACAACAGCTAACAAGGTGAAGACATGGAGAGAACTTGCTGCTGACTTTAATTCTCCTAACATCGGAACAGATCGTAACTTGAAGAGTTTGAAAATGCGTTACGAAAATGTTAAGTGAAGGACCGAGAAAGCATCCGCACAAGACAAGACTTTCTAATTATTCCATTTCATTTCTTTATGCATGTGGTATTTAAGCTGGGAGAAAAACAGTGTCAAACTCTTCAAGGTTGAAATGCATAAAACTGGACGTGGTAATTTCGTAGGGACTACTGTTACAGATAGATAAGATAATTGCACTCTGAAACCACAATTTTTTCCTATTTCCAACCCTTACGATGACGATGCAGATTTTCTTCCTGAAATAATGTGCAGTGTTTTGCAAACATTTTGATACGAGTGCAAAAATTTTTTGAAGTACGTTTGTGCCTGGCTGGTTGTTTGTAATGTTATTCGTTACGTTCTTGTTCTGATATAGATTCAGGTAACACAGGGTGCAGCTCATTCACAACGTCAGTTAACGAAGTTACAGCTGCAACGTCAAGCGAAAATATTCTCTTATGGATGTCAATGACAATAAAAACGAAGGAGAGGTAGTTTACATTGAAGTGGTAATAACGGTAACGCATTAAAATAACACAATAACTTTACTGTGACAGCACAACGTCGCGTATTTGCACAGATACTCAACTTTAATTACAGGAAGATGCACAATCCGCCAGCCAGAATTCTGTTATAGTGTCAGAGTCTCGCCTCAGAAACAATAGAACAGAAAACGTTCTGAATAAGAAATATCAGTTTTGCAAGAGAAGATTAGAATGCCTCGAACATGAACATAAAATCAAAGTACATTGCTTGCTTGCAAAACTTGAGATAATAATGGAAACCTGCAAAATATAAAAAAAGAAATTAAAGAACTGGAACATAACAAAATGAAAAGACAATCAGACTTTTAATCTGATACATTGTAAATTTTTCCAGTGTTGTAACTTTATGTATAAAAACCAAGTTGACAAATGTTGCATTCATTGTATTGTGACTGCTGTTGCCTTCGCTTTCTATTGGTGTGTAGTCTACTAGAATTTCTTCGTGGACAGATTTTCCTCCAGAAGTTGTATACGGTATACGGTGTTTTGTTTGCATTTTAATACATCATGATTAATGATTCGAGACAAATTTGTTGCGTAAAAGATATTTTATAATATCGTCCTTGGTGTTCTTGTTCTGATACTGAATTCAATAACCAGGAGACAGAGAAGTAACTAGAACTAAAAGAAAGGAAAAGAAAAATCTGGCTTTCAAACTGACACTATGTACATTTATTCCAATTTTTTAACTTCTTACATAAATACATTGTTATGCCACCCTCACTGCATTATGAACCCTGTTGACTTAATATTCTATAGGTAGTGGACTTTTTGCGCACACTCTTCTCGCAGTAAATCCGTCTCTAATGACCTCGTTGTCGACGGGACGTTAAACACTAACCATCACCATCTCGCAGTAAATACATTGTCGTTAGTTTGAGGCTCTTCCTCGTGCAAGTAAAATGCTGCAATTATTGTAAATGCTGCACGATTTACTTTCCCTCATAGCCTTAATCTCAGACGGGGAAATCGCCTTTTTGCTACCCAAAACATTCTCTCAACTCCTACTCTTGTTGTCTTGTGGACACTATTATAGATTCGCTCAGCTGCCGTTTCTTCGCGAAGTGCCTGCGTCATCAAATACCTAACAAATACCTGCCACACTGATAGCGACTGTATCCCAGAAGTATGCCTTCAGGAATTTCTCCTGTTTCCAAGTGAGCAAGTACAAGTGAGTTTTGGAAAATATTGCCATTATGGGCCAGGTTCTGGCCATCTGCCTACGATATTCAAACATTGCAGCTTAGCGTTTGTGATCGGTAACCGGTAATTCCCTAAACCTAACCTTAGGGATCGAAAAAAATATTTCAAGTATTACCGACGTGGGATGGCGTAGTCATCTATTTACTTACTATTTTTTGCATTAATAACAACGTTATTGCAAAGCTAATGCAGTGAGCGCTCAGCTACTATCTACTCTCTTCTGCAAGAAGGAAGTCAGTACTAAGACTAAGTTATCTGTGCACCGTTCAATCTTTCGACCAACTTTGTTGTATGGGAGCGAAAGCTGGGTGGATTCAGGTTACCTTATCAATAAGGTTCAGGTTACGGATATGAAAGTAGCTAGGATGATTGAAGGTACTAGTAGATGGGAACAATGGCTGAGAATGAATTCTATAGATGTACCAATCAGGGTGAACAGGCTTAGATGGCGGGGTCATGTTACACGCATGGGAGAAGCAGTATTACCCAAGAGACTCATGGGTTCAGCAGTAGAGGGTAGTAGGAGTCGGGGCAGACCAAGGAGAAGGTACCTGGATTCGGTTAAGAATGATTTTGAAGTAATAGGCTTAACATCAGAAGAGGCACCAATGTTAGCACGGAATAGGGGATCATGGAGGAATTTTATAAGGGGGACTATGCTCCAGACTGAAAACTGAAAGGCATAATCAGTCTTAAATGATGATGATGATGATGAATAACAACGTTTTTCATTATTTGAATTGGTATCTGCCAAAAACAAAAGTGCTAAATCGTAGTGTCACTACACTATAAACTGACCATTAGAGCTGAACCAGACTTTGAGCTGCCTATTTTCGCCAGTCAAAAATGATCAGACTTCACAGCGATATGATATGGAATTAATGTTTATGCAACTCAGATTTCCAAGTTAAGCTTGATCTGAGGTCATTTTCTGTCTGAATCTACGGTTAAATGTTTCATGTAATCGGCCCTTAGTAAAACAGCCTTGTTGGGTTTACAAGAGGAGTCTTGTTTTAAAAGGGAAGATTTACTTCTTTTATAAGAAAAGCCTGGTCTTTTTCACTTTTCTTGTTAATTTTAGAAGAAAGTATATTCATCTTAAAGGTTGGGTTTTTTAGTTCTTAGTGAGCTTTGTTTCTTTTAAAAGAGTAACTGCATTGTCCTAATAGACAAGTCTAAGCTGTTCTGAAAGAGGAGTTTTATTTGTTTTCGACGAAGAAACTGAGATCGTATTAGAAGGGAAACCGTAATTGCATTAGACGAAGAGCAATGTTTATTTCAGATTAAGACTTGTTTGAGTTTAAAAAAGGTTTTGTTTTTTGAGGAGGGGAGACGTATCTACATACATAAAAATGAATGTTTCTTTGCCTGTTCCGTATGCGTTGGAATGTAACTTTGGTGAGTTGTCTGCACGTCCGCGAAGGTTTCTGAATTATTTGTCTCATTATAATTCCAGTCTTGGATCATAGTGTTTATTCCAAATAAACACTGTGATAGTATGGCTGGAGCTTGTGTGATTCCGGTGCATGAGTGCGCTTATGGTTGGCCGTCGCTAACAAAGCACTGGTACAACTGGAAATGGAAGTAGTGAATCGATCTTCAAATGATCTTTTCAATTGTGAGCTGCAACAAGAAAGACTGTTTGATGTCGACGAATTAGATACATTTATTCAAAAGAATCCTCCGAAATTGGCCCAGGAGAACATTTATTGTATTACAGAATTATGTATGCAATTACAAGGTGAGGTGTTGGACTGTATTTCTTATAGATGCCTGGAGGCACGGGAAAACTATTCTCCCTTCACACATTCTGGCAACCGTATGAGCATGAAGAAATATTGCACTCGCAATCGCATCGTATGGAATTGTGGCAGCTCTTTTGGATAGTGGCCAAACGGCGCCTTCAGATCTGAAATTTCCATTGCACGTGCAAGCAACCGAGACACCAATATCCAGTATCAACATGAATTCTGGAGTGGGTAAAGTACTCCAATCACACCAACTTATTATATAGGACGAATGTATTATGGGACACAAAAAAGCGTTGGATACTCTTCATCTTACGCTCAAGATTTGAGAGGAAGTGAATAGTTCATCAGTGGCGTATTTATTTTATCATATGGTGGTTTTAGACAATCTGTAGCAGATATACCGCGTTCAACAATTGCTGAGGACTTTTAAAAATGGATTACAACCAGTCTCGACTGCAATAAAACATTCATTCCAATGTTACGGTTTCGGTCAGAATGTGACCATCCTCAGACCCGTTATACTATTATGGTAGGCGGTGGCGGTGAGCGGATCAGGTGTTATGATTTCACGAACGTCAACTGCTCCACAGGAAATGTTCTGAAAAATAACTGATGATGATCTTCACGCAAGTCCCAAGTCATTGTATTGCAGGTGACACGTACAGAAATTCATTCTGAAGACCAACACACATGTATAACCACACATCCACTGACCTTTCCGCAGAAAAGTTGTTGAATATTGGGAATGGAAAAATGGCAGTCGATGAATCCACACAATATGTCAAATTACCACGATACGGCTGTAAAATCACAGCAACCAAAAAATAATAGATTCACAAAGTTTACTTCCAGATATTGCACAGAATTACAAAAATCAAAAAATTACAAAAATCAAAAAAGTGGTTCACTGCAAATGTGTACTAACAGCCAAAAACAACGACGTCAGAAGCATTTTTCCAGCATTCAAAAAGAAATACAACCTATCAGTCCATCGATACCGTAATGCATCAAGGCGAAGTTGTCAGTAATATAACAGAATTCTTGGTTTCACTTGATTTGCCAGACATGCCACCTCTAGTTTTAACATCCATTGTCAGTAATATAACAGAATTCTTGGTTTCACTTGATTTGCCAGACATGCCACCTCTAGTTTTAACATCCAAAATTGGCATACCTCTTTCGAAACAGAACTTTTCTTTGGTGTCAGTGTTCAGTGAAGAAGATGATAAACGGTATCATCGAAGCAGTAGTTTTAAACAGAAAATTTTACAGAGTAGACGTACAGTACTGTTGCCATGGATCCATGCGATACCGACAGATATGCCGTACACATTAAAAGATCTGAGATTTCCGTGTGCGACTCGTATTTGCAGTGATCATCAACAAAGCACTGAAATAGTCGTCTAATGTGTGTGGACTTAATTTGGAAAATCTCTGCTTTTCACCTTTCCCCGGGCGCCAGCGAACCTTCTGTTTTTTTCCGCTTACTCACCAGACGGTGAAACAAAGCATATTGTGTATCGAAAAGGAATTCAGTGAACAAAATGTAAGCGCAAACATTTTCTTTTTCTACGTGGCTCTGAAACGCCCGCAGTGTACTCGTGAAGTTGATGTAAAAGAGGAGACTTGTTTTCTATAGAAGAAAAGTCTTGTTAGCTCTAGAAGAGAAGCTATATTTCCTTTTGAAGAGGTATCATGTTTGTGTTTTAAAAAGTTGTATTGTTTGATGTTCGAAGATAAATCGCTTTTGCTATGCTATGTCGCAAAGAAGCGTTACGTGTGTCGCCTTAACAAAACACCGAAGCTTATAGCTTGAGAAACTAGACGTAGAAGGCATTTCTGGAGAGCTACACGTCTATGAGGAAGTATGTGAGGCCAGGAAAAAAAATCCTGGTCCGACGCAGAAAGTTTCAACCGTGAATGGAAGGAATAGGTCACTCAAATATTATTATCTGTACTCAGTTAACATTAAAGAAAAGCTTTCATTACAGACAAGAACGTTGGGAGCCTTTAGCCATAACAACAGCAGACACCTCGCACCGGTGGTGCATAGAAGGCCACACTGAGTCGTTACCTGGCGGAGCGAGAGGTCACCGCGGCTCTAGCAGCGGATGAGACAGGAGTAACAGGCCACTCAGCGCGGAAGTGCTCCGCGACCTCGCACCTCTAAAAGAACGGTCTCGTTACCTGCTGGCAAGCCAATAAAGCGGAACATCATTCGCAGCTGCTTGCGTGCCGCGAATGGCAAACCGACATCCTAGCGCTGTAGGCCGAACCCTTATAGAGGTATACGAGCCTACCATATTGCGCGCGAAACACGTGATAACGTGCGGGTGTGACGGCGGGGCTGTACTAGCATAGCCCTTCTCAATCGAATTAAAGCACCACTAGATGCTCGTGTATCTATAATGAAGTAGAAATTAAACTTATGGTCTTATTAGGAAGCTCGAATGTTTGGGTCAGCAGTTACAAAAATGTGATCTAAGTCCCACAGCTCCTCCAAAGCGCTTGAGAACAATGAAAGGTAATTTAGCATTTAGGTCCGGTAGAGAACGATGCCATAACAAAGGAGAATTAGAATTTCATGTTCCACCGTCGACCAGGTCTCCCAGGCAGTGCAGAAATTGCAGTTCGGCAAGGACAGCGAATGAAACGGGCGTGACGTTTTTCAATGGAAGTGTCACGGTACTGACCTTAGCGATTTGGGGGAAATAGTGAGACGCCTCTAACTAATCGTAAGATTCATTGCAGTGATACATGCTTAACAAAGAATATTTATCACAAGTAGTGTATTGAAACTTAAGATTTTTCGGTGACATATAAAGATTCCATGATTTTCTATATAGAGGAAAGACGCCATGTTAACTCTCTCTTATCGCTCGTCTTTTTGATCTTGTTGCTTAGCTCTTAACTTGGCTTGCACTCCGTTAGACGTATAGAGGCTTACAGCCAGTTCATGTATTCTGAATTACCGTTAAATAATAATTATCAGTGTTGTATTTTAAAAATTCTTTCTTGCTTTGAAACGGAAACTTTATCCTCTCCTTACCAGTTACGTAAATGTGGTCAGTGCCTTGTTCGGGTGGGAGCTCGTATGGTATTTTAATTTAATTGCAGAAGTAGCTTAAAATTAGTTTTCTCTCATTTCTCGTGCTCTAGATTCTGAATAATCTGCATTTTAAAGTTATTTACAAGTTCGATTTTCAGTTAACACAGCACGGTTATCTTTGATTGTTGAAAATTTATATTTACGTAAATCCACACTAGCACAAAGCTGGGCTTGAGTTTGATGAAGTAATATTGCATAATTAAAAGAATTCTCAATTTATTTCCAATCAGAAAGAAAAACATTTAATATCCATACCAGAGATAATTTTTCGTAGCAATAAAATCTCAGAATAATAATTGCTAACATCATAATATTTTCACTTTAGGTAAAGTATGTATGAAAGGGCGATTTTCATTATTAAATGTACGAAGAGAAATTCATAATAATGAAAGGTATTTATTCTTGCTTTCCCAATAATTATTTTGAGAGACAGTTAGTCAATTTCCTTTAACAAAGTCACCAATGTTATAACAAAGCACAGGTACGATCTAGTTTAATAGGAGTAAGAATAGTCAGGTGAGGAACTGGTCAGTTCTTGCCCGAATGAGAGCATGCTGTCTTAAGTACGGTGCTTCAAAGTAAATCCATGTGTCTTTGATTGAATAGTACATGAACTTTCTGAATGAAGTCTAAATGTTAAACATGGCTGAAATCCTTCATTTTGTTCATTGAAGAGCCACTTGTTTACACCCTTCATACCTCCTAGAAGTACTACAGTAAAAATATCGTAGATAAATTCGCATTATAACATTTGACATTTTCATGATAAATGCCAATGCAGAACTAGTTCGAGCTCCAGATAAAACTTAAGTAAATTACAGAAATAAGTAAGAGCAGCATAGTGAAAGGTATTCCAGCTGAGTTTTTTGGTTCAAATAGTGATTCAGATTGCAATCTTTTTTCATCAGCTATTAACCAATTCCTTTGATAAAATGTTGCAAATAACGTAACAATTATTTGGATAATAAATCTAATAAAAATTCTTGCAGATGGTTTTTCTTCGTTAGTACTATTTTTATTTGGAAATGAAATGAGCTGTCACTACTAGAAAACAATTATATACTTCATCTGTAAATTTGCATATTCAAGATTCAAAGTACACAGATAAACTGTCTAACATCATGCAGAAGCTTCAAATCCAAAGTGATTTCTTGTCGAGAACTGATTTACGCATTGTCGAAGTAAGGATGTTGACAAGATTTCAATAATAACATGTTGTCCATGGAACCCTGTGGCGACGGAAGAAGCCGACGCACAAATGATATCAGCAGTAGTGAAAGGTGCTCTCAACATTCATATGCGTGCAACGTAGTGAAATATATCTCCGTACATCCATCTTCCAATAGACCATGTGACAGCAGCTTTTACTGTAACTTTGTGCAGTGGGGATAAGACCTTCAGCTCTATTCACAGGTATCATTTTATTTGGAGTCGAATTCTGGTAGCGAGGTGCTCTACTTTTGAAGCTGTTTGAGACTGCCAGTTTCTTGTGCTTAATATTGTGTATTATATTCAAGGGTTTGCCCCATTGCCTGGACAATGAAACACCTAAAGCGACTGCAAAAAATTAGACCAATAAATACAGCTGAAGGCCTCATACTTACTTCATAAACAAAGTGAAATGTAGACCTAATAACACATTGAAAAATAATGATAAAGGAGGTGCAAGGATTAAACGAGAATTACTACCCGGAAATTAATTTAAGGAGCAGGAAGCTACATAACATGTACTGGAAAGAAGTCTCGGAATGTTTCAATTATACTATAATGCCATTAAAATCTGTACTGAAAGTTTCGTAGTTAACATTGAACCAGTGGTATAAATGCATGATCACAAGTAAGAAATTTGATGATGTAAGAAACACTACTACTTTTAACATAAGTTGCTACGAGGATGGGACTTACTGTAGGCCTTCGGAACATCACTATGTCAAGATCAAGTGTCTAGTGTGTCTGCTTATCTCTCCGATATTACTTGCTGATCGTAGTTTCCGAATAAAGTGGAATCGTATAATGATTAAGGAAATGAACTTCCTGAAAGGTGGAAAGCGATTTCATCTAGCAGAAAATAGGCGACCTCCTCAGCAAGCTTTACCAGCTCATCAGACTACGATAACCTCTATATTTACCATTTAATGCGTGAATATACCTAACTCTGTTGCTCATATTTCATGAGGAAGAAGGGGATTTTACTATCATACATTTGCACTGAACCTGCCACATAACACATTTTTTGAAGTTAAGTTTCAGTGCAGAAGCGACAAACTTCTCACAATTGTAACTGCTTACTGTGCTGCAGAACACAGACTGAAATGAGCAGAAATACAGCTGTCCAAACAAAGTCTGTCGTTTCTACCTGGCTGCACTTCAGTTTTAATTTGAAAAGCTTCATCCCTAATGCACAAGGAATATATCATTTTGAAGAAGAAATCGTTACATTTTGCTACGTCAGTTGCAAAACTTTTTGTTTCTGAAATATTTTTTCCGCTTGTTAGGAGTTTGACATATAACTTCGATGCTACTAAAATACAGTACTCCATTTCACATCGTACTTACCTTTCGATGAAGAACTGCATTACAAGAATCTTAAAAGTCTAAGAGAAAATAACCATGAACATTTGAAATTTACTGATCATAATTACCCATAAACCAGCAAGTAGAGGAAAACGATAGAACAATAAAATACAGTCAACATCAGTGTTTGACACTCGCTGCTGAAGTAGGATCACACACGCAGTGCTAGACAACAAGGTTCTGAGTTTTTTCAAGCGCAATAAAATGCTAGATGCGTTACCCCTGATCAGATTTCTGCTGTTCTTTCTACTGCACTGACCACAGACGAGTATTTTGTATGTTCTCACATTTAATGATGCTAGAACAATGATTACATTCGGGAAAAATGTTGCTTTAGTTTGTTAAGTCTAAAAAAATGGCGCTGAACACTATGGGACTTAACATCTGAGGTCCCCTGGAACTCAGAACTACTTAAACCTAACTAACCTAAGAGCATCACACACATCCATGCTCGAGGCAGGATTCGAACCTGCGACCGTAGTGGTCGCACGGTTCCAGACTGAAGCGCCTAGAACCCCTCGACCACTGCGGCCGGCTTTGTTAAGTCGCTTGCATAAGCTTATCCCTCACTCGAAAAGAGTGCGTGACTGAAAGCTCCCTTTGTGTTGCTGAATCGCATTATTGGTAGTGTTGCTGCTGATTAAAGGTTTCAAAAGACTACATATCTAAGGTCATCAGTTCCCGTCCCTCTTCCTCGAAGTCAAAATCGTGGACCCTATCCGTCTGCGTCTAGAGATAATCCTATGTAAAAGTGTGAACAAGTTTTCTAAATATTTTCCTAACGTGTGTCTCAAGCGTTCCGTGGGCACCAGCTCTGCATTCACCAAATGGAATGTGGGAAACCGCCTAACAACTACTCCAGTCGGCATGGTAGATTATTGCTTGAATTGAGAATCCTACATCTCACTAATACCTGCACGATAAACACTACAATTCCAGGAGTCTGGCTCACAGCAAAATTCACTGTTCAGAAAAAGGACTCACAGCAAAACTTCGTATTATAGAAGCCTCAATATTTTAAACACTGCGTATAAAATATATTCGAGTGTATTAAATAACAGGTTAAAGATTATTACAGCCGTGCTACTACTAGAGGAACAAACCGTCTGCATAAAAGGAAAGTATACAGCGACTATATACTTACTGTGTGACAAATAATACAGAGGAGAATTTACTTTACCAAACTATTTCGCTTTCATAGGCTTTGCAAAAGCATAGATAGAGCCTTTGGGAAATTACGGCAATACGTTGATATCCAAATCACTTAATAAATTGCATCAAGAGTCTGTATAACGAACTTGTATTATAACTGACACCCCAGCTACATAAAGGAAAAGATTTTAGTAAACCAAGATGTGGGAAAACGAGTTAACCTTGTCATCTACGCCTTTTCAATATTTATGTCGACGTTGCCATCCTAAATGAGAAGGACAGGAACCTAAAACAGAAAGATAGGGCGCCAGGAGCGATCCCCACCGGCAAGAGAATATTAACATACTGTTATCTGCTGACGACACGCTTCTGAAGACTATCAATCTATTTTTATACTTAACTGGAGAGGAAAATAATTTTATGAAATCAGTAAATAAAACTAATTCCGTGGGAAATATCCAGTCCGAAACAAAATTTTAATCGAAGTTCAAATTTTGGAACAAGTTCAGCACTTTAGCTACCTACGGAGATAAGAATCTAGATATAAAATTACGGAGTTATTATAATATACGTGGCACTATAAGCAGAGAAATAAAACTACACAAAGAGACACAAGAATGAGATTCTATAAGGTGACGATTGTATCTGATCCATTGAATGGCAGCAAACGCTTTTTTATGAAGAGGAAAGATTTTAGTTACGTTTAGGCGGATGAAACTAAATTTTTATTATCAGTCAAAAGTTGCACTATGTTTGACAGGGTTTCTAATGGCAACGTTAGACAAGACCTGAATACTTTTGCTGTAAATTATAAAATGGGAGTAGATAAATGTAATTGAAACACCATCTGGAACGTTTCGGAGAAACAAGGATTCCTAAGATGGCCTTACAATACAAACCCAAGGGAAATAGGGACATAGGACAGACAGTATGAGGATGGATCTGAGGCTAGAACAGGTCGATAGGTCTCATCTGTGAAGAAGAATAAGAAGAAAAACAACTAAAAATTCACATGGAATACATGATCATTGCGGATATTTTGTGAATCAAGCCGTCTAGATCTCCTAATATATTTTTTTCATTTATAAAGCCATTTCGACTACAGCCATCATGGGATGAAAACTTGTAAAACATCATTGTAGTTGCAGTGAAATTTGTGCCTAACCGAGTCGTCAACTAAAAGTGTCAAAAATATGTGGAAATTAGTCGCACTTACATAATTGCTAATGAGAAATGATTACCTTGCTACACTACTGGCCATTAAAATTGCTACACCAAGAAGAAATGCAGATGATAAACGGGTATTCATGGGACAAATATATTGTACTAGAGCTGACATGTGATTACATTTTCACACAATTTGGGTGCATAGATCCTGAGAAATCAGTACCCAGAACAACCACCTCTGGCCATGATAAGCCTGGGCATTGAGTCAAACAAAGCTTGGATGTCGTGTACAGGTAGCTTCAACACGATACCACAGTTCATCGAGAATAGTGACTGGCGTATTGTGACGAGCTAGTTGCTCGACCACCATTGACCAGACGTTTTCAATTGGTGAGATGTCTGGAGAAAGTGCTGGCCACGGCAGCAGTCGAACATTTTCTGTTTCCAGAAAGGCCCGTACAGGACCTGCAACATTCGGTCGTGCATTATTCTGCTGAGATGTAGGGTTTCGCAGGGATCGAATGAAGGGTAGAGCCACGGGTTGTAACACATCTGAAATGTAAGGTCCACTGTTCATAGTGCCGTCAATGCGAACAAGACGTGACCGAGACATGTAATCAATGGCACCCCATACCATCACGCCGAGTGATATGCCAGTATGGCGATTACGAATACACGCTTCCCACGTGCGTTCACCGCGATGTCGCCAAACACGGGTGCGACAATCATGATGCTATAAACAGAACCTCGATTCATCCGAAAAAATGACGGTTTGCCATTCGTGCATGCAGGTACGTCATTGAATACACCATCGCATGCGCTCCTGTCTGTGATGCAGCGTCAAGGGTAACCGCAGCCATGGCCTCTGAGCTGATAGTCCATGCTGCTACAAACGTCGTCGAACTGTTCGTGCAGATGGTTGTTGTTTTGCAAACGTCCCCAATTGTTGACTCAGGGATCGAGACGTGGCTGCACGATCCGTTACAGCCATGCGGATAAGATGCCTGCCATATCGACTTCTAGTGATACGAGGCCGTTGGGATGCAGCACGGCGTTCCGTATTACCCTCCTAAACCCACCAATTCCATAGTCTGCTATTAGTCATTGGATTTCGACCAATGCGAGCAACAGTGTCGCGATACAATAAACCGCAAATGGCGATAGGCTACAATCCGACCTTTATGAAAGTCAGAAACGTGATGGTACGCATTCCTCCTCCTTATAAGAGGCATCACCACAACGTTTCAGCAGGCAGCGTCGGTCAACTGCTGTTTGTGTATGAGAAACCAGTTGGAAACTTTCCTCATGTCAGCATGTTGTAGGTGTCGCCACCGGCGCCAACCTTGTGTGAATGTGCTGAAAAGCTAATCAATTACATATAACAGCATGTTCTTTCTGTCTTATATATTTCGCGTCTGTAGCACTTCATCTTCGTGGTGTAGCAATTTTAATGGCCAGTAGTGTAATTCTCTAAGCGCTTATATTCTCGCGCTGAATAAGATTACATATTTCTCGAATTAAAACACTGCAATTTGCAGTTGATTTGTAATTTGACCCCCGAATCATTCACAAGTGTGTTAAGTTTCTACGACGAGGACGGAACGGTCACGTAAGGGAACAGCTATAAAACGGGACAAAATGCGTTTTAGACGGAGAGAGCAATTCCAAAAAGTGACCAGGTAAACTCTTTTCATAATCTCAGTCGTACATATTAGATAGCATTCCGTTCACCATAAATAACTGCTACTCCTTATGCGTTACCGAAATGACAAAATCGTCTTTCCCTAATGAATCTTACAAAAGAATGTAATTTTTCGTCTATTGCTGTTTTAGAAAGACTTTTATATTAATGAATTTTTTACAGTAGAGGAACGGGTTTGAAGGCTTTGTGTTCTGGGGCACAAAGAAATTGTCATTAAGCCAAGCCCGCGAATTCTATTGTTCTTTAGATCCTCGCCGCAAATGAAATCTGCTTCAGGTCTGCCCACTGAACGCGGGCCCAGTGTCAGATGAATAAAAGGTATACAGTAATTGCTGAGAGAACTGTTTATAATGTGAGATTTTCTTGCACAGCAAATAAGGGAGATCGACGTTTTACCAACTCTACAGAAATAATGCCGGTAAATAACGATGTATAACTGGGACAAAAATTACCTGATTTTAAAATTTCTATGAGTGTAATAACAGCGATCGCAATACCATTACGATGTTAAAAAGTATAAAAAATGTGAGGAGATTGAAGAAGATACGAAATATATGCATGAATATGTAAATATGAGAAGCTGAACCCCTTGGAGAATTGCGTACTTTGGTTGTCCGCGGGAGCAAAGAACAGGGGAACCAGAAACGGCATGTATCGAGAAGTTTAGTGTAATTATAGGTTATTCGAGTTCCAGCCATTATAGTTAGGCTACTCATAGGTTTCTGTTTGTGCATCTGGCGAAAAATTCCAGTAGAGTCCATCGAAAATTTGATGACGTGTTTGAAAAACTGATTGGAGCTGTACATTTAGTGTGTTGTGTAGACCTACATCTACAGCTATGTACGTACTCTATACCACTACTAGCCATTTTTCCTGTTCCACTCCCAAACAGAGCTAGGAAAAAACGACTATCTATATTCCTCCGTAAGAGCCTTAATTTCTCGTATCTTGTCTTCGTTGTCCTTATTCGAAATGTATGTTGGCGGTAGTAGAATCTTTCTGCAGTCAGCTTCAAATTGGGGTTCTCTAATTTTGTTCAGTGTTGTTCCTCGAAAATAATGTCGCCTTCTCTCCAGGGATTACCGTTTTATTTCCCGAGGCATCTCCGTCACACACGCGTGTTGTTCGAACATACCTGTAACAAATCTAGCAACGCGCCACTGAATTGATTCGATCTCTTCCTTCAGTCCGATCTGGTATGGATCACAAAACTCGAACAGAACTCGATAAGTCGCATTAGCGTCTCACTTCCATAATCCTCCCAAGAAACAGACGTCAACCATTTGCCTTCCCTATCACAATCCACACATGCTCGTTGTATTTCATATCTCTCTGTAGTGTTACGCTCAGATATTTAAACGTGACTGTGTCAAGCAGGACACTACTAATTCTGTTTTCGAACACGATTGGCTTGTTCCTCCTGTTCATCCGCATTAATTCACATTTTGCTACACTTACAGCCAGCTGCCATTCATCACACCAATTAGAAATTTTGTGTAAGTCTTCTTGTATCCTCCTATAGTCTCCCAACTTCGACACTTTACCATGCACCTCACAATCATCAGCAAACAACCGTAAATCGTTGCCCACCCTGTCTGTCAGATCATTTATGTACCACACTTCCATGAGGCACGCCCGACGATACCCGTGTCGCTGACGAATATATCCTCTAGAAAAAAAAGGGTTATTAGTTTACAAACAGGACAGAACGTAGTTAGACATTTTCTGACAATTTAGAAGTGTTGCACGAATGTAAAATGAAACTTGACTCCCTCTTTGGGACGGCTCAAAAAGTCACAGGGGAGTCAACAGACGAGTATACTGGCCATTTCATAAACATTCATCCGATTTCATAAGACTATATCATCCACATCAATGAAGGTCGTAACTTGCTGTTAATTTTAACTTACGCACCAAGTCTTAAGTCTACTTTAGTGCCAGTTATAATTTGGTGGGTCAAGTGATAGTGATTTTCGGTGCCGGCCGCTGTGGCCGAGCGGTTGTAGGCGCTTCAGTCCGGAACCGCGCGACTGCTACAGTAGCAGGTTCGCAGGTAGCGCATGGATGTGTGTGGTGTCCTTAGGTTAGTTAGGTTTAAGTAGTTCTTAGTTCTAGGGGACTGATGACCTCAGATGTTAAGTCCCATAGTGCTCAGAGCCATTTGAGCCATTTGACCCATTTGATTGTCGATAGGGGTGTCCCTGGCGTAGCTATTTCGCTCGTCGCTCATTATCTAAGGAGAGTTGCATCTAGGTGCGGTAACAAAGCAACAAAGAGCGTTTTGCGTTCTCTTATCCTACGGGTGGAATCCAGTTGCGTCCATGTGGCGTGGTCTCCGTCGCGAGTATGGCACTGACCCAGGGAGGGGGAGGCGGGGGAGGGGGCGTAGACGGAAGGAGGAGGATGTTATTTAAACCACCGGCCTGCAAGATTCCCTCATCTCAAGATTTATATTTTGTTATGGTTTATAAAGACTCTGCCTATGTGTCTCCTCTGCTAACAACCTTGAGTGATTTGCAACCTCGCGTAGCAACCGCTGTGAAGGCACAAATTCCTGACAAATCACAAGAGTATGGGACAAAAGTCGCTTATGCTCCTATGTTTGTGTTCGCTGACAACAAGTTAAATGAAAAATCGCCTTCTTGTTGTATCCTTTGTATCTCGTTTCCTTGCTATGAGATAAATGACATCGAAAATTATTTTTCTCGTCAAATACCTCTGACATTCACTTTTGAAATAATTACCATTAAAACACTTTAATCTATTGACGCTATTTTTCAAGCAGAATGTTAACTTTTTCTCCATAAAACGCAAATACCTTTTTGTTTCAGATATTTCGACTTTTTCATAAGAGAATAATACTAGGGAAAAATACCATGACTTCGATTTCGTGACATTTTAAAAAGTTACGAAAACTACACAATAAATATTAGGAATGCACGAAAGCACAAAATCCATTTCTACAATAGGAATGAGCTCGGCCAGAGCATATTAACTTTTGATATTAGAAGACGGCGCTATAGTCCCTTGTTTGTGAGTAGTGTGAGGCATGGTTCAAATGGCTCTGAGCACCATGGGACTTAACATCTATGGTCATCAGTTCCCTAGAACTTAGAACTACTTAAACCTAACTAACCTAAGGACTAACCTAAGGACATCACACAACACCCAGCCATCACTAGGCAGAGAAAATCCCTGACCCCGCCGGGAATCGAACCCGAGAACCCGGGCGTGGGAAGCGAGAACGCTACCGCACGACCACGAGCTACGGGCAGTGTGAGGCATACTCGGTAAATTCCAACTCGACGCTCGGCACACTCAACAGATCATTAGCGACATAGAGTCACTCGCGTCGTGGCTGACTGCTGATTTACACACAGGGATGAAAGGTGCATGCATTTGAAATAGTCAATTTTGATCAAAAACTCGCTCGTGTGAAATGAGCATTAATGCTCTCGCCCCGACTATACGATCCCGTGACGCAAGGCGAAGCTCTTCGTTAGATCTTGTCTGTCTCTTCAAATAATCCATCCTATTAAGGATCTCATACCGACGAGCAATACTCAGTAACCGGTAAGTTGTTCCTTTCGTAGATGAATTACATTTCCGTAACATTCTTCCAATGAACCTGAGCTTGGCATTTCATTTTCCTACAATTACGCGGTCATTCCACTTTGGGTCGCTGCGAACAGTTATTCCTATCTGTTACACGGTAGTTACTGTTTCCAATAATTTGTCACCAATAGCGTAATCCAACAGCAGCGGATTTCTTCGCCTACTTCTGCGTAATACGTTACACGAATTTACGTTCATGGTCGGCTGTCGTCGTTAGAGCAGTTCGCTTCTGTCTTCTTGTGTTGTTACCTTCTTATAGACAATCGCATCATCTGTGAACAGCAAACCGTTTCCATTAGGTTATTTATATATACTGTAAATAGCAACTGTCCTATAACACTCCCTTGGAGTATTCCTGAAATAAAAGTTATGTGCTGGACAATGTGTGCAAGGAAGTCGTGAATGCAGTCACGCATGTGCTCCGATACTCGTTAAGCTTATATTATGTTCACTAAACGACAGAACGACAGTCCGGAACTTTTTCGAATGCATTCTTGGAGTCAACGAATACGACACCAACCTGTGCGTCGATGTCTACAGTGGTTTTCCGGTGGGTCGCAGATTTTTTCAGTTCGGGGACAAGGTGTTGTTTTTTACATCTCATTGTACCGGCATAACTGACATAAAAATTGCCTGCTTGGCGAAGGAGAGAACGTATAGGTAGAAAGTGTATATTGAGGGCCTCTGAGAGAGGAAAAACTGGTCTGACGACTTGTCAGAGGAAAAAAAAACTTAAGTATATAAGGAAAAGATAGGGGATCCAGTATTAGATCCAGAGTTTAAAAGAGTTTTGATAACACTCCATCGGCATTTAAAAAATCATTGGGATAAATGGCAACAAGACGACTATTGACATCGATGTGAAGAATGAACGAGAATGGCGATATATACTCAGACTTTTGGGAAAAAACATCATCCACACAATTCCGAGGATTTCAAGAGCAGACAAGTGCGAAAATTATGGCCCAATCAGCTTAACAGACGGCGCATCCAAGCTGCTGACAAGAATAATAAACAGAAGAATGGAAAAGAAAACTGAGTATCAGTTAAATGACAATCACTTTGACTTCAGGAAATGAAAAATCACCAGAGAGGTAGTCCTGGCGTTACGGTTGATAATGGAAGCAATAATGAAGAAAAATTGAGGCACGGTCACTGGGTTTGCAGACCGAGAAAAAGTATTAGACAATCTAAAATAGTACAAGATGTTCAAAACTGGGAGAAAAATAGAAGTCAGCTGTAGAGGAACACGGTTAAAATGCTATACGTACAGAAACGAAGAGGGAGCAGTAAGAGTAAAAGACCAAGACTGAAGTGCTTGATTACAAAGGATGTACGGCAGGGATGCAATATTTAGTCCCTACTCTTTCATCTACACATCGAAGAATCAGTGGGGGAAATAAAAGAAAGGTTCAAGAGTGGGATTAGAATTCAGGGTGAAAGGATAGCAGTGATAAGATTCGATGACTTCATCGCCATCCTCAGTGAAAGTTAAGAAAAATTACAGGATGTTTTCAATGGAATGAACAGGCTAATGACTAGTGAATCTGGATTGAGAGTAAATCGAAGAAAAACGAAAGTAATGAGAATAAGTAGAATTGAGAACAGCGAGAAACTTAATATGAGAATTGGAGATCACGGAGTACACGAAGTTAAGGAATTCTGCTACCTTGGCAGTAAAATTGCTCATGACAGACGGAGCAAGATCATAAAAAACAGACCGGGCCAAGAGAAAGCTACTAGTATCAATTATAGGCCTTAATTTGAGGAAGAAATCTGTGAAATTGTGCATTTGGAGCACAGCACTATATGGTAGTGAGACACGGACTTTGGGAAAACCAGAAGAGAAAGGAAGTCTTTGAGATGTGGTGTTACAGAAGTATGTTGATAACTAAGTGTATTGATAAGATAGTAATGAGAAGGTTCTCCGGTAAATCGTCGAAGAAAGGAATATATTTAAAACACTGAGAAGGAGGGACAGGATGGTATATCTTCTGTTAAGACATCACAGAATTACTCCCATGGTACCAGATGGAGCCTTAGAGGGTAAAAACAGTAGGGGAAGGCAGAGATTCTAATACACACATGATCAATACATTCTATACGACGTAATGAAACAGTTGTTGCTGAGCTGCCATTCACTTACCCGAGTTCTGTACCACGTCCATAATTCAATATTCTGAATAAGGCAGTTGCACCGACTAAACAGCTTCCACTCAACAGCGACACAAAGGCGACTTGCAAACAGTGGCCTAGAAATGGGCATACACACAGATTGTAACAGCGTATCTAGCATAAAAGAGTGCTGAAATATCACTCGCACACGACGTTATTGTCACATCGTGAGTCTGTGACGACATCTGGAAGCTAACAATATTTCACGCATTTACAGACAGTTATGAAATTAGCGGAAACATTTATCTTTCCGAAAAAGCTACTTATGTAGCCCTCAATTCGTGCCCCTATGACATTTTATTGATGGGAGTAAATCTGCCAAACGCTGATTGCTGAGGTAGCTATCCACCGTGCAATTGATGTGACCCAGAGCTGTGAAACGATGACAACTTAATACGTGAAGGAGGCCGGTGAAGTACAAAATACTGCGTTATTATTGGCTAATAAAGTTTATAATACTGAGCGAGAATAAAGGAAGTCGCGTACTGCTACCACTGTAGTGTCGAAGACTGCATTAAAGTCTGTGGTGGAGAAGCTCAGCTCGATTCGTTGTGATAAATTGATTAATAGTTGTAGTAAACGTAGTAGGAGACATATGACAGTCCTCCATAGCGACGTGCCTCAAACAATGAACAGGTGTGTCCCGAAGAAGAGCAGTACATAACTACAGTGAGACTGCTTGCACCAAATCACAAATCGCCGTAGCAAACATCTCGTTTCCATGACGAAGGAAACGAATATACCATATACCAAGATACATGTACAAGGTTTGTAAATAATAACGCAAAAACAAATTTTTAACGTACGATATGAACCCCTATTAGCATCAAAAATATACTCTGTTGGTGACGGTACACCTTTGATAATGTTTAGGAAGTTAACAGAAACTCGGTGTGAAGATTTCTTTGGCAATGTGCCGACATAAAATGTTACTCAGATAACTGCACGAGACAGTCCTGAAGTAGCTACCTCATTACCGATTAAACTGGCAGCACCAGCTATCATTCCATACAGTGATGGTTCACGTAAAACATGGACCTTGGTCACTCGTGTCTGCGACGTCTCCTGATCGTCATTTAACTTGTGCCACTCGAATCGTGTACGTTTGCGGAAGTTACCACAACATCAGTCCTGTGTTACAGAGGAGAGTTGCATGGTTTGTGCCAGCACCTGCTGTTATCTGCTGTTGCGCATATTTTCGAGAGACTCAAGCGTGAAACATCATCTACAGTTTCCTTTCCTCCAGAAAAGCATTTGAATCTCTTTCAAACATATTCGGTATTCACAACGACCGTCATGTTTCCTTGACTAGGTCACAGGTATTACTGTCGCCGTTTTCACCATTTTTAACAATACTTTGTGTTTAGGACTTACGTCGACTGAATTACTCTACAAATATTCATGCTCACTACATTAGACTCCCCGTAGCAGAAATATCTGCTTGATCTAGCTTAAATCGATGCTATAAGCGCTTCCACGAAAGGATTTTATGAAGTACGTGCACTTAATTGTTACGTAGTTAACGTTTTCAATAGTTGCAGATATATATTAAATGCTTTGTACTGCAGGAGCGGACATTTACAAGCTACATCGATTTACATTCGATTAGTGCATAGCAGCCTTACTCTTTACGGGAGCAAGTTACAATACTCATTTGGTCAGATGTTTTCACTGATTTCTGCGGTTGCTCGCAGCTCATGGCATTTTCAAGCTCTCACGTGAAGACTTCTGACATCTTTCGCTTTAGGACAGTTAATGTAGAAGATAATTCCAAATATTTCACACATTAAGCTAGTCGTACTGCACATTGGAAACCCAATAATTCGGACAAGTTGTGTAGTTTTCAAAGTACCGAGGGAGGTGGCTCATTGGTTAGCACACTAGACTCGTATTCGGGAAGGAGCGGTTGCAATACCTGTCCGGCTATCAAGATTTAGGATTTTCGTGAATTCCCTAAATCAGTTAAGGTGAATGTCGGGATGGTTCCTTTAAAAGGGCACGGCCGAATTTCATCATTCCGCAGTGCGAACTTGTGCACCGTCTCTGTTGACGGGACGTGAAACCCTAATATTCCGTTTCTTAAAAATCTGAATCGCAGAAACATTTTCTAAAATATAACTGTAACAATATGTCAAGTACTGTAGGGGAGAGTGATGTACCTTGGAACTCTTTTCGTACTTTCCGATCTAGCCAGTTCTGTAGTAGAAGTTTAAAAATAGCATTCACTTTCCGTGTGCTGCAGTCTTTTTCTGAAACTATAAAGCTGCTACAGAAAAGTTTTTCCATATGCGAAAACCGGCTCCAAGGTACAAGTTCATGAACCTAGGAACTAATATTTCATTCAAATTTAAAAGTGTCGCAAACGAGAAAATCTTGTCAATATTGTATTTAATAGTGTATGTGTTGCGTCATTACTCTGCCGTGTGTGCCGTGTGAAACCATAATAAGTAGTATTATGAAAAACCAGTTACAAGCTAAAAGCATTTTGTAACAGCAGCTATAGGCAACGAAGACAAATTTCCATTTTTCAAGATAGGGGAAGGTTTTAAAACTTCAAGGGAACTCAGTTTATTGGCAAAGATGACGAGTTCCATGGTAGAAGACACTCATATCTCGCAACAACAAAAATGTAGGAATTCCCGGAAATTGCTTGTGTTGGTTTCTAGTGCGCATTCTTTAAAGTGATTCGAAAATCAATCACTAGACTGAAACACGGTCCAGGAAACATCATGTTGTCATAGGTTCACTATCGTCCAGGAAGAACACTCTCCCTACAGCATAATTTGAAATCAATTGATGTAACTACAAGAACATTACAATTATAAACAATGGGATTAAACAATTTAAAATTAAAGAAATATTTAAAGTATATTCAAAGATTAAACGAATTGATATTAGCAGTTATTTGGCAGTGGAATGTGCTTGGATTTGAAACTTCCTTGCAGATTAAAACTGTGTACCAGACAGGGGTCTGGGCCTCGAACCCAAGACTTTTGACTTTTGCGGGCAGATGTTCCACCTTCTGCACTACCCAAGCTACGACGCGACACGTCTCCACAGCTTTACTTCCGCCAGCACCTCACCTCTTATATTCTAAACTTGGCGTAAGTTCTCCTGCCTATCTCCCCAGTAAAGGGATTATCGATTTCAGACAAAGTGCCCGAAAGTTGCATCACGTTCGTATTCGAAATATTTTTATCTCGCATACAGTTCCGAACAGAGTTCAGACTGAAGACAGTTCCTGTCGTTCAAGAAAGTATTTCAATTGTCAACATTGAGCATAAGAATTTAACTTCATAGTAGTGAATAAGAAGTCAATAATCTCTTAGAAGAGTTTAATTTGTCTCCAGGAAATCAGTAATGATGAAGATTTTAGGCTTGTTTTTAGGAGAAACGAATTCCAGAGGGAACATTAAGTTTGGTGTTTTTTGTTACATTACAGAAGTGACATATCTGCTTGATTTATAGTATGAAGCTACGGTAAAGATAAATGCTACAACGCGACAGGGGGAATTAAGATTTTGTTTTCTATCGATGTTCTTTCTACTTTTACGTTGTATTCCATTTTTCTATCGATGTTCTTTCTGCTTTTAAGTTGTATTCCATTTTTATCATTCATCAAACATGTAAACACTTCGTTCCTTTAGAGTTTTTTCACAAAGGGGAATCAGCAGCTGAAGAAAGAACAAACGATATTTGCACAACATGTGAATAACAATCTCTGCAAAAACACTGATAGCAGTATTAAGCTTCTGGCGACTGGCGCTACCTGACTTACGAGAAGCCAGCTTCAGAAAACCATCCCTGGAAAACCGAAACATAGGAAAAACACGAAAATGTAGCCTTGAGAAGAGAAAATTTGAGATCATTCCCAACTGGCAACAGTCGTCAGGCAAGAGCTAAAAAAGAATATTAAAAAATGAAATAGAAAAATTAGAAAATTAAGAAAAAAGGTGGCATACACGAAATTTCCCCGGAATATGCATTAAATCAAACCTCGAGAAGAGAAAATTTCAGGCAAAGATTCCAATCCGACAAAAAGTTTTAATCTACCAGGACGTTACTCAGCTGGTGTTGAAGCCATGACACTAATTTTGATTGCAATATCTCTTTATAATGGCTTAATGAAGGAGCTTATTTATGGTTGAGATTCTTTTGCACACTGCTCTGATCACTTGTTGTAACACCTCTTTTCAAATAACGTAATAATTTCGATAGCCAATGGCTTTACCTCAGTGGCAATGCCGGTTCCCAACAAATCACTAGTTAAGTACTGTCGGGCTTGCGTAGCACTTGAGTGGGTGATCGTTTGGGTCTGCCGAGCACTGTTGATAAATGGGTTTCTCTCAGCGCTTGTGAGGCAAATTGAGGTGCTACTTGGCTGAGAAGTAGGGGCTCCATTCTCGTAAACTGGCAATAGCACAGTGTGTGGTGTGGTGACGATGTGCCCCACCGTATCCGCACCCAGTGACCACTATGGGCCGAGGATCACATGGCGGTTGGTTGGTGCCGTTGGCCTCCATGGCCTTTTTCGGACACAGCTTTTTTTAATAATTCTCGTAACACATATTAGTGTCAATAAAAATCATAATTATGCCCGGGGACTAATTTCCGTTTTCTGAAACAGTCTGTGATTCTTTACCGTTTTCTGTTAACGATATTGTGCTGAACAGCCATCTATTAACAGCATTGAAACCTGATTGGACTGAAATAACTGTAAATCTTTTCGCTGCAGCCTGCACGTTGACTGGTCTTAGACGAACTGCACAGAGAGTTCCTGTTCATACAACAGATCATCGACTGTCGTCAGGTTTGGTGCAGTTGTCCGTTCTCGTTTTCCCGACTGTTCGTCCTCGTCTTGTGTGAGCAAAAAGTATTAAGTGTTGTAAAAAGTCGACTCATCAGTGCCAAACTTTATCATAACACTCTGGGGAGAAGCATCGGATTCAATTTTATCAAGCACTGTCCTTTTCTTCTTCTATATTTAACTATTTGTATTTATTCCTAACAATCATCTTCGGTACTTTTTTCATTGTACGAGGGATGTTCTATAAGTATGCAACGCATATTTTTTCTCGGCCGGTTTCGGTAGAAAAAATGCGGAATTTGTTGCGGGGCATCGTTAAACATTCTCACTTCAGCCCCTATAGTTTTATGAAGTTCCGATAGGTGGCTTCACTATACGTAGTCTTCAAATTGACGTCTCTAACCGAGGTGCGTTCCAAACAGAGAACTGTCGTTGCGTTTCTTTCGCCGGAAAGCCAGAGCATTGCAGATATTAATAGGCGCTTTCAGAATGTCTACATGCATCTGACAGTGAACAAAAGCGTTGTGGCTTGTTGGGAGACGCGTCTCTCATCATCGCAACAAGCCTGCGAAAAACAGTCCGATCTCCCACCCAGTGTGCCGGCCGGCCGCACACAGCTGTGACTCCTGCAGTGTTGGAACGTGCGGACACTCTCACTGGAGGTGATCGATGGATCACAACATCGCTGCACAACTGGAGTCGTCTGTTTGTAGTGCTGACATACTCGTCCACCAGTTGGGTACTCAGAGATGTGTACCCACTGGGTTGCTCGGCGCCTAACAGAAGATCATAAAGAGTAAAAAAAGGACCATTTTGGACGTTACCAGACTGATCGTGACAATTTTTAGTCGAACATAAACACAGGTGATGAAATATGGGTTCATTACTTCGAACCGGGAACAGAACGGCAATCAATCGAGTGGCGGCATACCACTTCGCCTCTGAAGAAATCGTTCAAAGCCGCACTCTTAGCTTCTGGGACTCTGAAGTAGTTATTCCTTATTACTTGCTTATTGAGGGTCGCCGCTACCTCTGCTAGTGGATGTGGCCCATAACTTATATGCGTTAACTAGTCGTTTCGTAGCTGTGAAGTAGAATGACCACACAAGTGAAGGTTTTCAGCGCTATTACTCTAGAACAATCAATACCGCTACGAGTTGTGATGACTAACATAGTTACATTGCTCAGAATTACATCAATAATAATGTTTTTAGAAGGGCACGTACCATTAAGCACTCGGCTACGCCACAATGCCCACTCCACAGGCAACCACATTCCTCCCTGCTTTCTTCTAAGCTACTGACCGTGAACACTGAGCTACAAAAAGGAGTCTGACGGACCAGCTCAAACAACGATTTGCCAATACAGTCTGATTAAAAATATTTATTAGTCGATTGACGCTTATTGTCTTAGGTTTCATTGTACCCAATGAAAGCTCTTTCATTAGCTGCAAACTGTCCACCTTCGACATTATGCCACAACAACGCATCTCTTTGGTATCAGTGGCGAATAGTCCGATACACAACAAACGTGTGTTTAATTACCAATATTGTGATAATTTGATTTATTTCTCATTCTCTTTACGGTGTTTTTTGAAATACGAAAATAAGTGAGCAGTCGGGAACGAAAGAGAAGAGACGGCTGTGAGAAAAGATCAGCCAATCGCACGCTGATCGACCTCCCTCCAAGACGACAATGCGACAGCAGCAGCCTCTAGGTGAGGACATAAGCGCAGCGCCTGACTAGTGAAGGCTACTTCGACAGCAGGTTAAAAAAAAAAAATCGGTCAAATGTCTGTGATATCTTATAGGACTTAACTGCTAAGGTCATCAGTCCCTAAGCTTACACACTACTTAACCTAAGTTATCCTAAGGACAAACACAGACACCCATGTCCGAGGGAGGACTCGAACCTCCGCCGGGACCAGCCGCACAGTCCATGACTACAGCGCCTCAGACCTCTCGGATAATCCCGCGCGGCGCGACCTTTTCATCAGTACTCTCTATGTAGCACAGCTTTCTATTCGCCTATTCTGAAGAAGACTGATTATTTTGTAGTTCGCCCTTTGCTTGTGACATATATCAAAGTATTGTAATTGTCTGGTGTGTTAAAAATCATTAATTCGAGTTCTTTGATTGTTTGAATACGAGTCGTTTAATATTTTATCTATAGAACTGACTATGCAGGATTTCTAGACACAACACTCAGGGTTCACGGTTCAAACACAACAAGATACTGCACAAGAAATAGTGATAAAAGAAAAGTTTGTTTGGAATTTGTGGGTCTACTGTGAGAGGGAAAACTGGTGACTTTTCTTAACGAGTTTCCAGCATCAGTGACTGTCGTGCTGGGACTACTGCAAAGTCACGGTTACGTTAGCCTATGAGACTGTGAGACAGCGCTGCAGCTTCCCTCGAGAAACATCGCGGTTCCTTTTCGTACGTATCAAAAACATGAGACTTCTCAAAAATGTCGTGATACTAGTACCATAACTGTTAACAGCAGCTCGTATTACACTAAATAAAGTTGTACCACATGGAATTGTGCACAGTCAAATGTGCGCAGGTACTAACGTGTGGGCAGTCAACAATTTGCGAAACTCCATAGCAGCTGGCGTGGCGACCGTAAACAAATAGTATTGTAACAGCATGAAAGGAACAGAAAAAAGCAAATCTAAATAAAAAATACTAACTTTTTCTTCATTATTTTTGGCATGCGACAGTTTGTTTTGTTCACAGGCAGCGGTATAGTTGTTGTCAGAACCTGTGTTCACATACAACGCAGACACTATTCACTCTTGGACTCTGAACTTAGGAACTTTTCGAGACACAAGAAAATTGTTCACAACCGAACGTTGAACCAAAGATGGTCACTATCTCAGCTGCATTTCTGTGCATCTTGAAAAACTATTCTTCACGTACCACCGGGCAAATGTGTACTGCCGTGATACCTTCATTGAGCAGCATAACGTTTCATAAATCAGGCACTTCCAGTTGCATTTCCAAAGGTACAGCATTTTTGTTCTAGAAAGCAGACACCTACATTAGCTTGTAACGTTACGTGTATGTAAACGGTACATTTGACCACCCTGGATTGGAAAATTTTGGGAAATTTGTGGTAAGGTATCATCGGTCTCTAAGCTTACGCACTACTTAATCTAAATTTCACTTACGATAAGGACAACATACACAGCCATGCCCGAGGGAATACTCGAACCTCCGTAGAGGGGGGGGGGGGGAGGGGAGGGGGAGGTGCCCCGCGCGGACTGTGACAAGGCGCCTCACGCCTCAGAGCGCGCGGCTCGCCTTGAGTTGACAGGCCAGCCAGGCGTTGACACGAACAGTGACACCGGAAATGGCTAAATCCCAAAGCTGGATTATCGGTTGGATTATCGGCTGCTACTAGCGTAGCCTTTGTGCAGGAGATGCGCTAGAAATGGTGGAGTGGCAGGCAAATTGCTAGATGGTTTCTTACAACTCTTTGAAATAACTGTAAATCTTTTCGCTGCAGCCTGCACGGTGACTGGTTTCGCAACGGCGGACTGTTCTAACGTGCTATAGCACACTGTATACATCCCTCTATAATTATGGCATTTTCTCTTCAAATGCGAGACGGAGATCGCACTAAATTTACGCCAATTTTTTCGAATGCGTGTCAAAAGTTGCACTAAACGTACACTATTTCTCTTATAATCCGCACTGGTAAGCAAATAAAACTGACTAAAACATCTTTTGTTGCCCTCTCGCTCTAGAATCTAGTGCCTTTGCTGAAATGAGGGTCAGCCGTGCTACGATCAAATCAGAGAAGGGACGCAGCTGTCTGTTTTCGACTGTACATGCTCTGACGTAACGTCGTCCCTTCCGCCGTTATTTTTCTTTGAAAGTGCAAGTACAGCACATGAGAGATCCTTTGAGGAGCGGTTGAAGCAAGTGCCGTGGCCTGTGGTCAAGGGCACTGACTGGCAGTTTATTGGCTCAGGTTTCAATCCTGCTCCTACTATAGTTTTTTTCAGTTTATTTTATACCTCAGAATGCTAAAAAATGTTCAAATATTAATATCAAAATTTAAATATACTTAACAGTTTATATACGTGAAATTAATATATTCTATTTAGTTACGATTACTACATTTGTAAGTCAAAAGGTTATGCCACCATATAGTAGCATATTGATAAAATTTTGCATGAACCGGCAATGATTTAGATGACTGCTGACATGAACCAGGAAGGTTATTTCAAAAATTATTGCTGAGCAATGATGTCTGTTCTGCTACAGTTCCCGGACGAGTAGACAGCGGCTACCACAATTTTTCAAGAAGACAAAAACCACGTTCACACGGCTGCTTATGAACATTCCTCATTTGATGATGAATTAGGTGCCCCTCCGCACTTCGACGGTGCTGTTACATCTTCCAGTCTTAACCGAACAGAGAACTGTCTGGGACCAGTAAGAACAGCCGGTAGTTCTACCGGATCCAATCATAAATGAGTGGCTTCAGTTGGATATGGCGCACATGAAGGAACTTACCGACTCTCTTCCTCGCCGTACTGCTGCTATCATCAAGGGTAGAAGCGGTGTTACACGGTGTTCGCGTGACGTCTCCGAGCCTTGTCGCGGTAGTTCGAATTACCTTTGCTTGAATATCCTCTTTGTATGGTAGAGTGGAGCAAATGATCAGCAGTGCTCCCTCGCTGAGCGACTGCCAGAGAGGAAAGTCGTGTTGGATGGTCTTCGTTGATGTGCCGTGAACGGTGGTGCCCTGATAGTGGTAGTTGTGCACGTGCTATGGGCTTGAGTAGTGAATGGATGGAGCAGCTCTATTACCGCGCCATTTAGAAGCGCGTAGCAGCGTCAGGGTTCGATGGTCTGGGGCATGGCAGACGAAAAATTCTTCTGCATTCCCTCAAATTCTATCTTGGTCACTAGTAAATTTTTTCTCTGTAAGAATTCTTTGGCTTGTAGCCACAGTAATTTTCTGTAGTTTAAACTTAATTGAATATTCCTCTATAACGTTTGTGTGATTAAGTCTATTGTTGGCGTGATCATTTAAAGGTGTATTTAAGATCGTGTTTATCCTCAGGGAAATTTTATCCGTACTAAATGTGTTTCAAAATTTGTGTTTATTAGCTAATCCAACTCCTGAGCACTCCATCACCTAGCTCCCGGCTATCGCCCCATTACAGTCACCTGTGGGTGACGAATAGTTTGTCCACAGTGCGTAGTTTGGCAATTTTGTACATTGTTTTCTTAATAAATTACGAAACATGCGTTTTTAGGAAAATGTAGCAATGAAAATCATTCTGAAAGTTTGTTTGTCTTTCACCAAGCCGACTTTTATGTAGAGCTTGTCTTCAAACACATTACGTTTGTCGCACGCGTTACGGGTAAACCAAATCCTTCTCTGAAGTGTCATATTTAGGTCATTAAATATTTTATTGAGAAAGGTAGGTTGCACACGATACAGCATAGCTAGAGCGAAGTGTGACAAAGCCCCATTCTTGGTATCCAAACTATCTGATTCTTTACGTCAGGAAATCCACGGGCGTACGTGGGTGTAGTAGAGCTGTGGGTAACGTTGGGACGGTATGCACTATAGCAGGACATTACATATCCATGCATAAAGAGTTTAAAAGTTTAGCTGACAATGAAAGAGCCAAAAATTATAACGATCGCCAGGCAGAATTCATTGTTCTGTACATCTAGAGACACTTCGTGCTACATTTGCAGGCTTGCAGCATGTGAAGAAATGGGCGGTACAAATACTAAAATTTCTGAAGTCCCTCCCATTATTCCACTGTCACTTTCAACAGTTTTCAGTGAAATTAAACGATGAGTATGGAGACTTTATATATTGGAGCAAAGTACATTGGTTATGTCAAGGGACATGCCTGGAACAATTTTTCCGTTTAAAGGTCGCTATTGTTGAATTTATGAAGAAGAATCGACTGCAGGAACGAACATTTGAACATCCGAAATGAATTACAGATCTCGCATTTTAAGTGGACTGCACTTTGCACCGGCCACAGCAAGACACTGCAAGGTGAGAAACAACCTCTTTCTAATTTTATGGCAATACAATTGAAAAGAAACTAGCGTTATAAAAGGGAAACAGTCTCATAAATACAGTCAAGTTCCATAAGCTCAAAGACGTTAAAGAAAATGTGGGGTTTGGATAATTCACTGTGGCCCTGAATGAATTGTAAATATAATTTTCTAAACCTTTTCAGCACACTGCCAATCTTAGATCAATTTTAAAGACTCTTTTCCGTTTCAATTGAAAGCGCCTGACGCCTGGCGCTTGACCTGACGCTGTAAAGACGAGCCGATCCTTGGCTCGAGAATGGTGCAGTCTAGACAGATTTGTCATTCCTGCGGTTCCTGTGGAAGAGAAAAGAAATATACATTAACACACTTGTCGAATTTTCCATGCTGGTGTGACCTGTAAGAGAAAAATAACACACTCTGCTGGGGGACAATAGAAAGCGCCCCTGTGCATATGCAGATATAATTGATTGATCTGCCGGGTAGTTCCCATCTTAAACACAAATCCTTCTACTTTACAACTGTCCAGGACTCTACATTGTTTTAAACAGAGTTTCGACGTATCCATAATGAGGTTGCAAAAGCACTACAATATTTCGATCAACATATGTGTGTGAACGACCTTATTTCAGATTATGAATCTTGATATGCCACGACTACGTGACAATGGCAGTGTCGAAATCTGTGAAACTCTGAGAACTCTCTGTGTCTGTCCATATACCGACAGGTTGCACCAGTTAAAAAGTATGTTTGTCTTCAGAGCGCAAAAATTAATTAAATAATACTGAAATTAGTTGTTTTTGTGATCTATGTTTTTGAGAAAAGTGAACTATAAAAAAAAAACCAAGTCGTATGCAGTGGGCCTACACTGCTATTTAAATGCGGCTTATTCACAGTTTCCACTCCATCACCTCCTCAGACAATGTGGCGTGGTGGCGAGGGAAACGTGCAGCGAGGCTGAGCGTTATAGCGCTCATGCTAGGGCATGGCTTATGAGCTGATTTCTGGGCCATCCCTGCACTAAATAGTAAAAGTATGTCTTCTCAGTAAGCTTCCAAAGGCTGTAGGTAAATGTGTTCTACATCTACATCCATACTACGCAAGCCACCTGACGGTGTGTGGCGGAGAGTACCTGGAGTACCTCTATCGGTTCTCCCTTCCATTCCAGTCTCGTACTGTTCTTGGAAAGAAGGATTGTAGGTATGCTTCTGTGTGGGCTCTAATCTCTCTGATTTTATCCTCATGGTCTCTTCGTGAGATATACGTAGGAGGGAGCAATATACTGCTTGACTGTTCGTTAAAGATATGTTCTCGAGACTTTAACAAAAGCCCGTACCGAGCTACTGAGCGTCTCTCCTGCAGAGTCTTCCACTGGAGTTTATCTATCATCTCCGTAACGCTTTCGCGATTACTAAATGATCCTGTAACGAAGCGCGTAGCTCTCCGTTGGATCTTCTCTCTCTCTTCTATCAACCCTATCTGGTACGGATCCCACACTGCTGAGCAGTATTCAAGCAGTGGACGAACAAGCGTACTGTAACCTACTTCCTTTGTTTTCGGATTGCATTTCCATAGGATTCTTCCAATGAATCTAAGTCTGGCATCTGCTTTACCGACGACCAACTTTATATGATCATTCCATTTTAAATCACTCCTAATGCCTACTCCGAGATAATTTATGGAATTAACTGCTTCTAGTCGCTGATCTGCTATTTTGTAGCTAAATGATAAGGGATCTATCTTTCTATGTATTTGCGGCACATTACACTTGTCTACATTGAAATTCAATTGCCATTCCCTGCACCACGCGTCAATTCGCTGCAGATCCTCCTGCATTTCACTACAATTTTCCATTGTTACACCACAGCATCATCTGCAAAAAGCCTCAGTGAACTTCCGATGTCATCCACCAGGTCATTTATGTATATTGTGAATAGCAACGGTCCTATGACACTCCCCTGCGGCACACCTGAAATCATTCTTACTTCGGAAGACTTCTCTCCATTGAGAATGACATGCTGCGTTCTGTTATCTAGGAACTCTTCAATCCAATCACACAATTGGTCTGATAGTCCATATACTCTTACTTTGTTCATTAAACGACTGTGGGGAACTGTATCGAACGCCTTGCGGAAGGAACACGGCATCTACCTGGGACGCCGTGTCTATGGCCCTCTGAGTCTCGTGGACGAATAGCGCGTTATTCACACAATGTCATAGAAAAGTTTGAGGAATGAGGAGAGCAACCACTGGTAAGTTGAAACCTTCAGTAGAGCCCCGTAATTTATGCAAGTAACCCTGCACTCCAGAGACAAGACTAAGGTTTTGTGTGCCACTTCGGTACATCGTTTTGACTGAAAAACGTTTATGTTGTGTATAGGGGACACACTACTTTCTATTATGCTATCTCAAGATGGTCATTTAACTTCCTTGCTATGTGGTAAAGAAACAGTTTTCCTGAAAGACTACATCGCCTCCGTATTTATTTATTTTTGACATAATAACGTTTTCTCGCGTAGTTCTCAAGCACCTTTGTAGATCGCCGAGGACAATGGCACAAAGTTGGCCTATGTAGCAATGTAGCCAACAGCGTGCATTGCTGCAGTGCAGTCTCAACACATCACAACACCATGAAGTCGAAAGATAAAGGTTAAACTGCATCAATGAACCTATAGCGTGGAATATAATCCGCGAAAAGGGATAGCAAGTCAAACACAGTGAAATAGACTTGGCTGTAATGCCAACTGCAAACCCAGAGTAGACTCTCTTGACATTTCCTTGTCATGCAATTTAATTACTGAATACCGGATAGAAGCGCTTCCTCTTTCGTTGTTCCCGGAACTCCAGGGGTTGCACGTGCACCCGAGGATTGACTTCCTGCTCATTCTTTGAGAAGCAGAGACTCCACGTGGCAGCCAGCAGGCGCCACCCTCCCCACCCCTTATCAAACTCTGCACGTAGCTGGCAGGTCGCGGCTTCGTTATTAACATACCGCCTGTCCGCGCCAGATTACGCCTTCCACTGTCCATTTCTCGGTAACTGACGGGCGCTGACGTTTCCTGTTAATTACGCCAGCATTTGTGCAGGTCAAAGCTGTCTTTTGTCTGTCAGTCTAAAATCTTATTATAAATATCTCGGTTTCAATCGGTCCTGGAATTATTATTTACTATTCATGTCAAAAAAAAAATGGTTCAAATGGCTCTGAGCACTATGGGACAACATCTGTGGTCATCAGTCCCCTAGAACGTAGAACTACGTAAACCTAACTAACCTAAGGACATCACACACATCCATACCCGAGGCAGGATTCGAACCTGCGACCGTAGCCGTCACGCGGTTCCAGACTAAAGGGCCTATAACCGCACGGCTACACAGGCCGCCATCATTTATGTCCACACTGACATTATTCACACGAAAAATGAACTGCACGGCGGTTTGTAGTTAAATTGTAGATACGCCTATAGCAACAGGGTAGTCAATTCGAAGTTTGGAGGACTACGGCGGCATATTACATCCTAACCAACCTCCTGGCTGATGACAACAGCTTTACCTGTCCTCATACTGAACTTCACTTTGCTTCGTACCACATATACAGATGCTATTCCCAAACGTGACGCTCTACAATTTAATCTATAAACAGGGAAACCGAAATTAGTAACACTCGACGACGTCCGCATCAACAATTAAAATTTGAAACCGTGAAATGTCATGTGTTCATCTGAATATGGTAAAAACGCAACTTGTGGATTATGCATAGGGTATCATAATTTTTGGTGTCAACACTTACACTTGAAGCAAAAGAAGTCTCAGTAAACTTGGACTCTAAAATGTCTACCTTAAGAGCTATGAGCACTTCTTCGTCTTAGGTACTGTGGAACAAATCTCTTCTTCTGCAGACTCTTTGCTTTCTGTATTTTGGAAGGGGATAATATGGACAGAAGCTAGAAAAGAGGTGCGGTAAACGCACACTCTAAAGTGCATATCTTAAGAACTATGAGCACTTGTTCAGTCAAAGAGATGTGTTCTACAGTAGTGAAGATGAAAAAGTGCTTACAGCTGTTGAAGTATGCACTATGGACAGTCCACACTGCCACCTCTCAAAATATGAAAAATAGAGAACTGGCAGTAGAAGAGAGTTGTTCGACATTGTCAAACATGAAGAATTGCTCATAGCTTTTAAGGTACGCGCTTTAGAACCCATGTTTACTTTGAGTTTTTTGCTTCTACGAGGGTGGTATGGTAAATCTAGTAATAAAGCAAGAAAAGTAAACAACTCGCCTTACATAGTCTCCTTTCAGCGGTATACACTTGGTCCACCAATTCTCCAACTTTTTCATTCCACTGGAAAAATATGTTCTATCAAACTCCGCAAAATACTCGTTCACTGCAACTATCGCATCCTCATTTGATGAAAATGTCTTTCCAGCAAGCCTTAGTTTCAAGTTGGGAAACAGGAAGAAGTCACTTGGGACAAAGTGCGGATGAGGAATTAATTCAAAGCCCAAATCATGTATTTTTCTCCTTGTTATCGCTGTTGTGTGGGATGATGCATATTCTGGTGGAAGAGCACATTCCTGTGTGCCAAACGATCCAACAATAAAGCATAATAGGGTCCAGTTACGATTCCGATTTTTCAAAGTGGTCTATGAGTATTATTCGTTGGGAATCACAAAAAACAGTGCCCACCACCATACCTACTGAAAAAGTGGTTCTTGTCTTCGTCAGTGCACTTTCACCAGCCTTTGTCCATGTTTTGACTCTGCTGTATAACGGCGGATTCAGGAATCATTAACAGTCAAAAATCGGTGCAAAAAATCTTCTCTATTGAAATCAAACATTGCCTGATATTGTGTTAAAATGTTGTTCAGGTTCCTGTTTTGGTCGACTGTGAGCAATCGCGGGACCCATCTCGTAAAAAGCTTCTTCATAGCCAATTCTCCTTAGAGAATGTTATGTACTCGCTCAGTTGAGATGCCTACAGTCACAGCAATCTCATAAATTTTTATTTGTCGGTCTTGCATTACCCTGTCATGGATTTTGGCAATAGTTTCCTTTGAGATGACCTCAACTGAGCGGCCGGATCGCGCCTCGTCTTCGGTGTTCATCCTGCCACATTTAAATTCATTAATCCAAACGTAAAAGCTCTTCAATGATGTTACACAGACCAGGTGAACTTCATGCGATTCTGTTTTCATATGTGTGTCACCCCTTCCTTCTAAATAAAGTTAATAACAGCACGAAACTCAGTCTTTTTTTCCAATAGACACACTGACCAATTCCTGTGATGGATTTCAACAACGAACTGTGCATTTAACCACATTCTAAAATACAGTTGCGACACTCCGTCTCGTTTCTGTTGGCCACAGCGATAGCAGCGCTCCAAACGGCCAGGAAGCTGCATTACTGGAAATGATATCGGATGATTGCGAATACTAACGTTTAAATTGATTTGTAACATAGTTATTACAATTGGGAGTGAATGTAACGCCATAAAACCGACAATAACTAAAAAAAATTACACCACGTTTCTCATTACTTAGTTTCCTAAAGAAGCTGAGAGGTACGAAACACTACGTTACAGGACAGATTGTTAATAATCTCTGTTAATGTACAAACATTTACTGAATGATGTTATTTTCCTTTTATAAGAGAAATTTGTTAGCAAACACTAGAAGACCTGAACCTTTTTGAAAGACGTCGTATATCTACGCAACAAATCAGAGTATTTTCGCTACATTTACAGCTTAATCAGCGAACGTGGAACTGCAACTGAAGAAACCTATACGGAACGTAATACCTACATTAATTGAGGTTACAAAAATTCCACGATATATATGTAGCGCAAGGGAAAACCAAACTGACGTGATAATAAATCGTCAAACGCCATAAAACTGTTTTCCAACACAGAGGAAATCAATGCCATAATTGTTGCTGTATCTGAGTCACAAACGGCAAGAACCTTTAACGCAATATTCTTGTATTATAAAATCGAATGAATTGTAAGAATGGGTGAAACATTAGACTCCATAAAAAAGTTTTAAGGGTCAAGGAAAGTGCCTGTGATAAGAACAACAGACAACAACAGAAATATATGCTTCTAATGTACGAAATACGTGTTTGCATTCTGTTGCTTTCGATGGAATGAGCTCTAAATATATAAATAAGTTGTAGTTTACGTCACTGAATTAGTGTTATTCGATTGTTTAACACATATTTCACGACATTTCATGTCTTTTGGTAATTTACTAACAAATGAAATTCAAAAATATATCTATTTCGTTAATCAAATAGAAAATAATGAAATACAAACATCGTTACCAACACATGTGACCTTCTGCTTCCTGGTCGCTTGGAGCCCTGGTGTCGCTCGAGCTTTCAAACGGTAACAACTGTTACACCATGACTGTATACATTAGACTGTGTTGTACGTTGATCTTTGGGATAATCAAGCTCACCAACCTTGAAGGCCCCAAAAAATGTTCCATTCTTTGATGGAAATTTACCAGATCTACTAAACCACCACCTCGTTTACTTGACTGTATGCATTTAAGGTATTAACTACGATACACTCTGTATATAAAAATTACAAATGGTCACTGTTTCCTCGTCACAGAGCGCTATAGTTAATCTTGGCCCTAAAGTAAATCCTTACCCGAACAAGGGTAGCACTGCTCTGCTGTGACATAACTCTCAAAATAAATCACTGAGCCCCATGTACTTGTAGAAATTATTGCGCTGCACGTGTGCTTGAAACTAATGTAGCTCCTTGACAAAACTCAAAACGTTCATCAAGAATGCAGCTAACTTACCAAGCGGCAGTGCAATGTGTGTCAGCAATCTTATGTTTTACTTTACTCACAGACTTTAAAATAACACGTGGTAGCCCGGGATTAAACAAGTTAAAGCGATGTTTTAAGCTGAAATTTCATTGTAACTTGAAACAAAACAAATTATTTCATTTACATTGGACTGAGAAGTTTGGACCCTCTTTATGCATTATCACAAGAATAAGACCGATGCAAAAGAATTCGGTAAACGATTATCATGCGATTTACTCCTTACCTGTTTTTAAATGAATGTAAAGGATGTGGAGAATACTTGAAAAAAAAAGTTCCTGAGCACACGATAGGTAATCATGAAATGGTTACAAAGATAGAGATTGTCGATCGGAATGAATGATACAAAAATAGCTGGCGTAAGTATTACGATTAATTCTCGCAGCAAATATATAAATTTTGATGCATATTACCTCACTCCAGCTGTACAGGCATACAGGGAAGCATCTCAATAATCACCTACTGCGACCAATCATCGCCAACTGCCCTACACATACCTGAATAAGAGAAGAAAATGACGTTATCTGCCCCTAAACTTATCTCTGATAACCAAAGACATGTATAACATTCACGTGTTCAAGACACACACATTACTACACTGGCAATAATGTATATAATATCAGTGATGTCATTGAAGTCAGCATTTTGTAAATGCAATGTGGTGGCGAGCGCAATAAACGTTAAACAGATGTTTGTTGGTGGTACGTTTCTATGGGACTAAACTGATGACGTCATCGGTCCCTAGGTTTGCACACTACTTAATCTAACTTAAATTAACTTAAGCTAAGGACAACACACACACCAGTGCCCAAGGGAGGACTCGAACCTCCGATGGGGAGAGCCGCGCGTGCCCTAATGAAAGCGTTGCTAGAAATATCAAGAATGATTGTTTCTTCTTTTGCACTGTATGTAAGCCTATATTACGGTTTGTCTTATCTGAAACACTGGCAGTGTTTAAATAGTATATGTATATTTTAAGAGGTTTAATAAATATAGAATTAACAGACGTAGCTTAATGATCAACTTCGGCTTTTCTTCGAATAGTATGCTCGCTATGAAAGTGCTCCTGTAAGTAGGATTTGCTATTTGCCGTTAATAAAAGGTGTCTTTATTCATCTGAGTGTTCTTACGAAAATTACAGTCGGCTTTAAATGTGTGTATATGAACTTGATGTTCTCATATTACAACGTATGTGTTGTTACACTCAACTAGTACGCAAATATTTGCTCAACTGCAGATCTTGTTTAGGACACCTAATGAAGCTTACAACGTCATTTAGTTTGAGAAAATCGTAGTACTACCACTCACAAATTCCCTAACACCGCCTTCTTACTTCACCAAACGTCAGGCTTCAGTGCAAGATGCGCATTTGCCAGTCCAGTAATGTATGCCTGTGGATCAGGTATGGACCCTGCAAAGATTTTGAAATTTACAGCCATTTCTCATCATACAAAAATCTTTCAAGTTTTACTGTTGTACATGGTCACTGCCGATACAGTAGTACCTCGGCAGTTTTTGACTCCATGCACACCCGTGAGTGTCTGTCCGTTTTATAAAATAATCATAAATATTGGCATTTAAAAGACAATTGAAAATTTAATTCGTAATTACTATGTTTCTGCTGTTGAACTAAAACGTATTGTTATTCTTCTCATCTGAACTGATTCTTACACCCGATTAATATCTGGCAGATATTCAAAAGTTCATCTCGACTTTAAGGATCGGAAGTCTAGCAAATCTTTCTTTGGAATGCAGTTTGCAATTATATCAGTTTTAGCCCATAGGTCTGTATCCTGCAAATGGTTCAAATGGCTCTGAGCACTATGCGACTTAACTTCTGAGGTCACCAGTCGCCTAGAACTTAGAACTAATTAAACCTAACTAACCTAATGACATCACACACATTCATGCCAGAGGCAGGATTCGAAACTGCGACCGTAGCAGTCGCTCGGCTCCAGACTGTAGCGCCTAGAGCCGCACGGCCACTCCAGCCGGCCAGGTCTGTGTCCTCTATGGTTGTTAACAGAGTGCAGTGAAACTGCCTAGGTTTTACTATTTTGGTTGCAACACAGTCAACAGCCGCCACGTTGTCTCTAGGATGACATTTCACCACCCATGAAGTTATTCACTCCTTTATTTTCCTTCCATTGTTCAGTTGCTGTTGCGTGCAATTTTAAAATACAAACTACCACAAATATCGTACCACAAAGATTGTCATTTCATCAAGAGTCCAAGAACACTCTCCTAACAGTCTAATAGTACGTGGTTGAGTATATTAGCGGACTTTACAATCGAAGGAGTAAGTGATGCTAGTGCAGTACAGCGTAGCATTTAGAATTTTGTGAGCGTACTAATACTGTGTGCTTCTGTCTTGGAGACAGTGAATGTACAACTTGGAATGTTTTTGGGTTTCAATTTGAGTTAATGTGTCTCATAGATGCCATATGGAATACCCGTTTGCAGATTATAGTGTGTGACATCAACAATGGCATAATTAAAATATTAAACTGCAGGGATGATATCGTCCCCTCGAGGAACCACTTTTAATATAACGATAGAAAAACTTATGATGTTTATAGTTCTGTCTAGAGGTCGGTGCAACCCAGGTGTCCAACTGGCATTTTCCTTAACCTTTACCATACAGCTCTAAAGCCGTTCTAAATTTCGTCATGTGGCGACACAGAACTACATATGATACTGTCGAAACTCTAACTACATTAAAGAAATCTTCCATTCGCTTAAAACAGCTGATAGAAGTGGTGTATCATATCTGGGTCTGATTGGAACCCCATTAGAGGCACAAAACTGTAGCACAGCCTGAACTCCACTAGGTTTAGCGTCAACTAAACGTGAAGTTAAATCTCTTACGAAAAACCAAACCACACAAACATGACAAAACGTGCGCCATGTAAACCTGACTTCCTTAAAATATTCAGAGTTTGAAGACTATCTCACAAGCCCCTGTACAAAAATAACTGAAAAGAATTATGAGTGTTGTACATTGAGTCCAGCGGAAAGTCCCCCGAAACACCAAGTCATGGTAAGAATTGAAACCAATGTAACCAACTGCCACGAGAGATCCTGTCACTATAAGGATCGAAAACATATTGCTCCCACCGTCTTCTGAAGGCCAATACTTCTATCTTCCAATATCTTCCAAATAAAGCATCATTAACTGATGACCGATCCCAAGGTAAAGAATGAAGCACGCTTCCGCGCTGGTTAACATAATGCCAAATAACAAAATCTTTTATTCACTAGTATGATTATAAGTCTTAAATAAAGACTGAAGTAATTGCTCCATTGTCACAGATTGCTTAAATGCGGGCATTAATTATGACACGATAGTTTTATAGGGATTTTTCTCCAAGCTGCACAACACAGGCAGCACGAAAGATAATGAATCACAAGCGTTATTCTACTCAAAAATTCTTAATTAATCTAACAAGAATATATGAAACGAGATATGCTCATACTCAGTAGCGTGGGAAATTCTAACAGCTACCATGTGTTGGCGATTTACCTCCACGCGTAACTGTCTTCTTTAATTAAATATGGTTAGGTAAATAGATCTCTCATCTAAAACGGTATTTACAAATTGTTACTTTGGTATGTAGTGGACACATATTCAGAATTTCGATCTTGCAATGTTTAATATCATAAACTGAAACTGATCACAGTACATATGTGCAAATTACATTAACTGTGAACAGTTTTGTTAATTTTTTGATTTCAATCTTGATTAACATAAGCAAAGAACATTCAGCCACTACCTTGAAACACTAAACATTGAAGATTTGACGTGTAGTGGTAGTCACTGCTGAACAGCACTAGATGATAACCTCCACCTACATTTTAAGCCTGATAGGTAACCCAAGACTAAAGTAACAGAACTGCACGCTCCATCGTTGCAGGAAACTGTGAAGAACGCATCCACGCCATTTAGCCTCTAGGTGTGTAGTACGTACAGCTGTGTGAACTCCACGTTCCTCCAAGTAACACAGCGTGCAGGGAAATTGTGCACTGAACCACTTAGAACAGTATCTGGATCAGTGGCATCGCGTTTTCTTCACCGACGACGCCAGGACTTGAATGTCATCTGATGATCGTCGTAGAAGATTGTTGAAGTTACACAGGTTCAGCAGGGAGACTGGACAGTCATGCTTTGTGTTGGTATCATAGGAGACCTCACGCGCCTCTCGTAGATGGTAATTTCAGAGCTCCAGAGATCCTCCAACTTATTACCCTGCCCTTGAATCATCATGTCGGGGATGGTTTTACCTCCCACAACGAGCAAGCTGCGCCCAACTCGTGAATATCTGTCGTCAGCATGTGTGGACCAACCGAATAGAATGGTTTGTGGTATCAGCTTACAGAAATCCGACTGAGCGTCCTGAGACCAGCTGAATCTTATACCGCGTTATCGCAGAAACGCTCCTCACGCGTTTGTCATAGCAATTAAACTTATCCGAAACTGTCTCCCGCCAGGCATTTCAGACTCTCGTTTCGTCGATGACTTTGTGATCTACTGCATTTCTCAAAGGGTCTATTTACGTGAGCGAAGACTTCAGCCACGTCTCGACGACCTTTACGCGTGGAGCATCAACAATGACTTCCACTCTTGCACCGCAAAAACTGTGTATCTGAACCTCTGGCTGCGTAAGAAGTTCCTTCCAGCGTCCTTGCATCTCGGTCCTCTTGCTCTTTGTCGAAACTATGAAATTCTTGGGACTCACGTTCGATAGGATGCTCTTTTGATCTTCCCACTCATCTTAACACACTATACCCGATCTCTAAATATCTTACGTGTTTTAAAAGCTAGAAAAATCATAAACCGCTTATACCAGACCCTTCTCTGATCAAAAATTGACTATGGATGTCTCCTTTACTCATCTGCACGATCCTGTACTTCAGTCTGTCTCAGCACAATCTACCAGCGAGGTATACGTTTGGCCTCTCGAAGATTCTGCACTAGACCAATTATGAGTCTCTATGCAGGCGCTGCTCACTACCGATGTCATACCGGCATGATATTCTCTTCAGGTGATAAGCGTGTCGTCTGTCCTCTATGCCCAACCATCCATCCTATGCGCCCTTTTCTGATGACTGCCTTGATCGTAAATGCGGGGTAAGCGCAACTTGTTGCCTCCTGGAGTTCGCTTTGGTGCACTGCTTCGGAAGCTGAACCTTTCGTTAAGTGCCACGTTCACGATTGCCTCGAGAGCCCTGCACCGACTTGGCTTCGTGCGGAGGTCCGCGTTCATCTAGGACTTAGTTCGCTTCGCAAGGACACTACTCTAATTTCGACTTATCGCTGTAAGTCTCTCGAACTTCTCACACACCTTGGAGACAGCTCTAAGACCGACTGTAGTGTAGCATGCGTCATTGTCATTGGCAACAAACATTTTAGGTATCGGCTTCAAGAATAATGCTCAGACATATTAGATATCGGCTTCTACACTACTGGCCATTAAAATTGCTGCACAAAGAAGAAAAGCAGATGATAAACGGGTATTCATTAGACAAATATAATAGAACTGACATGTAATTACATTTTCACCCAATTTGGATGCACACATCCCGAGAAATCAGTACCGAGAACAACCACCTCTGGCCGTAACAATGGCTTTGATAAGTCTGGGCATTGAGTCAACCAGAACTTGGATGGCGTGTACAGGTACAGCTGCCCAAGCAGCTTCAGCACGATACCACAATTCATCAAGAGCAGTGACTGGCGTATTTTGACGAGGCAGTTGCTCGGCCACCATTGACCAGACGTTTTCAACTGATGAGATCTCTGGAGAATGTTCTGGCCAAAGCAGCAGTCAAACATTTTCTGTGTCCAGTGAGGCCCTTAAAGGGACCTGCAAAATGCGGTCGTGCATTATTCTGCTGAAATGTAGGGTTTCGCAGGGATCGAATGAAGGGTACAGCCACGGGTCGTAATACATCTGAAATGTAACGTCCACTGTTCAAAGTGCCGTCAATGCGAACAAGAGGTGACCGAGACGTGTAACCAATGGCATCCCATACCATCACGCCGGGTGATACGCCAGCATGGCGATGACGAATACACGCTTCCAATGTGCGTTCATCACCGTTCACAGTCCATGCTGCTGCAAACGTCGTCGAACTGTTCGTGCAGATGGTTGTTGTCTTGCAAAAGTCCCCATCTGTTGACTCAGGGATCGAGAGGTGGCTGCACGATCCGTTACAGCCATGCGGATGAGATGCCTGTCATCTCGACTGCTAGTAATATGAGGCCGTTGGGATCCAGCACGGTGTTCCGTATTACCCTCCTGAACCCAAAGATTCCATATTCTGCTATCAGTCATCGGATCTCGTCCAACGCGTGCAGCAATGTCGCGATACGATAAACCGCAATCGCGATAGGCTACAGTCCGACCTTCATCAAAGTCGGAAACGTGATGGTACGCATTTCTGCTCCTTACACGAGGCATCACAACAATGTTTCACCAGGCAACACCGGTCAACTGCTGTTTGTGTATGAGAAATCGGTTGGAAACTTTCCTCATGTCAGCACGTTGCAGGTGTCGCCACCGGCGCCAACCTTATGTGAATGCTCTGAAAAGCTTATCATTTGCATAAGACAGAATTTTCTTCCCGTAGGTTAAATTTCGCGTCTGTAGGACGGCATCTACGTGGTGTAGCAATTGTAATGGCCAGCAATGTAGAACAATGCTCCATTTTTACTATAAAGCTTTCCGCCCTCTACCAAGCCAACCAATACGTCCGAAAATATAGGCTTCTCAATTGCGTGTTATCCTGAAATTCACTCAATGTTTTTCAGAGCCTCTGTGTGCTACACACATACCACCCTTTCGTACAACGACTCGAAAAATGCCTCCAGTCGCCTGCTGATGATGAAGCCAACGTGATGTCCATGTGGGTCCCTGGTCATGTCGGAGTCTCGGGGAATGAAGCTGCCGATGCTGCTACCAAAATTGCAGTCCGACTACCAAGGCCTTTTAGCTATACTGTTTCTTCAGATTATCACTGTGCTGCCACACTTAGGAATACTGTGTTCCTCTGGCATAAATGCTGGTCCTCTCTATATGCTTCGTCTGGGATCGGCCATGTCAGTATAATGACATCATTTGTCGCCATCAGTAACGACAGAGGATAGGAATTGTCGGTGTTGTTCACGAGCCAGCTGATAACGAGCAGGAAGATGCATGTTATGGCCACCTGCTCATTTGAGTGATTTTGGCTTAGAGCATGTGGTACCCATACACCCTATTTTTTAACTTTACACGTTACAGAAAAATGTCGCACGACGGTGGAATGATGACAGCTCATCACACTTGGCAGTTCTCGATTGCACTGACGTGGATCATTGTAGATTAATGCGTATGAACGGTCTTCTCCAGTCCCGATGGTTTTTCTGAGCATGGCGAGGCTCTAATGTCAAAACGATCCTCCTAAAAAAGGGAAAACCATTTTCTTGCCGTTCTGCGGCCACTGGCATTATCCACATACATGGTGCAAATGTTTCTCGCTGCATCTGCTGCTGTCACGTCTCTATTGATCTCAAACAGACGAATATGTCGGGAATGATCCGATTGCTCCACTTGGCATTCCACGCCTCCACTCACTGTCTCCAAATGACAATACGTAAACAGCAACAGTAATAGCAACAGTGAACTACAAATAAAAAATGACAATCTCTAAATAAACTCTTAGCAACCAGAATACCAACATGCAAAACAAAAATTAAACGAATCTATACACCAACCCAGTATACACATCCGAAAACAAATCAATCATTTACAGTAGTCATGCATTGCATTTCCTGTTAACGCAGGCAGTGGACGAAATTCCAGGTCAATTAGGTGGCAAACTAATGGAACAGTTTACATTTCAAGTACATTTATGATAACTTGTAACGCCCCTCAAGCCGGAGGTTTGAGTCCTCCCTCGGGCATGGGTGTGTGTGTTGTTCTTAGCATAAGATAGTTTAAGTCAGTATGTAAATCTAGGGACCGATGACCTAAGCAGTTTAGTCCCTTAGGAATTCACACACATTTGAACACATTAAAACTCGTAACGAAACTTCTGCAATTACCTCGCAAATGGCTCGTTTACAAACCCATGTTCACTGGAAAGTTTCTGCTCTTATTATCTATATTTTCAGTTTCCAGTTTATGCATTTACTGCCGCTTGTGTCGCTCAGACCTAAAACAGGCCCTGTTTCCCCCTACTACTTAAGATACCGGTACGGTCCTAGGTCAACAGCGAGACCGACTAGGTAGACCGGCCGAGGTGCTTACGTCACGGGGGTAGGCCTGAGCTCGCTCAGCTCCGTACAGGAACTGCGTTTCTAAACCTGTTAACTCGTAATTGGATATTTCCGAAGAAACGAGAATTGCATCTTCCATTGGTTCAAATGACTGAGCACTATGGGACTTAAAAACTTCTGAGGTCATCAGTCCCCCAGAACTTAGAACTACTTAAACCTGGGTAACCTAAGGACATCACACATACCCATGCCCGAGGAAGGATTCGAACCTGCGACCGTAGCGGTCACGCGGTGCCAGACTGTAGTGCCTAGAACCACTCGGCCACCTCGGCCGGCCCAACATCTATTGGTATCGGCTTAGGTGGAGTCTTATTGGTTTCTAGCACCCTACAACGACCGGAAGTCAATGTGCCTACTATTGTGTGTGTGCATCGTGTATTGAACCGGGGACCTAGAAACGTAGCCGTCACTGATTCACAGCCGCACCACAGACCATAGCAGTCCAGCCAGTCCAGCAACCTCACCGCCGCACCACACCGAACCCAGGGTTATTATGCGGTTCGACCCTCAGTGGAACCCCTCCAGGAACGTCTCATACCACACGAGTGTACCAAAAATGTTTGCGTAGTAGAGTGATTGCGGTGTACATGTACGTGGAGACAGTGTTTACGCAGCAATCGGCGACATAGTGTAACTGATGTGGAATAAGGAGAACCAACCCGCAACCGCCGAGGCAGATGGAAAACGACCTAAAAACCATCCACAGGGTGGCCGGCACACCGGACCTCGACACAGGGCGGATTCGTGCCGGGGACCGGCACGCCTTCCCGCTCGGAAAGCAGCGCTTTAGACCGCGCGCCTAGCAGGACGATCATAGGTCTACTGTTATTTTGCTGCGGCAGTACTAGGTGCAACAAATCTTAAAATTACAGTATACTGCAAAGTCGTGTGTTTCGTTATAGTACTAGTGATCAGTAAGACTCCATAATAGCGGACTACACTAGAAGATGCAATTCTCCTTAATGTGTTGTTGTGTACATAGTTCCGCGTACTCAGCGCGTACACAACATTCCCAATAGAGCGCGCCCCGCTAAGCACAACAGCGCAGGTGCAGCGCTCGTCCGTCTCCGCACTACGAGATGGCGCTGTCTTAGAGACAGACCAAATTCTGCTTCTTTTTTTTTCTTTATTGTAATTTTAATCACCTCAGACAAGGCGGGCTGGCAGCAGCACATTACCCAGCTCTTCAGCCTTGAGTGGTACAATAACATGACAAATAGGTGGCACAGACAATACAATAAAAACGGCGGGCAAGAAATGTAGATACAAAAAACAGTAAATATGAAGCTGATCACGCTGGATGAGAAAAAACACTAACACTTGTTGACACAGCGCACATAACACGGATGACTGCGACGGCACACGTGAACAGTGGTGGCGTGACGGCGAGAGGACACTGAACACAAAACGAAGGCACACACACGAGACACTGATGGCGCGCGAATGTTCACTGAGTGTGTGCGAGTCTGGGGACCTGCCAAGGGAAGGGGTGGAGGAAGGGGAGTGGAACAGGGAGAGGGGAGGGCAGATGCCATGGGCAAGGGAGACAGGGGGAGGGGAGGAAATAAGGGGGGAGTCCGGGGGAAGAGAGGTGGAGGAAGGGGACAGGGGAAAAGGAAAGAGAAGGGAGGGAGGGTGCCAAGTGGAGAGGCCACAGGAAGTGGGGGCGGGTAGGATTAAAGTTGATAGTAGGGGTATATGGAGAGGAGGAGGACTTCATCACGAAGGGGGAGCTGCCGGAAGCCACCTTGGGAGAGGGTAAGGAGGGTGGAGGGATGGAGACCGGGTGGGACGTGGGAATACAGGCGCTGCAGCAGGTGGGGTTGGGAGAGGATGGGTGAGACAAGTGGGTGAGGAGGGTCGAGTTTGCGGGAGGTGTACAGGATCCGTATCCTTTCAAGGAAAAGGAGGAGGTGGGGGAAAGGAATGAGATCGTACAGGATCCGCGTGGGAGAGGGGAGACGGATGCGATAGGTGAGGCGGAGAGCATGGCGTTCAAGGATTCGAAGGGATTTATAAAAGATAGGTGGGGCGGATATCCAGGCCGGATGGGCGTAGCAGAGGATAGGGCGGATGAGGGATTTATAGGTCAAATTCTGCTTCCGACGATGCGCCTATTAATATGTAGCGCAGCCAAAGAAATTGCTGCTAACGTAGAACCTTTTCCCCTCGCGGATCACACTCGCGCTGTGATACCTGAACGCTAGAGGTATTATAACGAGTGTACAGACCTCCGATTAGTCAGTCTGCATTTGTCTGCACCAGTGTGTACCAGTCTGCATTAGTTTGTACCAGTCTATAGTCAAGTTTCAGTCTGCGCCTAATAAGATTATCATATTCCTGTACATAGCCATGAAGAGAAATGTATAGACACTTTGTCAAGTATCAGAGATATGTGAGAATAAGATTAATGTACCAGGACCAAAGGAACTTCAGATTGTCAATTATAAACAGCATCCAGAATCAAGGTAAGTAATTTCTATGCTTTTTATTATTTTAATAAATGTGCGTGAAAATTTATCAAATTCTGTTTAAAGTTGGTCACCGTCAATCTGCTACTCTAAGCATGCAAGTGGCATTTCAATCGTCTGACCTAACGGCAGAAGATAAACACGCAACGATAAGACCACCAGACATATTGCTGACAATCGCCTACTTCGTTAGAGCGACAAGTCAAATAATCTGATGGTATGTGTACCGAAGGTCTTTCTGTGGTGTCACTGCCAGACACCACACTTGCTGGTGGTAGCCTTTAAATCGGCCGCGGTTCGGTACTATACTTCGGACCCGCGTGTCGCCACTATCAGTGATTGCAGACCGAGCGCTGCCATACGGCAGGTCTAGAGAGACTTCCTAGCACTCGCCCCAGTTGTACAGCCGACTTTGCTAGCGATGGGTCACTGACTTCTACTCTTTCATTTGCCGAGACGATAATTAGCATAGCCTTCAGCTACGTTATTTGCTACGACTTAGCAAGGCGCCAGTATCCGTACTATTATATTGTGAATCATATACCATAAAGAGCGACGTTCTCCGTTAATGGATTAAAGTTAAGTATTCCACCAGCTACGTCCGTTTTTCTCAATTCTAATTCCCTTGTCATGTTTCAGAAGCACGCCAGCCTGCGTGAGCTAAAACGCGTGCATTTCGGCCTCCTTTACTAACACGGTTGGCTCTCCTGCCAACCACAACACTTACAGTACGCACACCATATGTCTAAATACCCAATTACAAGTTAACAGTCTAAGGAACGCATTTCGCCTCCTCAGCTGAGCGAGCGAGGGAGCTAGGCCTACCCTCACGACACATGCAACGCGACCTGTTTTCGTCGTGGGCCTCGGGTCGACAGAGAGTGTCGTAGAATCACCTCCAGTAATATCTTTCGAGTGAGAGCTGTCTTATATCTTTAATTTTCTTTGTACGGTGGAAACTGGGATTGTACCTACTTAAACATTATGTCGCCTTAAAATGCAACTCGGCTGGCAGGCGCAGCGGGAACATCCTTTGGCGTCTGTAAATGGCGTAGTCGATAGTTATCAAATAGAGCACCGGCGCAGGTGGCTGGGCGCGGGCCAGTTAACGAACGAACGGCGCGCCTGCAATCAGGGCACCGGCCTCATCAAGTACCAGGTAGTCTCCCCCCTGCCCCCTCCCCCCTCCACAGAACCGCTGCTGGTCATCAGCCGGCTCTGGAAAATGACGAAAACAGCTGCGCAACGCAACTGCCCAGGCCAACAGAACACTTTGCTCAAATCATTCTTCATTTTAGCTGTTTTTCCGTCACTTCCACAGTAACTAGAAAGGTAGACAGTGTAATTAGTTTCATACAGTAAGTCGACTAACACCATTAATGTAACAGATGATCAGGACACAGTACGCAGGATAGAATGATGCAAATTTTTTGTGTACATATTCAGTCAAATATTAACTGGAAGACAAAGAAACTAAAGTCTTTGCATTATTGTCAGTTTTTGAACCCGCTCAACATCTTAACATGTTACGCGTATTTGCACTCACTAATATCATTAGGATGATTTTCTGGGGTTATTCAAGTGTTAAATAGAGAGAATATGAAGTATGAATAAATGAAATAACCTCAAGCTGTAGTTACAAATTTTATTGCATTGTCTAACAATTCACAAAAGTTTTGCAACACCTCGGTTCCCAGAACTCCTGAAGATAGACGTTGACTGTGAATATTGTATCACAGACACAGTCCCTTTGACTGTTCAGAGATGTCACTAAACCCACCCAAAGATGTAAACAACCATTCATTAGAAGGTAGGGGTCCGACAGTCGATCAGTTCAAGTCATTCTATCAGGAATGAGGTACACGGCTCGTGCTGGCTGTAGTTCAACCATGTCTAGACGGTCTATACCGCGGTACGATCGCGTCCGCATTGTTACTTTGTGCCAGGAAGGGCTCTCAACAAGAGAAGTGTCTAGGAGTCTCGGAGTGAACCACGGTGATGTTTTTCGGGCATGGAGGAGATACAGAGACAGGAACTGTCTGTGACATGCCTCACTCAGGCCACCGAAGAACTACTACTGCAGTACATGACCGCTACCTATGGATTGTAGCTCGGAGGAATCCTGAAAGAAACGCCACCATATTGAATAATGCTTTTCGTGCATCCACAGGACATCGTGTTACGGCTCAAACTGTGAGCAATAGGCTGCATGATGCGCAACTTCACTCCCGACGTCTATGGCTAGGTCCATCTTTACAACCACGACACCATGCAGCGCGGTACAGATTTACCGCCGGCCGGCGTGGCCGTGCGGTTCTAGGCGCTACGGTCGCAGGTTCCAATCCTGCCTCTGGTGTGGATGTGTGTGATGTCCTTAGATTAGTTAGGTTTAAGTAGTTCTAAGTTCTAGAGGACTGAGGACCTCAGAAGTTAAGTCCCATAATGCTCAGAGCCATTTGAATCATTTGAACAGATTGACCCAACAACATACCGAATGGACCGCACAGGATCGACATCACGTTCTCTTCACCGATGAGTGTCGCATATGGTTTCAACCAGACAAAATAGTCGGAGCCGTGTTTGGAGGCAACCCGGTCACGTAGAACGCCTTCAACACACTGTCTAGCGAGTGCAGCAAGGTGGAGGCTCCCTTCTGTTTTGGGGTGGCATTATGTGGGGCCGACGTACGCCGCTGGTGGTCATGGAAGGCACCGTAACGGCTGTGCGATACGAGAATGCCATCCTCCGACCGATAGAGCAACCATATCGGCAGCATATTGGAGAGGCATCCGTCTTCATGGACGATAATTCGCGCCCCCATGGTGCACATCTTGTGAATGACTTCCTTCAGGATAACGACGTCGCTCGACTAGAGTGGCTAGCATGTTCTCCAAACATTAACTGACCGAGCGAGTGGCGCAGTGATTAGCACACTGGACTCGCATTCGGGAGGACTACCGTTCAATCCCGCGTCCGGCCATCCTGATTTAGGTTTTCCGTGATTTCCCTAAATCACTCCAGGCGAATAGCGGAATATTTCCTTTGAAAGGGCACGGCCGACTTGTTTCCTCGTCCTTCCATAACCCAACCCAACTAGACACGAACCCTATCGGACCGGCCTGGGATAGATTGAAAAAGGCTGTTTGTGGACGACGTGACCCACCAATCACTCTAAGGGATCTACACCGAATCGACGTTGAGGAGTGGAACAATTTGGACCAACAGTGCCTTATTGAACATGTGGATAGCATGCGACGACGAATACAGGCATGCATCAAGCAGGGGGACATGCTACCGGGTATTAGATGAACTGGTGTGTACAGAAATCTGGACCAGCAACTCTGAAGGTCTCGCTGTATGGTAGTACAACATACAGTGTGTGGTTTTCATGAGCAATGAAAATGGCAGAAATGACGTTTATGTTGATCTCTATTCCAATTTTCTGTACAGTTTCCGGAACCCTCGGAAGCGAGGTGGTGCAAAACTTTTTTTGGTATGTATATTTCGATACTTTACGCCTCATGCTTAGAGTGTATCTACCTTTTAGCTATTGATATTACAGGGGGAAAAATCGGTAGGCACCTCCGGCACTTGAGAATTTGACCACATTGTTAATGATTCACAACCTCGCCTGGTACGAAACGCATGAACTGTGTCTACACTGTCGCAGTAATAGCAGTTCAGATTTGCTTGTGGCTCTTCAGGGCAGTGAATTCTTAACGTAAGATTCTGGAATTCGAAGAAGTTTCCAAAAATATAGTGTAATGTAACGCAGAGGTCAAGAACAACTATGTCCGGGTACTAACAGCACAAAATCAGTGCGTTTTATAGTGTTTTAAAGTGCCTGTTGATTTATTTATAATTCAAACACTCGACAAATAATCAATGCAGGAAAAGTCAAAGTGAGACATTGAAGATCACCTTTGCAGTAGCCATAGTACTTGTCTTCAAAAGTAGTATGCAAGTAGGGGACCTTTTGATTCTAATGGACGGGCTGCTTAAAAGAGTATTTGAATAAAGTATCAACAAACCATTGTCTAAAGTGGTGAAGATTAACAGAAAGGAGACTATTGCATTAATAAACGTCAATATTGGAGGAAATGTAGAAGATTTGAAAGAGTAATTCTACCATTAAAGGTAAATATCCGAGTAGTCATATAGCTATTTCACTGTAGATAGCAGCAACGCGGTAACGCTTTAAGTAATTTAAAGAAAGAGTGGAAACTAGTACCATTGTGAGCAGATGTTGATTTGGACCACTTCCACTCGAGGACACGAGTCGACAGTGTTCGGCAACATAAATCATTCTACCACTCGGCCTCTGTCTCAGCAGGAGTGAAGGGATTCGCTATCAAGGAATTAAAATTTCACTATAGCGAATATTATTTTCCTTTCCAACGGACGCTACACTGAATAAAGTTCTGACCACTTTGAAGCTCCAGTGATAGTCCGGAACTCATGGCTTTTCGTGAACTCTTACAGAAATGAGACCTTCGCAGCCTCGTATTCACGTTCTGCCGTTTCAGGTACTTCGATTCAAGGACTCCGAAGAGCAGCCTCTTGAAAAAATGTTTCACATAAATATCAAGGCCTGCTCAAGGTTTTAACTCAAATGAACTTCTAACGTACTTTACAATGTTTACAAGCGAGCGACCTGGCGCAGCGGTTAATAAATTATCCCACCTCGCTCGGTACCCCAATCCGAAGTCCAGTTCTACTCCCCGTCTGTAATGACAACGTAGTTGACGGGACCTTAAACTTCATTATTACTAAATTCTGACAAAGTTCACAGAGGAGACTCTGAATTCGCTGAATGACTCAGTTTCAATCTGCCACCAAGTTTCATTGTACCGTATCGTCTGCTGCACAGTGGAAGTTTAATGACGGAAACAACTAGGGTGAAGGCTGGCAGTTCTCCAACATATCCTTCCGTCCCGGCAAGATCGTGTGCTTTCTCCGAAAAGGAGGAGAGATAAACAGTCAGAATCCACTGCTCCAGCAGTAAATGAGAAATTTCTCTAGACAAGTACTGCATGGGCCCATGACTAAAGACTGATTTGATGCAGTTCTCCATGCTACTCTATACTGTGCAAGCCTATTCGACTTTGAATAACTACTGGAACATACCCCCTGTACGGATGAGTCACGTTTCGCATTGCCTCGAGCGGATGGACGTGTACCGGCAAGGACCTGAATGCCACCAGGGGACTGTTCAAGCTAGTTGAGGCTCTGTAATTGTGTGGGGAATGTGCACCTGGAGTTATATAGTGCCGCTGATACGTCTAGATACGACTCTGGCACTTGACAAGTACGTAAGCATCCTATCAAACCTGCATCATTTCACATCCATTGTGTATTCCGACGAACTTGGACAATTCCATCAGGACAATGCGACATCCCACACGTCTAGAATTGCTACATAGTGGCTTCAGGAACACTCTTCTGAGTTTAAACACTTTCTCTGGCCAGCACCCTCCCCAGTCATGAACATTACTGAGCATATCTGGGATGCCTTGGAACGTGTTGTTCAAAAGAGATCTCCATCCCCTCGTACTCTTAAGGCGGGACCACACTGAGCTCGCCGCGCCACGCCGTGCTGCGCCGCGGTGCTGCATCCCGCGCACAGCTGTAACAGAGGGAAGTCCGCCGTCTGCGCCCCGCCGCGCCGCTCCGAGGCGCGAACTGTGTTCCAGTTGGAGCGCGCGCATGGTTTGAAGATGGAGCGAGCCGAAGCTCCGTCTAAACTGAGCGCGCGCAAACGCGCCACTTCCTTTGATGTACCGACAACAGCCGGAACACGGCACGACGCGGCGCAGCGCGGTTCGCCGTCCACACTGAGCGCGCACAGCCGCGCACAACCGTTTTGCGCAGCGCGCTCAGTGTGGACCCGCCTTTACGGATTTATGGACTGCCCTGTAGGATTAATGGTGTCAATTCCCTCCAGCACTACTTCAGACATTAGTCGAGTCCATGCTACGTCGTGTTGCTGCAGTTCAGCGTGCGCGCGGGGGCCCTTAGCGATATTAGGCAGGTATACCAGTTTCTATGGTTCTTCGGTGTATCTTCAACTACTTCCACTTCTCATTCTATAATATTGGCTTCAAGTTTATCTGCCTCTAAGTACTGCTACACCCTTTCAGATATCCCTTCTTTGCTTAAGACTGGTTTCCCATGTGATCTCTTGGTATTCATACAGCTGCTTCTCTTTTTTTCCCCCAAAACCGTTTTTAATATTCTTGTAGGCGGTGTATATCTTTCCCCTAATGAAATATGCTTCTAAATCCTTAAATCTTAGCCATTTTCCGCTTCCTGTCAATCCGATTTTTTAAATGTTTGTAGCCCCTTTCGCCTGCTTTATTTGCTCCATTTTTATATTTTCTCCTTTCATCGATTAAATTCAATATGTCTTGTGTTATCCAAGGATTTCTACTAGGCCTTGTCTTTTTACCTATTCGATCTTGAGCTGCTTTCACTGTTTCACCACTTAAAGTTACCCATTGGTCTTCTATTGTATTCCTTTCCTGTATCGTAGTCAACCGTTGCCTAATGCTCCCTCTGAAACTCTCAGCGGCCTCGGGTTCTTCCAACTTGTAAAGGCTCCGTCTCATTAATTTGCCACCAATTTCTTTAGCTTTAATCGACAGCTCATGGCCAATAAATTGTAGTCAGAGTCCACATTTGCCCCGAGAAATGTTTTAAAATTTAAAATCCGTTTTCTCAATATTGTATATAATCAATCTGAAACCTTCCATTTTCTGCAGTTCTCTTCCGCTTATATAACTTTCTTTCAGGATTCTAAAATCAAGTGTTATCTACGATTAAGTTATGCTCTGTCCAAATTCTACCAGGCGGCTTCCTCTTTCATTCCTTATCCCCATTACATATTCACCTACTACTTTTCCTTCTATTCCTTTTCCTACTATCGAATTCCAGTGCCCCACCACTATTAAATTTTCGCCTCCACTATCTGAATAATTTCTTTTATTTCATAATACGTTTCTTCAATCTATTCGTCTTCTGCGGGGCTTGTTGGTATATAAACTTGTACTACTGTAGTAGGAGTGGGCTTCGTGTCTACCTTGGCTACAATAATGTGTTTACTATGTTGTTCGCAGTATCTTACCCGCACTCCTATTTTTTAACCATTATTAAACTTTCTTCTACATTATCCCTATTTGACTTTGTATTTATAACCCTGTATTCACCTGACCAGAAGTCATGTCCTTCATGGCAGCGAACTTCACTAATTCCCGCTATATCTAACTTCAACCTATCCATTTCTATTTTTAAAATGTCCTAACCTACATGCCTGATTAAGGGATCTGGCATTCCACGCTCCGGTTCGTAGAACGCCAGTATTGTTGCTCCTGATAACGACATCCTCCTGAGTAGTCCTCGCCTAGAGACCCGAATAGAGGACTATTTTACCTCCGGAATATCTTACCCAAGAGGATACCATCACCATTTAACCATACAGTAGAGCTGCATCCCCTCGGGAAAATTACGGCTGTAGTTTCCCCTTCCTTTCAGCCGTTCACAGAACCAGCAAAGCAGGGCCGTTTTGGTTCATGTTACAAGGCCAAATCAGTTAGCCATCCAGACTGCTGTTGCCTATGCAACTACTGGAAAGACTGCTGTCCTTCTTCAGGAACCGCACATCTATCTGGCCTCTCAACAGATACTCCTGTGTAGTGACTGCACCCACGATACGTCTATCATCATGGCTGAGGCACGCAAGGCACTCCACCACTACAAGGTCCATGGCTCATGGAGGTTCATTAAGAGCCTAAATTGTTGTTGTTGTTGTTGTCTTCAGTCCTTAGACTGGTTTGATGCAGCTCCCCATGCTACTCTATCCTGTGCAAGCTTCTTCATCTCCCAGTACTTAATGCAACCTACATCCTTCTGAATATGCTTAGTGTATTCATCTCTTGGTCTCCCTCTAGGATTTTTACCCTCCACGCTGCCCTCCACTTCTAAATCTGTAATCCCTTGATGCCTCAGAACATGTCCTACCAACCGGTCCCTTCTTCTTGTCAAGTTGTGCCACAAACTCCTCTTCTCCCCAATTCTTTTCAGTATCTCCTCATTAGTTATGTGGTCTACCTATCTAATCTTCAGCATTCTTCTGCAGCAAAACATTTCGAAAGCTTCTATTCTCTTCTTGTCCAAACTATTTATCGTCCATTTTTCACTTCCATACATGGCTACACTCCATACAAATACTTTCAGAAACGACTTCCTGACACTTAAATCTATATTCGATGTTAACAAATTGCTCTTCTTCAGAAACGCTTTCCTTGCCATTGCCAGTCTACATTTTATTCCTCTCTACTTCGACCATCATCAGTTATTTTGCTCCCCAAATAGCAAAACTCCTTTACTACTTTAAGTGTGTCATTTCCTAAATTCCCTCAGCATCACCCGACTTAACTGCACTACATTCCATTATACATTCCATTTGTTTTGCTTTTGTTGATGTTCATCTTATATCCTCCTTTCAAGACACTGTCCATTCCGTTCAACTACTCTTCCAAGCCGTTTGTGTCTCTGACAGCATCACTGCATCACTTAACGAATGGTTCTTATATATTAGGCTATTAATTTAGGCTCTTGCTAGGCTCTTGTAATTTTGTCAAGAGCCTAAATTAATAGCCTAATATATAAGAGCCGATCGTTAAGTGATGCAACAGATTTCCTTCTCTGCCAATTTCAATAGAAAAAAATGCGGAATTTGCTGTGGGGCATCGGGGAATATATATTACACAACTGTCCACAAGAATGCTGCTACGCCAATTAACGGAAGGTGGCTTACTCGGTGCAGCCGGTCCCACACTGAAACGTCCAAGTCACCACGGCCAGCACGCCTCGAGTACACCAGGAAGAACTCAGCGGCGAAGCACGGATGCAGAATATGAGGCCACTATAGCCAGCGCCGAGTGAAACTGCCACCCACTCCCGGCTCTGCTCCTCGATCATCCCCACAGCGCCACGACCGAACTTCCAGAGAGCGAGGCCGCTGCCGGTGCAACCTGGCACCTCGGCCAAAGGTGAATACTATTCAGAGGATGATGTGACATATCGATTCGCGGCACGGCTCTCATGTACATCTCTTGTTGTTTTATTCCGGGTGTCACAAGGAAAGCGGGAAAGGCAGGACGCTAGGCCCAACCCCTGGTCTCGTTTGTCAGCTGTCCTCCAACGACACCGTGTCTTTTCACAGTCAAGAAGAGGCGGAGCGCAGCGCCACAGTTGGCGGTTATCACCGCGGTGAAACTGCGTGGCTGGGTTCCATTATTTTCCGCGGCGTGGACGCAATTTGTCGCCGTAATTGCGGTGGGCAAGTCGCCGCTGTCATTAGAGACCAGCGGGGTGCATTGGCTGGCAGGCTGCTAACGATCACCACCGCCAGTCAGCTCTGCGCGCCGCGGCCGGGCGCTCAAAAAGTGGCTGCGGGGAAAGAAAGCAATTAGGCGCTGGTGACATGTGGGCCCGACAGCCACCAGTCCGTCTCGTCCCGCGTGGAAGGAGCGGGACCCTGTGCCGACGCCGACACGCGACTAAAGAGACGAGCCGCTAATTGTTTACACCAATTAGAACCCTATTTAACGCTCATTAAGCGATACGCGGGCTGCAGTTTAGTTCGCTCGTCAACTGCGCAATACGCGTATGTCTGCCCGCTGCGGGTAGCGTTTTCATTTTCCTGATCAGTACGGAGTAATTAAGTTTATTACTCGAACGGGCTTATTTAACAAATTGAATTTTCGATATTTTAGCAATCTGAGTTTCGTAATTAGTTGAAATACAATTCATTCGGGCCTTACCTACGAGGCACAGGTTAGAGCGTTTTCGAAATAATTTAGCTGAGCTGTGCCTAGCTGTAATACACTGAAATTACACTGCTAAATGTCAAAATTATTGGTCTCCTGGCTCGGAGCAATAAGTTGAGCGATAGTTTTTTTTGTCACTTGCTTACCCCGTATAGCCATCCACCACATTTAGGTGCAATGATGGCCATTAAAACTGCAACGCCGTGCAGGTGGCGTGCAACAAAAATTCAATTAGCATCAAGTGAAGGCCTACTACTTGCTTCGATATGCAAATATTGGCATTGCTACGAAACTGTAGAGAGTAGGTAGCGGTAGGAACATCTACATTGCGTACTGAAACTCGATGGTGTCTCTCTTTAACTTCAAATAGCAGCTGGTTGTGTTTGCCCACTGCACACAGTGAAAACACTGCCACAAAAAATGGTTCAAATGGCTCTGAGCACTATGGGACTTACCATCTGAGGTCATCAGTCCCCTAGACTTAGAACTACTTAAACCTAACTAACCTAAAGACATCACAAGCATCCATGTCCGAGGCAGGATTCGAACCTGCGACCGTAGCTGTCGCGCGGTTTCGGACTGTAGCGCCTAGAACCGCTCGGCCACACCAGCCGGCATCACCACCACATTGAGAACAACAGCTTAGGGATACAACAAAATGTATTTGTTATTTCTGGGTTGTCCAACAATGGAAAAATGTTGGGCAATCAAGAAATTTTGTTAACTACGTCAAGTCCGACTATAGCTCATTATGATGCACACGGTTCACGTAAAATTGACAGAGAGCACAGTTCTCTAAACTCTCAAAAGAAATTGAACAAAATGACTGTGGGATGTACTAAATTAGATGGAAGACTCCAAGGAGGAAACGCAGCAACGTTTTCTCATCTGGGCACCTCGCCACTTCAAAGTTAACGAGAGACAAAGAGACCAACATTTATAGTCAATTAGGCAACACAACTATGTGATAGAACAAGCCATTTGCGTGCTGCTCAGAATATGGTCTGCACTACCGAAATTGTGAGACTTACATTCCCCCAAAAATCAACTAGGATTCCCCAATCAGTGCCAGACGGTATCCGGCAGATGAGTAGCCCCGAAACTTCCACATCCACCAGCAAATTCCAACTTAAAACTCCACATACAGAGGACGACTCAGCGCCATTGCCAATGTGACGAACCAAAATACCGCCTATTTAACGAAAAAACAGGAGAACACACCAGAAACTTCGCACTTACGACGTGCACAAGGCACCTTAGCAAACACGACCTTGGTACTGGCGTTTATAAGTGTCTCACTGATTGGAGGGACGCCCCGTACCACGCACGGTGACGGAAACAATGCATCCCGATGGATACGGCGAAATTTTGAGGCGAAAGCAATGGACTTTCTCACGCTGTTCAGGAGGTGCAATGGCGTCACATCCTTTGATGTATAGGAAAGGATACATGTGACGCTCAGTTATTTTCTGGATCGATGGTGAGAGCACGGCAGTCTCTGGCCTCAGTGAGGACAGGCACCGGCTCTAGCCGACAGAATCACGGAGTGGCCCGCAGCCCCACTTCTGCAAAGCTGCTGAACATCCCGGTGCATGCTTGCCCCTCCTAATCAGACTCACTGGCAATCTTCCGCCGACTAACAGGTACTAGAGGCCGTACTGGGAGCGCGCCTTAAGGGACTGATGAGCTTGCAGTTTAGTCTCATTCACTCCCAAACAACCAACCAACCAAATATCTACGTCACCGTGGCTCAAATTAGGTAACACAAAACCCGTTGCCTACATTGACAGGAACTGAAATACAGGCAATACATCGTTACATCGGAGCGCACCTTCCCACCGATTTAAATGCAAATCTTTCATCTCAAGCAAACATTCCTACACTACATTAAAATTGCTACAGCACGAAGATGACGTACTACATATGCGAAATTTAACCGACAGGTAGAAGATGCTGTGATATGCAAATAATTAGCTTTTGAGAGCATTCACACAAGGTTGGCGGCGTTGGCGACACCTACAACGTGCTGACATGAGGAAAGTTTCCAACCAATTTCTCATACACAAACACCACTGACGATGCCTGGTGAAACGTTGTTGTGATGCCTCGTGTGAGGAGGAGAAATGCGTACAATCACGTTACCGACTTTGATAAAGGTCGGATTGTAGCCTATCGCGATTGCGGTTTATCGTATCGCCACATTGCTGCTCGCGTTGGTCGAGATCCAATGACTGCTAGCAGAATATGGATCGATGGGTTCAGGAGGGTAATACGGAACGCCGTGCTGGATCCCAACGGCCTCGTATCACTAGCAGCCTAGATGACAGGCATCTTATCCGCTTGGCTATAACAAATCGTGCAGCCACGTCTCGATCCCTGAGTCAACAGATGGGGACGTTGGTAAGACAATAACCATCTGCACGAACAGTTCGACGACGTTTGCCGCAGCATGGATTATCACCTCGGAGACCATGGCTGCGGCTACCCTTGACGATGCATCCCAGACAGGAGCGCCTGCGATGATGTTCTCATCGACGAACCTGGGTGCACGAATGGCAAAACGTCATTTTTTCGGACGAATCCAGGTCCTGTTTACACCATCGTGATGGTCGCATCCGTGTTTGGCGACATCGCGGTAAACGCACATTGGAAGCGTGTATTAGTCATCGCCATACTGGCGTATCACTCGGCGTGATTGTATGCGGTGCCATTGGTTACACGTCTCGGTCCCCTCTTGTTCGCATTGACGGCACTTTGGACAGTAGACGTTACTTTTCAGATGTGTTGCGTCCCGTGGCTCTACCCTTCATTCGATCCCTGTGAAACCCCACAGTCATCAGGATAATGCAGGACCGCATGTTGCAGTTCCTCTACGGGCCTTTCTGGATACAGCACATGATCAACTGGTGCCCTGTCCAGCACATTCTCCAGATCTCTCACCAATCGCAAACGTCTGTTCAATGGTGGCCGAGCAACTTGCTGGTCACAATACGCCAGTCACTACTCTTGATGAACTGTGGTATCGTGTTGAAGCTGCATGGGCAGCTGTACCTGTACACACCATTCAAGCTCTGTTTGACTCAATGCCCAGGCGTTTCAAGGCCGTTATTACGGCCAGAGGTTGTTGTTCTGGGTACTGATTTAGCAGGATCTATGCACCCAAATTGCGTGAAAATGTAATCCCATGTCAGTTCTAGTATAATATATTTGTCCGATGAATACCGGTAAATCATCTGAATTTCTTCTTGGTGTAGCAATTTTAATGGCTAGTAGTGTACTACTCTCAGTAAAATGGGCACCCAAGAGTTGGAGAAAAACGAAAGCTTAAAGTACGATATATGTTTTAGTTATAATAAATATTTGTTCTGAATACCTGTTAATCATCTGCATTTCTTCTTGGAGGAGCAATTTTAATGGCCAGTAGTGTACTACTCTCAGTAAAATGAGCACCCAAGAGTTGGAGAAAAACGAAAGCTTAACGTACGATATATGTTTTAGTTATAATAAATATTTGTTCTGGGAATACTGAATCATTTATCAGTGCTCATTCCTATCATCTCCTCAGTATTAATTTCATTTTAGTTATGCATTTTGCTAAGATTACAGGCACCAAGATCAGCAGTTCAATTTGCGTGTTACATTGACAAAAATAAAACTGTTTTATCGTCTTCTTGCATCAGCTTTAATACTGAATTTCCCTTTTGTGTGACGTTACAGTTGCTTTTGCGCCCTTAAGAACTTTCTGGTCCCTTAGGAAATTATTTTGTCATAACCATAACTTCACGACCGGGTATGATCGTATCTACGATCAAGAAGTAATTAGAAAGACGATAATGCAATTTCTTAATCAATAGCACGCTAGCTGTGACTGCTTCAAGCCACGTGAAACTGCAAGTGAAGACTATTCACATTTCATATTTTATGACAATGGTCAATCCATGATTCTAACTCCAATTGTGATTGAAAAAATAGTAAGCGAAATCTCAATTTCCAACTTTTCCATTGAGATGACAACATCAGTTTTATTTTGTTACATAACAGGATTCATAGTTTTGTATACTTGTTTTTATTATGTACAGTGATCTCATCTGCTGCACCCACTACATTTTTGTTAACTACTGACCTTGAAGTCATACGATACGAAGAAATAAACATTTTTAATCTGTGCTATTGTAATAAGACAGGTCGTTGTCTGAAGTCGTTAGCAAAATCCTCGAAAAGTACTCGATAGACTTCCTTTAAATTTTTACATGATTAATAAACATTTGGACAGACTTAGGGTACACATTTTAATATATATAACAAAGAAACATACATCTTATATATGAAGGTGTTTGACTGACATAGTTTAATCTCTACACGATAATTTAATAAACATTCATATGGACATAGCCCATATATCTTTTTATACGACAGTGTGTAGGTTTCCTACTAACACCGTCTGCGACATTGAAAATGTTGTGCTGTGCTGTCAAAATATGCGGTTTCTTCTAGCTCCTCATAGTCGATTTTAACTACGATAGCAGGGCATGTAAACTATTACATAAATTTTCTCTCATTTCTATTTATATATAATTTCAAACACAATTACATAAGCACAAATGTGCTGGTTTTGTTTCCTTTCTCATCATCGGTGTTACAGAAAACAGGAAAGATGTATTTACGGCTTATCGACATATCGTTAGAGTATTACAACAGAAGCCGAGTCGTCCGAAACTTTGTAGTCATACCAACAATCAGATTAAAACTATGCGAAATACTGTCATTGAAGTTACTGTTCTCACTTACAGAGCAGCTGGACACGTCCCTCTCATACCCCATACACCAATGATCCCAATCAATTTACTCACTTATTTTAAGCGACTTTAGTTCCCAATCAAGGTTTCATTTGCAATAGCATTAAAAAAGGGTCAAGGTCAGAATGAAGGCATAAGAAAAGATGGACGGTGGGGAAGCAGGGGGGAGGGGGGAGGAAGAAACAGACATAGGGGGATGGAGGAAATGGAAAAAGAATGGAGAATGGATGGAGGTGGAGAGAGGGGGCGGAGAAGGAGATGGACAGGGAAAGGTTGGAATGAATTTAGGATGCATATCCAATTCCCATACGCATTTTCAGCAGTTGCAAAGCACTGCAAGGTTCGCTATTAAATTTATATTGGCAGCCTTCAGTATTCTCCTTTCTCTTTTCGCATGATGCAGGTATCTATGCAGACATGTCCTCCACCTGTTTTAAATCGATGTAATTTAAATGTTATTTATCGATGCTCTAGCAGAAAAAACCCGCGTTACCCTGGTATTTATCTATATCTATGCTTTCACGGCCGTTCATGCAGTGTCAGGCGTTGTGCTTAATGTTTATGATGTCATATCACCTGAACTAGGAGTCGTACAATAATACAATGTTGTAGTACATTCAGCGGCATATGTGGATACTGTCCGCAAAATGTGCTGCGGATAGAGTTAGTATCAGAGAAGTAATAAAATTAAACGTCATGCGGCAGTTTTGCGCTTACATTCAGTGGTATATGTGAATACTGAGTATGTAGCGAATACAGTTAGTACTAAAGAAGTAATAAATTACGTGTCATGCCTCAAGTGGTACCATTCCTGTATGAACATTGTCAAAGTAGTACGCGATAAACATTTTTGTTTTCATCACTTTGTAGGGGTTCTCAGGGAGAAACATTTTCATTGATGTTTCAAATTATGTGTAAAGTGTGTTGGATGCTCTTAAGTGCTCTCATTCTCAATTGCTGGATTAATGAAGTCTGGAAATTCACTTATCGTGTCCTACGATTCTTTCTCTCCCCCACCGCCATCCCTTTGACAGGTAGGTGCTGCCTCACAGTAAGGTATGTGTGCACCAAGTGTGATTGAGATCAGTTCAGTACTTCAGGAGACACAAACTCTCTCCCTCTCTCTCTCTCTCTCTCTCTCTCTCACACACACACACACACACACACACACACACACACACACACACACACACACATACACACACACAGGAAGAGAAAGAGAAAGAGAGAGATTTTGTGAATATTATTATATACATTATTGTATAAGGAAAGCATCACATTCACTGTGCAGGAAATCAGTCAGAAAATTTGTCGGAAAAATGTGTTTTTTTTATACAGCCAGGTAAGCACCTGAGAAGATACAGACTCGAAACACTTCGAACTCTGAGAAAGACATGAGCGTTGTTTGTTTTGACCAGCTCTATCTTTTCTCAGCCAGCTGCTACAGGATGGTACAAATAAAAGTGGCCCAGTGAATAAAGTTCCAGGCCACAAGGAAACATGGCAGAGGAAAGGAAATATAGTGCTAATCTGACTATATCAGATGTTGAAAGTGGTCACCGTTCATCTTTTGGCACTTTCGGGCCTGGTCAGAAACTTACAGGAGGAGGATCGAAAGTGGACTGCTGAAAACGCTGCACTCACACCCGAAAAGTTCTTTACGATTATGAAGACTGTTCCGATACACCTTAGACTTGAGGCTGATCCACACAGCGTAATCGCACATTGACAGTTCAAGTGACCTGTGTAGCCAGGTAGGACCACGAGCAAGCTGACCTCTGCTAAAAACTGTGTTAGGTGTGAACGTACTCCAAGGTTCGGCCAGTTGTATGGGCATTTGCTCCATCCTGTTGGAACTTACTGTAGGTCTTTTCCTCCTCCATTAATGCTGCCACAAAAGGTTAGAAAATGGTGGCAATTGAACACGCCTAAGTCAGCATCTGATGAAAGAAGATGGAACCAATAGTGCGGCGTGCAGACACTGAACAGCAAACCCCAAGCTCCTAGTAATGCAATGGGGTTTCATGGAAGTTATCGGGATTACCCGCTGCCCAGAGCCTGTGAGTTCACATCACGACTCATGTGAAACCAGGCTTCATCATAAAGAACAGATCCATGTCCAAGTCATTCATTGTTACCTTAGTGAACAGCCAGTCACTTAACTGTAGGCGCTGAAGAGCATCTGCTGGTTTTAATGAACGAATGACAGATACTCGGTAGCGATGCTGGTACAGATCCAAGTGGAGCATGCGTCTGCGTGATTGACGTCATATGCGATCTCTTGCGACAGACGTCGGTTTGGTTTGATAGGGCTCTGAAGCATTTTCTCGTGAACTGCAGCCCCATTTTCTAGTGTGCGGGCACGCCTCGGAATGTTTCTTGTCTTGTTCAAAACAGAGCCTATCAGACGCCATTTTAGTACTAAGCGTTCCATGGCACTCCACTCGCATCCACTCGTACGGGCCATTTTTATTTACCCGCCCTGTTTTGAAGGGGACTTCTTCGTTGGTCATCAGACACGCATTCTCAGAAATCTTCCTAGAATAAACATTTATACTCGTTTCTGATTTGACTGATATACCACATTCGACGTAGTCAAATGATAATTTTAGTTCAATTCTAGGTTCACGTTTCCTTAAAGCTTGTATACAATAGTTTTATAAGAAGTTAATGTGTGTAAGCCCAGTATGTGCTTTAACATTTTATGAAATTTTTAGTGGTATTTTATTAATCTGACACGTGTCATGACTAAACGCCTCAGATTCTGAAGCTCTTTTTAGTTTCTCGTGAACGAGTTAGTGCCTGTTATTTTACATTACTGTTGGCGTTGCACATTAGACAACGTACTTGGCTTATCTTTGTACCTCCATAGTTGAAATGGAGAACAGTGGGACGCCAGCTGGTATAAATATATATTAAAAATGAAGAAATTCCTCCAGCTGTATTTAAAGTGTCGATTTTATTTTGGCAACTAGTTTCAAAGTTTGAGTTACTAGCGTCCTTCCCCACGGAGAACGTCCGTATCTCACCACTGACTTCTAGTATCAGCCGCACGCAGCTGACGTTAGTAAGTGTATGTACCTGAAGATGACGTTGTTACAACGTTGAAACTAGTTGCCAAAATAAAATCGACACCTTAAATACAGCTGAAGGAATTTCTTCATTTTTAATATATACTTGACTTATGTTCTGTTCACTTATATCTGATATCCTTAGTCGTGCAATATTACGGTTGAAGAAGGTTTATTCTCGTGAAAGAGCTGACTGACACTGTGTCCATAAAACGAATTATCATGCACATGGCCACGACTCTCTCTTATACAGGCAGTCAACGAACGACAGCGTTTGATTACAGCGCTCAGCACATGTTTGTATAGAAACAATAGCGTTCTCTGTGTGAGGTGTGTTTACCTTAGGCTTTTCTTCCCATTTTTCTAACGTGTCCGGTGCCGCTGGCGCTGACTTCCTGCGATAAAGGGCTTTCCGGGAGCTAATATTTAGAGAGCGGCTTCGGAAAGGATGCTGAAAAGCGGATTTACGAAATTCCTTCCTTCAACTCCGTGCTGATGTACGGAATCAGTATCATCAAAGTGAATTTGTGGTAGCTGGGTTTCCCACGCCTTTTGAAACTGGCTCGAATGATACGCACTTGGAACAATTTTTCACCAATTTCAGTTATCTTACTAAGCGAAAGTCATGCCAAAAATAACTATGAAGCACGTTTTTGTGTACATACACGAACTTAACTACTAGGATAGAACCCTTTAATTTGTGCAGAATTAAGAACATACAAAAGCAGTATTTGAAATACTGCTTTTGTATTCTCTTAATTCTTTGGCTTGTTGATTCAGGTACCTGTCTCTTGGCAAATGGTGAAATATGTTAGAATCAGTCTCCATTTGTTCATAGTCTACGATGATTCATATTTTTTATGGTTTTCAGAACCTTTCTTTGTTAATTACCGTGTCATTTCAACGGAATATTCGCTTTATTGTGCAATCTTTGTCAGGATTTTTCTCGCAAAACAATTATACACTGAAGTGTCGAAAATCGTGGGATACCTCCTAATACCGCGTCGGACTTCCTTTACGCAGAGTAGTGCAGGACCTCAACTTATCATGCACACAACAAGTCGTTGGAAGTCCCCTGTCTAGAAATATTAATCCATGCTTCCGTTACAGCCGTCCACAATTGCGAAAATGTTGCCGGTGCAGGACATTGTGCACCAACTGGCTTTTCCATTATGTCCCATATGTGTTCGATGTGATTCATGCCGGCCGATCTGGCTGGCCGTATCATTCCCTCGAACTGTCCAGAATGTTCTTCAAACCAATTCCGAACAACTGAGATCCGGTGACATGGTGCACTGTCATCCATAAGACTTCCATCGTTGTCTGAGGATATGAAGTCCATGAATACCTGCCAATGGTTTGCAAGTAGCCGAACATAACCATTTCCAGTCAGCGGCAGGTTGAGTTGGACCAGAGGACCCAATCTGTGCCACACACCATTATGGAACCACCAGCAGCGTGCCCGTGTCTTGTTGACAACTCGGGTCCGTGGCTTCGTGGGGATGTGCGCCACACTCGAACCCCACTATCAGCTCCTAGGAACTGAAGTAGGGTCTCATCTGGCCAGACAACGATTTTCAGTGCGCCGTAACCGATATCGTTACGAGCCCAAGAGAGATGCTGTAGGGGATGTCGTGCTGTTAACAAAGGCACTCGTGTCGGTCGTCTGCTGCCATAACCCATTAACGCCAGATTTCGCTGCACTGTCATGACGGATGCGTTCCTTGTGCGTCCCACACCGATTTCTGCGGTTATTTCACGCAGTGTTGGTTGGCTGTTAGCACTGAAAGCACAACAGAAACACCGTTGCTCTCAATTGTTAACTGAAGGCCATCGGCCAGTGAATTGTCCGTGGTGAGAGGCATTAGCGGAAATTTGGTATCCTCGACACACTCTTTACTCTGTGGATATCGGAGTACTCAATTTCCTAATGATTTTCGAAACGGAATGTCCCAAGCGTCTAGCTCCTATTACCATTCCGCGTACAGAGTATGTTAATTCGCATCGTCTGACCATAATCACGTCGGACATGAGTCATCTGAGTACAAATGACAGCTCCGGCAATGCACTGGCTCTTAATACCTTGTGTACACGACACCAGTCGCCATCTGCATGTGTGCATATCGCTATCCCATGACTTAGGTCACCTCAGTGTACTATATCACCGCAGCTCGATGGGTCAACGTAGAGACGTGATAACTATTTAGGCATATACTTGAAAGTCCCTCACCTCCAAAGATATGGAAAGCAAGATTAGGGTTTAACATTGTCAAATTCATGCTCATAAGAGATGAAGTCGAAGCTCGAATTATTTCGATCCTAGGGAAGGAAATAGGCCGTCCCCATATAGAGGTACCATCCCAGCATTGCACCGATTTAGGGAAATCGCGGAAAACTTAAAACTGGATGGCCGGACGTGGATTTGGACCATTGCCCTCCTGAGTGCGTGTAACAATATGGTGATTTAGAGATTGGCGGCGATGCTAGTTGTGTGGCAGACTTAATAACGTGCACCCTTTTCCAAGAGATGAATGCTCGCTATGGAACGCTGTATGGGGGTTTGATAAAAATATGCAAACACCGGGAGAAATGTGTATTTGAACGTGAATATAGATGTTAGCGAAGCCTGAAGGTGGCGCTATTATACCTGATGATAATAAAGTGCAGCTATTCATGAAGTACAATGTGGTATTTAATTCTCGTATGGCAGAGAAAATTGGTAGATATTCTAATGCATTAATGTTGAACCGATTTACGCTCGAAAATTAATTATTTCCAATTTTGGCCACCAGGCGTAAATCCGGCACTGTGATTGCAAGAAAGACGTTTAAAAATACTTCCGTGCGTAATGGGTTAGGAACGTGACATGGGCAGAAAAGGCCAAGCAAATACGAAAAGCATAGCGTTGATTTCATTATTAACCACTCCTTACACAGTTTGTTCAGTACGAGCACCCAAGACGTCCACGAGATGTTGCATCAGTAAAACGACGAGATGAACAGTTGCTCGCAGCAGCTCAGGTGAATATGAGCTAAGTATTCCTGTTAACTGGCATTCAGATCAGGAAATGACCGAACGTGTCACTGATAAACGCGTTTTTTTAGAGAGCCTAATGTTACATGTATTCAGATCGGTATATATTGTAGACTTTGCAAAATGGTTCAAATGGCTCTGAGCACTATGGGACTTAACTTCTGAGGTCATCAGTCCCCTAGAACTTAGAACTACTTAAACCTAACTAACCTAAGAACATCACACACATCCATGCCCTAGACAGGATTCCAATCTGCGACCGTAGAGGTCGCGCTGTTCCAGACTGTAGTGCCTAGAACTGCTCGGACGTCCCATTGCCCCATCTGGCATGAAAACATTGGTTTCCGCACAATTCCTCTCTTCCAAAGCAGGAATTACATGCTATACAAGGAGGCTTCGATAACGAGCAGACGTCTCGGTACATCTGACGGAATCTCTGGCTGCATTCTCTTCGAAGTAGAACGGAACGAGAATAAACGTGCTTGTGAATGCACACCGCACTGTCACATACCGCGAATGCAGTGGCACTTCGAGCCCAACACACAGTGTAATAGTATTTCAGACTCAGCAGTTCTGCTTATTCATTGTACCCGGTAGTGTAAAATGTGCCTCGTCACTCCATAGAATATTTCCCGGCAACATGTCATCAGTTTCAGTCCATGCCAGAAACAGAATAGCAGATTCAGAATGTTGCTACGGATCATGTGGTTTCAGTTGCTGCACCGTCTGAATACTGTACGGCGGAGGTTCGAGTTCTCCCTCGGGCATGGGTGTGCGCGTTTGTCCTTAGGATAATTTAGGTAAAGTAGTGTGTAAGCTTAGAGACAGATGACCTTAGCAGTTAACTCCCATAAGATTTCAAACACATTTGAACATTTGATACTGTACGGATACCAGAGTAATATGGAGCGCAAAACTTTCGGTACCGTTGACCATGCGATGAACAATTCTCGTAATGCTTCACGAGCTCTAACACTACCCGGGGAACGAGTTGTATGGTCAATGACAGCAACAGAAACTTCGTCAGTAACTTACATCGGGATTGGACGCCTTTCTCTTCCAGGTGCCACTTCAAGCGCATAGTGTTTTCGAATTTCATTGTCATGTTATTTCAAGAAACTTAATGACACCGGGAATCTCCTCAGACATTTCAGCCGACGATACTTTCTCGATGCGATTCTTTAGTCGTTGCCGTTCACATAAAACTGTTTCACTAACAGTGCACGGTCTCTCTTCTCGGCAGCAGTATTGTTCACTCATGTTAATGATTGCCCGATGACGACGTGGATGTCATATCGTCATACAAAGTGTACAGCGCGAGATTGCACCTGGTGGTGACAACTGCAACTAATTTGTTTACCAGCGTGTAAAGGTTCCGCATTAACGGATTAGTATATCTATCAAGTTTCGGTGCCATAGGATAACTGCTGTCTGAACTGTACCTCCCTGAGTAACTGCACTTCAGGTATACACTACTGGTCACTAAAATTGCTACTCCAAAAAGAAATGCAGATGATAAAAGTGTATTCATTGAACAAATATATTATACTAGAACTGACATGTGATTACATTTTCACGCAATTTGTGTGCATAGATCCTGAGAAATTAGTATCCAGAACAACCACCTCTGGCCGTAATAACGATCTTGATACGCCTGGGCATTGAGTCAAACAGAGCTTGGATGACGTGTGCAGGTACAGCGGCCCATGCAGCTTCAATATTGTACCACAGTTCATCAAGAGCAGTGACTGGCGTATTGTGACGAGCCAGTTGCTCGGCCACCATTGACGAGACGTTTTCAGTTGGTGAGAGCTCTGGAGAATGTGCTGGCCATGGCACCAGTCGAACATTTTCTGTATCTAGAAGCGCACGTACAGCACCTGCAACATGCGGTCGTGCATTATCCTGCTGAAATGTAGGGTTTCGCAGGGATCGAATGAAGGGTAGAGCCACGGGTCATAACACATCTGAAATTTTACGTCCACTGTTAAAAGTGCGTCAGCACGAAAAAGAGGTGACCGACACGTGTAACCAATGGCACCCCATACCATCACGCCGGGTGATACGCCAGTACGGAGATGACGAATACACGCTTCCATTGTGCATTCCCTGCGGTCTCGCCAAACACGGATGCGACCATCATGATGCTGCAAACAGGACCTGAATTCATCCGAAAAAATGACGTTTTGCTATTCGTGCACACATGTTCGTCGTTGAGTAAACCATCACAGGCGCTCCTGTCTGTGATGCAGCGTCATGGGTAACCGCAACCATGGTCTCCGAGGTGATAGTACATGGTGCTGTAAGCGTCGTCGAACTGTTCGTGCAGGTGGTTGTTGTCTTGCAAACGTCTCCATCTGTTAACTCAGGATTCGAGACGTGGCTGCACGATCCGTTACAGTCATGCGGATGAGATGCCTGTCATCTCGACTGCTAGTGATACGACGCCGTTGGGATCCAGCACGGCGTTCCGTATTACCTTCTTGAAGCCACCACTTCCATATTCTGCTAACAGTCACTGGATCTCGACTAACGCGAGCAGCAATGTCGCGATACGATAAACCACGATCGCGATAGGCTACAATCCGATCTTCATCAAAGTCGGAAACGTGATGGTACGTATTTCTCCTCCTTACACGAGGCATTACAACAACGTTTCACCAGGAAACGCCGATCAACTGCTGTTTGTGTATGAGAAATCGGTTGGAAACGTTCCTCATGTCAGCACGTTGTGTGAATGCTCTGAAAAGCTAATGATTTGCGTATCACAGCATCTTCTTCCTGTCGGTTAAATTTCGCGTCTGTAGCACGTCATCTTCGTAGTGTAGCAATTTTAATGGCCAGTAGTGTAGCTAGCCGGTATTGACCATGAAGAGGACCTGGGCAATGCCCTCAATAAGTTGTGGTCAGAGCAGTGTTGTGTGTAGTTGCAAGTGTATTAGTCGGAAAGAAGTGAATTCGAACGTGCGCAAATTGTTGGTACTGGTATGGTCGATGATTCCGTAACCGAGGCAGTGGAAATGTTTGCTGTCTCAAAAGGCACTGTATCGAAGACTTATACTGCATATAGAGAAAGCAGAAAACAACTCACAACCAAGTCACAACAGTTTGTGTCGAGTAATCGTGACATACGGACATTGAAAAGGATTGTGAGGAAGAAGAAGAGGTTGACAACAACGAAAGTCACTGCAGAATTGAATGTCGCATTCACGAACGAAGTCAGCAGAAAAACAGAACGAAGCCAGCTCTATGAGCAGCGTGAGCTGGAATACCCAAACCACTCATCTGTGATGCAAATACTAGTAACAGGCAAACGAGGTAACGAAGCCACAGAACCTGTATAATGGAGCAATGGAAGAATGCCGTTTATTCGATAGAGTCTTGTTCCACACTGTTTTAAACTTCATGCCTACATACGTCCCACGAGTGAAACAGGGCGGAGTTTCGGTGATAATTTGGGCCACCATACTGAGATGTTCCGTGGGCGCGGTGGTTACTCCACAATGTCGCATTACTTCCTAGCACTATTTGACCATTTTGGCTGTTCAGATCCATCCCATCGTGCAATGTTCATTCCCCAATGTGAAAAATATGTGTGTTCGAATGTGTATGAATTCCTAAGAGACCATACTGCTGAGGTCATCGCTCCCTAGACTTACCCACCACTTACACTAATTTATGCTAGGAATAACACACTCACCCATGGCCGTGGGAGAAATCGGACCTCCTGCGGGAGGGCGACTCAAACCGCTCGGCCACTTTGCGCGGCTCCCCAATGTGAAGCTGTGTTCGAAGACCACATGACCACTGTTCACACAGCTAGTATCATCGACTAGTTTTGTGAGCACGAGGATGAATTGTCGCATGTCCCTTGGACACCACAGTCACGAGCTCTCATTGTAGTCTACGTTGGAGAGAAGGGTGTGTGATCGCTATCCACCTCCACTAAAAATGTTTCAAATGGCTCTGAGCACTATGGGACTTAACTGCTGAGGTCATCAGTCCCGCAGAACTTAGAACTACTTAAACTAACTAACCAAAAGGACATAACACACACCCATGTCCGAGGCAGGATTCGAACCTGCGACCGTAGCGGTCACGCGTTTCCAGACTGTAGCGCCTAGAACCGCTCGGCCAACCAGGCCGGCCCTCCTCCACCATCGTACCTGAACTTGCCACTATTTTGTCGGAAGAACGGTACAAGATCTCTTTGGAAATCATATGGGACCTGTACTTATACGAGCATTCCGCGATGACTGGAAGCTATTTTGAAGGCCAAAGGTATTCCTACATCATATTAGGCATTGTAATGCCTTTTTCGTGTTTCCATATCTTTGTCCTCTGCCTGTAAATAGTGAAGACCTAGTACAAGGGGCCAAGTGGTCCTGCACCGCTGACGTAAGTGCAGTGAAGTGATGTGTGTGTGTGTGTGTGTGTGTGTGTGTGTGTGTGTGTGTGTGTGTGTGTGTGTGTGTGTGTTTGGATGTGCCCATGACCACATCTTGAATGAAGTTTCCCGATTTGTTTATCTATCAAAACGGAGTGTTGAATTTGTTTAGAGAAAATGGTGCACCACTCGTTGGCATGTGACTTGGAGTGAGAAGAGTGGATATAAAAATGTCATAACCGGCCTGGTCTAGACAATAGTATCACGGCTTTTCAATGACAGTGACTTAACCCCCGACAGGAATTATTACTGAAATTAAGTGCAGGTCTATCCCAACTAGTTTCCGGGTGATCATACGGGAGACGCTTTCGGGGATCCAAAAAATACACAAACGTGGCATTAACTTATTAGAGGCGTGTTCTTTGGAGTGTTGAGCAGTCCAACGAGATGAGGTTGCTTCTCTTTTCAAACGATATATCACGACGAGTGCACCGAAAGCAGAACAGACGTCTAAGCCTCGGTGTGTGGAGGATGTCGGTGCTGTGACGTTTCGGGATTGCTTTTAGAACTTCGTCTTGGGAGCAATCATTCAGGCAAAAACTTTCGGGTGATAAGTTTTTTTTTTGTGAAATCCAAGATCGCTCGATTTTAAGACCTTTATTCAGATTATTAGTTTCGGCAGAATCTTGTTGTCATCTACAGATTGGAATTACATTTTGCGTATATGTTCACGTACACGTGTCGACATTTTGAGAACAAAGTGTTAATACATTACATTTGGCAACCCACCAGGGAGCATTATGTTTTTTAAATGACAGACCATGTGGAGTTTTTAATGTATTTACTCAAAGTTTAGGGCCAATCTGAAGATGACAGCCGATTCTGTCTGAACTAGTAACGGGAATAAAGGTTTTAAAATCAAGCTATCCCGACTTTCACAAAAAACAAAATATATATATCATTCGGGTTACATTGTGGATGGCAAATGTTTCCCTTTATTTTACGTCTTCATGAAGAATATGTTGTGGACGCTTCCCTCTTTCAGTACTCTCCCATCTTTCAAGATGCATTGGCGTATTGACAAAACTGCACTCATCCGGTCCTGTTTGGCGAACACCCAAACACCCTATCGCAACCGGTCGGAGTGGCCGAGTAGTTCTGGGCGCTTCAGTCTGGAACTGCGCGACCGCTACGGTCGCAGGTTCGAATCCTGCCTCGGGCATGGATGTGTGTGATGTCCTTAGGTTAGTTAGGTTTAAGTATTTCTGAGTTCTAGGGGACTGATAACCTCAGAAGTTAAGTCCCATAGTGCTTAGAGCCATCTGAACCAACCCTATCGCACCTCCATGGGCCTGCCACATTATCCGATCTTAGCTTCACAAACATGCCTGATTCTGTTTGGAACAGCGGGGGAACACAGCAGCCAACATCCTTGTAAGTTGGTAGCTCTGTAGTTTCTAATCATCAGTGTGTGCCTTCAGCTGGACACTTCTGAATCCTTAGTATCGCTGAACAGATACCATTATGAAGATTAGAGGTGGAGTTACGCAGTATAAGCATGGTTTCTCGTGGGGATGGCTAAGAGCAGGGTGGTACAGATTCTCACGGAGTGCAGTGCGGTTTGTAATAACGTGTGGCAGCGAAATTTGGTAGAAATGCAAATATGTTAATGCGATAACGATTTATGCTGGAGAAAAATTAGTTCCAGATTTGACCATATGGTGCAAATCTGGTGCTGTACACTGATTGTGTGACAAGACATGACGTGAGTGGACAATGTTGATATTGGGAAGAGAGATCGTGCACTGTTAGTGAAACTGTATTATGTGAACAGGAGCAAGTACAGTACGCCATTGAGAGAGTGTCTAATACTGAAAGGTCTGAAGATCAGCCCGATGTCATTAAATGGTTGAAAGAATATGACAATGAAATTCTAATAAACGGTCAAGCTTGTAGTGACACCAGAAAGGGGAAAGCGTTCTGTCCCGGTGGAAGTTATTGACGAGGTCGCTGTTGCTGTAACTGACCATGCAGCATGTGTCCCAGGCAGTGTTATTGCTCGTGCAGTCTCAGGAGAATTATCCATCCCGTGGGTAGCATTACGGAGGTTTTGTGATCAGCTAAGTAAGTACTGGTACAAGATTCAGACGGTGTAGCAGCTAAAACCTCATCATCTGCAGCAACGTACTGAATTTGCTCTTCGCTTTATGGCACGGATAGAAATTAGGGACACTTGACCGGGCAAATTCTATGGAATGTTGTCGCACATTTTACACTACAGTGAACAGTGAATAAGCAGAAGTGTCGGATATGGGGTACCGTGATGTGTATGAAGAGCCATCACGCTCGTCATACATGACTGTGTGGAGTGGATTCACGAACACCTTTATTCTCCGTCCATGCATCTTCAGGTGTAGAATGATGCCTGCACGCCACCAAGACCTCTTTTGACAGTGTGTGATGGCTACGTAGGATGACAGCATCCGTGTAGAAGCCACTGTTTTAATGAAAAATGAGGCAACGATTCATGTTGCTCGCCCAGTGGCAATTCTGCTTAATGCAACCTTCCACGAACGTGTTATCTCGACACGTTTTGTGGATGCGTGGCCAGCAAGATCACCTAATCTGAATCCATTAGATTTTGGCTCTGGGGATATCTAAAAGAACGCGTTTACCAGGGAAACGTTCGGTCTCTATCTGATCTGAAGACCAGTATACAGGAACACGTCACTCAGATTCCACCGGAACTGGTGCAAGAAATTGTTGATCACATCATTTTACGGATGCAGTGTCTCGTTGATCTCTCCAGTGCTCATATTGAAAAAAAACTGTGTAACCGGCAGTTAATAATAATATCAACATTGTACCTTTCTCACGTTTTTCACCTTTTCTGCCTACGTCTCGTTGACAATTTATTTCCAGCGTAAATCAGTTCCGCATTAACGCAGTAGCATATCTATCAAGTTGCGCTGCCATGTTACAATTACAGCCCACAATGCATCTCTCTGAGTAGCGGCAGTTTAATTATAACCACACGGTATATTACAAAGAGAAGCTTATTTACAATTAATCTGTTCTGATGTTTGTAACGCGGCCTTCAGTATTTACTGCCGAAATACCCTTCCTAATTAGACATAATGACCGTGAGCGCATCAATATCCCAACGCTGTGTTACAACAACGGTCGTAGGAAAACTATAATTCCATGCGCGCTCGTTTGAAATAATAATAATTTCCCAGAAGAATATGATACTTTATTCAATTTCAAATTCAGTCTGAGCATATACCAGGAATCTTTCTTATTCATTCTCCAAACTTTTAACGTTACACTTCGCCTGCATCATCGTCTTATGACTGATTAAAAGACTAGCTTAGCGCCCACTGCTTCATTTGCATTGGCTGTAAAGTCTGCACTCAGCTTTTTGTTTTTCTTTAGTCGAATGTTTATTTTGTTGTAAAATTGCAACATCTTCTAAGCTTTCCACGCTAATTAAGGCAATAGCGGAGTGATCTTTTCCGAATGCACTTCTGACCAAAAAGCGGTTCTGGTAGCTGGAGTCGGAGATCTTCGTTAATCTTCCGTCTTAAGGTTTTGTATTTCAATAAAAACTTTCCTTAGAAGTCGAATACCAATTCAATATAACGAAATATTTTTATAAAATGTTTAACCCCCTGAATTTGCAGAAACACTGAAACACGTATTTTTTCCAACAGACTAGTCAAATACCAATTTTGATGTATGTACTTTTACGATATTTTAGTAGTACTTCAATAATTATGTATTTTAAAAAATTTCACCCACTATTTTACTCTGTTGGTGGTTGCATTTCCAAAAATTCTGAAGCATGTATTTGTTTATTATTCGTAGTTATAGCTTCAAAGCTGCCTTAATAGGGACCTTCACACCATTACAGGTGAAAATTCGAACGATCCCTAGTGAATGGTGCCCAGAGTATAAGATAAACACCGTGTCCAAATTTCCAGCTTCAATCCCTAGCAGTTTGGGCTGCGCAATGATGAGTCACTCAGCCAAGACATTTCCTTTGATGCATAGAGATTTGACCGTTCGAAAAAAATATTGTAGTTTTCAGAAGTTAATGGTTAGTACCACATTCTGTACCTCTAGACACTTTCACAGCATGCTGTTTTAAATCGAATTTCTGTCTTTTTAAAATATAAAAGTTATAGATTTTCCAGTATAATTTGTTGTATTTTGGGGTACTGTAGGAGACTGCCACTACGTTTTGCATAATAACACGAACTGTAATTCTTTAAGTCTAAATAAACCATTTTAACAACAAAATTTTTGGAATGGATCGTTGGATTGTGATGCTTCTGACTCCATCAGAGCGTATCTGTTAATCCCTAATTCACGAATGAAAAAGAAATTTAAAGTTATGGTTTACTGTTCCGTCGATGACGAGGTTATTAGAGACGGAGCACTAGGTCATACTGGAAAAGGTTAGGGAAGAAAATCCAACGCGGGCTTTTTAAACGAACCATTTCCGTAGTTGCCACAAGCGATTTAGGTTAAGTACGGAATACATAATCTGGATGGCGGACAGGTATTTGAATCCTGTTGCTTAAGAACGCGAGTCAAGCTCGCTCGGCTCCCGACTGACGACAAGATCCTCATGTTCAGCTGTGCATTTACCCAAAGAGCGTAGAAGAATGGCGTGACCCAAAGTGTATGGCGTGCGTCGGGTCGTAAAAAGACTGCAGATAGCATAGTGGTGGGTCAGATGGCGAGATGGAAATCTCCACCACTCGAGACCTGCGTAGGAGAGAGCGGGGGTGGGAGAGCGGTGGGGGGCTCTCCCATCAAGTTTACTTGCGTCACAACAGCATTTCAGCCAGGATTAGATGAACGCTTTCGCCCATCTCATCACACCTCATCATTCATAGTGTGTTAATGCGCTGTTTACACGAGTCAGACCAGGAAAGGTACAACGTGATTCAAACAGTTTTAACATCTGAGAGATACACTCTGTGACAAAAAATTGAAGCACCTAGGAGACATAGTATGATGGCAGTATAACTTCGTACACTTTACACCGTCAGCAGTTATGTAATTGATTACAGCTGTAATTCTTTGACCGGTTGAACAGCCACCAGTATACATTACATTTGTTAGTATTTCTACATCTACATCTACATCCGTACTCCGCAAGCCACCTGACGGGGTGTGTGGCGGAAGGTACCCTGAGTACCTCTATCGGTTCTCCCTTCTATTCCAGTATCGTATTGTACGTGGAAAGAAGGATTGTCGGTATGCTTCTGTGTGGGCTCTAATCTCTCTGATTTTATCCTCATGGTCTCTTCGCGAGATATACGTAGGAGGGAGCAATATACTGCTTGACTCTTCGGTGAAGGTATGTTCTCGAAACTTTAACAAAAGCCCGTACCGAGCTACTGAGCGTCTCTCCTGCAGAGTCTTCCACTGGAGTTTATCTATCATCTCCGTAACGCTTTCGCAATTACTAAATGATCCTGTAACGAAGCGCGCTGCTCTCCGTTGGATCTTCTCTATCTCTCCTATCAACCCTACCTGATGCGGATCCCACACTGCTGAGCAGTATTCAAGCATTGGGCGAACAAGCGTACTGTAACCTACTTCCTTTGTTGTCGGATTGCATTTCCTGAGGATTCTTCCAATGAATCTCAGTCTGGCATCTGCTTTACCGACGATCAACTTTATATGATCATTCCATTTTAAATCACTCCTAATGCCTACTCCCAGTTAATTTATGGAATTAACTGCTTCCAGTTGCTGACCTGCTATTTTGTAGCTAAATGATAAGGGACCTATCTTTCTATGTATTCGCATCACATTACACTTCTCTACATTGAGATTCAATTGCCATTACGTGCACCATGCGTCAATTCGCTGCAGATCCTCCTGCATTTCAGTACAATTTTCCATTGTTGCAACCTCTCGATACACCACAGCATCATCTGCAAAAAGCCTCAGTGAACTTCCGATGTCATCCACCAGGTCATTTATATATATTGTGAATAGCAACGGTCCTATGACACTCCCCTGCGGCACACCTAAAATCACTCTTACTTCGGAAGACTTCTCTCCATTGAGAATGACATGCTGCGTTCTGTTATCTAGGAACTCCTCAATCCAATCACAGGCCTGGTAATGTACCGGGTAATCAGAAAGTTGGTATAAATTTGAAAACTGAATACATCACGGAATAATGTAGATAGAGAGGTACAAATTTATTAAGTTTTCAAATTTATACTGACTTTTTGATCGCCCGGTATATAGCGTGATTCGGTTGCTCCTACCGGTTCGTTTTATGTAACCATGCATAACAGAACAATTTCATTGGACAGTTCGCTCTGGAGATGCGAAGCACATTGTCAAAATGTCCCTGAATAACTGGCAAAATATATTGATACATCTTAGGCTTAATGTACTAATTTTGTTTGTGAAACTGCTTTAGCACATTAACGCAGTGAGTCATACAATAATCATCTGCTTGGGTTATAAACCGGAACGTTGTTTCGAAGCTTCCCATTTTTAACTCTCTTGTGAATTCCGATGGTGAAACACACTTTATAAGTCAATACTCCTGAACCATTTACTAAAAGTTAAGTACTATAAATAGAATAACCTCACAGAGACATCTAAAACCTGTATGACTATACAGCTAATTACACAAAGAAAGACTGTACACACTTGTATAAGTATGGCAGAAGTAGAGAATATTAAGTGCTGTAAACAGAATAAATTTACAGAGACACCAAAAACCTTTTTAACTTTATGGATAATTACAGAAGAAAAAGGTTAGAGACTCTTGGGAAAGTTGGCAGAGCTAAGGTATATCCTGGTCCAACAATACTGTTTAACTACTAACACTTAGGTGAGTACCCTGCATAGGTTCGTGATCAAGACTGAAGTTATGGTTTCGAACACGAGTTGACGTTTTATTTGATAATTATTGGAACGACACACAAATTAACTGGTCCATGCCAATATATATTTCGTAACTGAATGTATGCAGTCTGAAGCAGTGGCGAAGATTAGTGGCAGGCTAAATGGTGGCTAACTGTACTCACGGCTCTTGATGTGCGAATGCTCTATATCATCTCTTCTTGGCATCGAATTTTCAACATATTACATCTATTGCATCATTCCGTGAATGCCAAATAATAGCCAGATCCACATCTTAGGCGAATCCCTTCTAATGCAGCTTCCAATTGCCACCCCATAGCACCGTCGAGGTGTACCGTGCTATAGCTAGCCACACACTGCGTGCCGTTCACACAAAGTAGCCGCGCAGTTCGACCGCCAAACCCACCTTTTACATTGCACCAGGCCAATTTCGCTGCGGACGGATTTCCCTACAGCGTTTACAGTATCAAATACAAGCTTTTAACAAACATACTTATTCCATAAACATATTCATATTATAATAATTTTAAATTTCAACATATTCATTTGCTTTTTCCAGATATACATTACAAAACTCTAATATCCTTGCCATACATCAAGGAATTCAAACAACACTGAATGTACACTTCATAAATCCCAGATACACAGTAACTTAATGTATACCTACTCCTAATCGATATAAGTGTTACATGCTCAGGGCCAGTCCTCATTTAAATTTTTTTTACAGTATGATTGCGCTTGCTAACAGTTGCCCAAAGCTCTGAGAGGGATCTTACATCGATTTCGTGGCTGTCGCCTGCCTAGATACCGTACCTGATGCAGACGGAGTGCGGGTTTCGTAAAACGCTATCAGGAGGAGCAGTTGAAACACCTCGTATAAGGGACGTCAAGAGTGTCATACGTTGAGTGACTATTGTCAAAGACACGGACATAACTCGTACTTATGTGAGACAGCTTTATGAACACATGATGGAATTTTAAACAGGCCTTACTGTAGGTCTCCGTTTGCCCGATTGGTTGAATTGTACAAAATCCAGATTTGTAGGTATTCAGATGTGACAGTCGTCTGATATTAGACTGTTTAGGAACGTGACGGCACGCATACTTGTCAAGATTACAGGCGACCACGTCTCACCACCACAAGGAGGATCGCAGTGTTGTGAACCAAGTACATCGAACACCTTTCAACTACGAGAAGTTACAACGGCTTTGTAACACTTTTCCAAACCGAATAGAGAATGCTTTCGGGTCAGAAGGGGTACAATGTCGTACTGATAAATGGGCTCATACTGTCAGGTTCTTTGTGAATTTTGCAAAATGTTGTACTCACTGCAATAACATGGGACACACTTTCAATCCACTAACCTTCATTAAGTTTCATGCGCCTCTTCTAAGTGCTTAACTTCTTTTTTCAAGCAGTGTACTTACTTACAGTACGACGAGTGCTTTGGGTACTACAACGCGGAGGTAAAATAGGGTGTTTCCAGATTGATATTTTCACTCTGCAGTGGAGTGTACGATGATATGAAACTTCCTGGCAGATTAAAACTGTAAGCCCGACCGAGACTAGAACTCGGGACCTTTGCCTTTCGCGGGCAAGTGCTCTACCATCTGAACTACCAAAGCACGAAGCTGTGAGTACCGGGCGTGAGTCGTGCTTCGGTAGCTCAGACGGTAGAGCACTTGCCCGCGAAAGGCAAAGGTCCCGAGTTCGAGTCTCTGTCGGGTACACAGTTTTAATCTGCCAGGAAGTTTAAAATAGGGTGTTTTCATTTTCCTCTTCAGTTTTCATGATGCGGGAAGAAATATGTTTCACAAAAATTATACACACATCAGAAAAAGTTTTGCATCACCTCGGTTCCGAGAGTTGCGGAAATCGGGAATAGAGATCAACGTAAACATCATTTCTGCCCTTCTCATTGCTCATCAAAACCACACATTGCATGTTGTACGACCATACAGCGAAACTTTCAGAGGTGGTGGTCCAGATTTCTGTACACGCCGATACCTCTGATACCCAATAGCACGTCCTCTTGCATTGCTCCAGGCCTGTATTCGGCGTGGCACACTATCTACAAGTTCATCAAAGCACTGTTGGTCCAGATTGTCCCACTCCTCAACGGCGATTCAGCGTAGATCCTTCAGAGTGGTTGGTGGGTCAAGTTGTCTACAAACAGCACTTTACAATCTATCTTAGGCATGTTCGATAGGGTTCATGTCTGGAGTACATCCTGGCCACTTCAATTGAGCGGTCATTAGCCTGAAGGAACTTATTCACAAGATGAGCACGGTGGGGGCGCGAACTGTCGTCCACGAAGACGAATGCCTCGCCAATATGCTGCCGATATGGTTGCACTTTCGGTTGGAGGATGGCACTCACATATCGTACAGCCATTGCGACGCCTTTCATGACCACCAGCGGCGCCACATAATGCCACCCCAAAACAGCAGGGAACCACCACCTTGCTGTACTACCTGGACAGTGTGTTTAAGGCGTAGGGACTGATCGGGTTGCCTCCAAACACGTCTACGACAATTATCTTGTTGAATACATATGCGACACTCATCAGTGAAGGGAACATGATGCCAATCTGAGCCGTCCATTCAGCATGTTTGTGGACCCATCTGTACCGCGATGCTTGGTGTCGTGACTGCAAAGATGGACGTCGCCGTGGAAGTAGGGAGTGAAGTTGCGCATCATGCAGATTTTTGAGAACAGTTTGAGCCGTAACACGAAGTCCTGTGACTGCAAGAAAAGCATTATTCAACATAGTGGCGTTGCTGCATGCTCCATATGGGGATTCTGAAAATAGAATGTACGTTCTATCACCATACTTAATTTGCAACACTTATCTGTCCTCTCTTTGGCGTGTGCCTCCGTGATTATAGAACGAGACGCCACTGCACATTCAAATTAGGACTCAGATTCATGGTCACACGTACACTTCCCACTCATCATCCAAGATCATCCCAAGCAGATATCCGTGGATATTACGCATTGGTGATACAACTGATTGCTTCTCCACTCACATGGAGTTAACACCACTGATTTTGAAAATTATTGGGTAGTTAACACTGTGTGCTGGAATGGGATGGAAACAGAACTCTTGCCGCCTTCTAAGCAATAAAAGCGTTGTCCTCGAAAGTGATACGTCTGGCGCCTGTTACCATTGCGGTCTGCAGTTTTAAGAGATTTAACAGCACTTTTATTTTGCTGCATTGTGGAAAAACTGATTTCTTCATATAGGTATTCACGATAAGTCATATCTAAAATACGTTTATCCAGTTGCAAGATCTAAAGGACCGAATTACGAGCGTGTCTGCAGAAATAGCAGAACATGCTGCGCTTACACTGCATGAGTAACGAGCTTGTGATCATTTCCTGGAGCAGCTCGTCTGGCTGGGCTCTATCCTTCTCGTGCTGAATAACTGTACGCATAGTGTACGCCAGCTGGCATTCATGCATTCAGTGTTCTTGGAAGTAGCAATGGATGTCAGTGCACGGAAAGTGACTGTTACTGCTTCGTGGAAAGCAGGAAATTTGCGAAAATTGATTCCTATCCCCGCTACCACCTACTCAGTCGCTTCAGCCATAACAAGTTGTAGTGCGAATTATACCGTACAAACTGAAGCTGTAACGCCTACTGAATGTTGGATTTTCTGCTTCTGTATTCATAGCATCTAAATGCAACCTCCCACTGGCACAGAAACATCTGCGGTTGTCGTGTGTGTTGTACAACAGTTGCGTTAATGTGCGAGGAACCATTCCGAGAAGGAGACCGTGTTGTGCGGGCGGCGGCATTCCAGGCGCGCCGCGGGTGCTCTGCCAATTTGTTGGGGAATCTCAGGAGCAGTGTGTGCGTGCGTGACCTGAGGGGGGGGGGGGGGGGGGGAGAGGATTGTTGAGGGGGGAGGGCTCCCACCTGCGCAACCGTCCTTTCCGCCGCCCCAGGCGAAAACATGTGCTCGTTCATACGCCTGAACGAACTGTGCAGAATTTCCCAGAATTCCCAGCCGCGCGATGTTTTCACCCTTTTCTCTACCTTTTGCTAAATCTTTTGGTTGAGCTGGTATCGCCAGGTAGCAGTAGTAACGGTCCCACGTTCAGTTAATAGAACATATTGTAAGGTAAAGCTTTCAGAGTGTATTTCCACAAGTAGGATGAACGAATTCAGTTCGCAAGGTGAGTGTTTTTGTCAGCTCGAAATTTCAGATAGTTTTATTAAGCACTTAAATGAAATATAATTTCAGTAAAAGATTAAGGAGTGAAAGAGAGAATAGGAGTTAAATTTTGCTTATTATAAGCTGGAGGAAGGGAGAGAAACGCTCAGTGACAGACGAGGGAATGACCATATTGTGTGAGTGATGAAACTTGTAATGAAGAATGTTGGTAGTCTACAGAGGTGACCTCTATCAATGAGAAACACAAACTTTGAAACGAGTCAGAGACTTTTAAAATGTGCAATACATATGATATTGCAGTGTCTGTGTTATTATGAGCCAATGGCGTTGCCGCAGTGGTAACGCTGCTTCCCGTCAGTTCACCGAAGTGAAACGATGTCGACCTGGGCTAGCACTTGGATCATCAGGTCTGCCGAGAGCTGTTGGCCAGCGGGGTGCTCTCAGCCCTTGTGAGGAAAACTGAGGAGATATTTGATTGAGGAATGGCGGCTCCGGTCTCGTGAACTGACATACGGCTGGGAGAGCGGTGTGCTGACCACGTGACCCTCCATATCCGCATCAAGTGTAGCCTGTGAGGTGAGAATGACACGGCGGCCAGTTAGTACCGCTGGGCCTTCGTGGCCTGTTCGGGAGGAGTTTACTTTAGTTTCTTTGTGTTATTACGAATTACGTGCAAGGTTCCTTCGGACGTGGATGTCCCAAGGAAATGAGCAGCGTAATTCGTAATATCACATGCTCTGCAATATCATACACTCCTGGAAATGGAAAAAAGAACAAAAAAAAATGTCTCTGAGCACTATGAGACTCAACTGCTGTGGTCATCAGTCCCCTAGAACTTAGAAATACTTAAACCTAACTAACCTAAGGACATCACACACATCCATGCCCGATGCAGGATTCGAACCTGCGACCGTAGCAGTCGCACGGTTCCGGACTGCGCGCCTAGAACCGCGGCCGGCAAAAAAGAACACATTGACACCGGTGTGTCAGACCCACCATACTTGCTCCGGACACTGCGAGAGGGCTGTTCAAGCAATGATCACACGCGCGGCACAGCGGACACACCAGGAACCGCGGTGTTGGCCGTCGAATGGCGCTAGCTGCGCAGCATTTGTGCACCGCCGCCGTCAGTGTCAGCCAGTTTGCCGTGGCATACGGAGCTCCATCGCAGTCTTTAACACTGGTAGCATGCCGCGACAGCGTGGACGTGAACCGTATGTGCAGTTGACGGACTTTGTGCGAGGGCGTATAGCGGGCATGCGGCAGGCCGGGTGGACGTATCGCCGAATTGCTCAACACGTGGGGCGTGAGGTCTCCACAGTACATCGATGTTGTCGCCAGTGGTCGGCGGAAGGTGCACGTGCCCGTCGACCTGGGACCAGACCGCAGCGACGCACTGATGCACGCCAAGACCGTAGGATCCTACGCAGTGCCGTAGGGGACCGCACCGCCACTGCCCAGCAAATTAGGGACACTGTTGCTCCTGGGGTATCGGCGAGGACCATTCGCAACCGTCTCCAGGAAGCTGGGCTACGGTCCCGCACACCGTTAGGCCGTCTTCCGCTCACGCCCCAACATCGTGCAGCCCGCCTCCAGTGGTGTCGCGACAGGCGTGAATGGAGGGACGAATGGAGACGTGTCGTCTTCAGCGATGAGAGTCGCTTCTGCCTTGGTGCCAATGATGGTCGTATGCGTGTTTGGCGCCGTGCAGGTGAGCGCCACAGTCAGGACTGCATACGACCGAGGCACACAGGGCCAACACCCGGCATCATGGTGTGGGGAGCGATCTCCTACACTGGCCGTACACCTCTGGTGATCGTCGAGGGGACACTGAATAGTGCACGGTACATCCAAACCGTCATCGAACCCATCGTTCTACCATTCCTAGACCGGCAAGGGAACTTGCTGTTCCAACAGGACAATGCACGTCCGCATGTATCCCGTGCCACCCAACGTGCTCTAGAAGGTGTAAGTCAACTACCCTGGCCAGCAAGATCTCCGGATCTGTTCCCCATTGAGCATGTTTGGGACTGGATGAAGCGTCGTCTCACGCAGTCTGCACGTCCAGCACGAACGCTGGTCCAACTGAGGCGCCAGGTGGAAATGGCATGGCAAGCCGTTCCACAGGACTACATCCAGCATCTCTACGATCGTCTCCATGGGAGAATAGCAGCCTGCATTGCTGCGAAAGTTGGATATACACTGTACTAGTGCCGACATTGTGCATGCTCTGTTGCCTGTGTCTATGTGCCTGTGGTTCTGTCAGTGTGATCATGTGATGTATCTGACCCCAGGAATGTGTCAATAAAGTTTCCCCTTCCTGGGACAATGAATTCACGGTGTTCTTATTTCAATTTCCTGGAATGTATTTATCCGCCAACACCGGCAGCGACTTTCAAGTAAAATGTCTTCCTGTACGGAATATACACTCCTGGAAACTGAAATAAGAACACCGTGAATTCATTGTCCCAGGAAGGGGAAACTTTATTGACACATTCCTGGGGTCAGATACATCACATGATCACACTGACAGAACCACAGGCACATAGACACAGGCAACAGAGCATGCACAATGTCGGCACTAGTACAGTGTATATCCACCTTTTGCAGCAATGCAGGCTGCTATTCTCCCATGGAGACGATCGTAGAGATGCTGGATGTAGTCCTGTGGAACGGCTTGCCATGCCATTTCCACCTGGCGCCTCAGTTGGACCAGCGTTCGTGCTGGACGTGCAGACCGCGTGAGACGACGCTTCATCCAGTCCCAAACGTGCTCAATGAGGGACAGATCCGGAGATCTTGCTGGCCAGGGTGGTTGACTTACACCTTCTAGAGCACGTTGGGTGGCATGGGATACATGCGGACGTGCACTGTCCTGTTGGAACAGCAAGTTCCCTTGCCGGTCTAGGAATGGTAGAACGATGGGTTCGATGACGGTTTGGATGTACCGTGCACTATTCAGTGTCCCCTCGACGATCACCAGAGGTGTACGGCCAGTGTAGGAGATCGCTCCCCACACCATGATGCCGGGTGTTGGCCCTGTGTGCCTCGGTCGTATGCAGTCCTGATTGTGGCGCTCACCTGCACGGCGCCAAACACGCATACGACCATCATTGGCACCAAGGCAGAAGCGACTCTCATCGCTGAAGACGACACGTCTCCATTCGTCCCTCCATTCACGCCTTTCGCGACACCACTGGAGGCGGGCTGCACGATGTTGGGGCGTGAGCGGAAGACGGCCTAACGGTGTGCGGGACCGTAGCCCAGCTTCATGGAGACGGTTGCGAATGGTCCTCGCCGATACCCCAGGAGCAACAGTGTCCCTAATTTGCTGGGAAGTGGCGGTGCGGTCCCCTACGGCACTGCGTAGGATCCTACGGTCTTGGCGTGCATCCGTGCGTCGCTGCGGTCCGGTCCCAGGTCGACGGGCACGTGCACCTTCCGCCGACCACTGGCGACAACATCGATGTACTGTGGAGACCTCACGCCCCACGTGTTGAGCAATTCGGCGGTACGTCCACCCGGCCTCCCGCATGCCCACTATACGCCCTCGCTCAAAGTGCGTCAACTGCACATACGGTTCACGTCCACGCTGTCGCGGCATGCTACCAGTGTTAAAGACTGCGATGGAGCTCCGTATGCCACGGCAAACTGGCGGTGCACAAATGCTGCGCAGCTAGCGCCATTCGACGGCCAACACCGCGGTTCCTGGTGTGTCCGCTGTGCCGTGCGTGTGATCATTGCTTGTACAGCCCTCTCGCAGTGTCCGGAGCAAGTATGGTGGGTCTGACACGCCGGTGTCAATGTGTTCTTTTTTCCATTTCCAGGAGTGTACATAATGGATGTACGAGCACAGGCTGTAGATACATGGCTGACTACATTTTAAAATTTGAGTCTTGCCGTGAGTCGCGCTCTGATAGCCAAATGGTAGGGCGACCTCCAGCTACAAGTGGAAAATCCGGGCTCGAGCCCCTGTTCGGCACAAATTTTCATTGTCGTCTTTCTATTAAACAACTGAAGGTTGTCCATATTCACAACTGCGATTACTTTTATGGTATTTTAAAATGTGAGACGGCGTCTTATGACTATAACAAATATAATAGTTGTTTTCTTTTTAATATATAACAGTAAGATTATCACTAATTCCTGTGCTTTTGAAAATTACGAAGGATTGTTCTGGTTTACAGGAAATAATAATAGATCTTTCTGGAGCGGCATTAAACAGATTTCGAGAAAAATACAATGTTAAGGCGATGATAGAAGGCAAGAAATATTGTTACGAGTTGTAAAGGGAGGAAAACATTTGTAGCCAAGAATTTTATTTTATTCTAGATGGCAATAAGTTATAAGACATATTTCTCTTTTTCATCATCCAGATTGCAGTGTGCAGCCTTATGAAGATTATACTTTGTTCGCATGACTGGAGAAGTCCGATACTCTGACCTTTTGTGCTCTGACAGTACGAGACGCGACACTGGATGAAAAAGCAAAAGTAAAGCCGAAGCGGAATTTAAAGGGTCTCTTGAAAGACTTTTAATACTAGAAAGTAATACAGCGAGTGGCCAAAAGTCATGGGAAGGCAACGTATGGCTCTGTGGAGGGGTCGTGACATCCCGTCGTCAGACACTTGTGGTCACATAACGTAGCAGTTTGCGCGTGTGGAGAAATATTCTCTGCGATTCAGCCTAGACACTGTTCACTTATGAAACCTGAATCTTTGGGTAACCTCCGTTATGCTAGGACGCACGGGTTTCGTTCCGATCATCATTACAAGTTCAGAGTAGGTTAACTTAGTGCATAGACGGCTCTTGTTCAAATGGGGCATCCGTTCCGGTGACTTAGGTCACTCAGTTAAAATGTTCAAAAGTGATATCTAGGTAAAGAAACCTACAAATAAGTGTAGTACAAGATTACAGGAAACGTGAGAAGAGCCGTTTCGAAAATCTTGTGGACTTAAGGGAACTAGTGCCTAGCTCTGGCAGTGCTGGAAATGATACAACACAATTTACATTTTTCATCTATTGGTCAGAGCTTCACTGATGTTTCAAAACCTATTTTCCTTTATATATCAGTCTCAATTACGTTTTAATTTAAACTGCAACCACAGCTTCGGATGAACGCCCATTTTCCAGCGGACTAGTATTAGTCCAATTGTGTCTTCGTATGCCAGTAGCATCTGTTTAGATACATCGCCCTTTATGTGTACGTTGATGTATTTCGACTCATCATGGTGACGGAAAGGCTGTTTGATAATGAGTGTGAAAGTTTTGAATGAAAAAAACCATTATTACTGATAAGAGGATTGTTTGTTGTGTAAGTGATAACTTTTGCCACTGGTATCGCTGATACAAACTCATATGAAGAGGATTATCATAGTTAGACAAATATCTGTAAAAAACATGATGCACAATGCAACACATCAGCTCACTCTGTTAAGGCAGCTTCGATTTGTCGCGAAACTTAAATATACAAATCGTTACTGACTTAAATTCCCAATACGTTACAGTAATTAATTCCACTGCGTGATGATCTGGTCTGGGGCATCTGATTCAAATGCAAGCGTTTGGTAACAATACAGCAGACTCTGAAACTACGGAAAGCGTCACATCGGCAGCAAATCCAACGGTATTGAAGTGGACACACCCCCTTAGAGACAATGTAAGTGATCCGTGGTCGGAGATAGCAAACTTTACCGGCCGTATTGCTCTCTAAATTGTCACCGTTGTATATTGCATGCTATCGAGAACTTTTGCAGTGCAAAGGCGCGTTTGTACCGTTAACAGTTACGGCAGCTACAGCACTGCGGTCGACGATCCGTCTATAAGCTGTCAGTATATGTGTTTAATGGCTACTCCACTATGGAAGCAGTAGCCTATGTGTATTCTGCTTTATGCTTACTTAAAATTCTTCAGTTAACTGCCAAATACGCAGAGTAAAAAATTTTCATTCTGTAAAGACTAGAAAAAGATCTAAATTCAATGGCAGTTTAGTAAAGTTCTTGGAAGAATCACTAGGAGCAATGACGTGTTAAGAAATTTCGTAATTTTTTAATGAAATTCGTACAGAACGCTTAAATTACTGAAAGTTACGCTTACAGTTGATACCGACAATGCAATCTGAAAAGCACAAAACCAGCTGAGTATCTATTGCTTTGAATCTCATTACGCGATGTAGTAATGAAAGTGACGAATTTTCAAATGGAATTATCGACGGAGTTGAAACATTGGTGTCTCACGATACAACAGAAATGAAACAACACCTAAGAATAAATGAAACAACACCTAAGAATATGTAGTTCCAACAAACAATTTCGGTCCGGAAAGCCTTGTGTACTTTATTTTGATATAGACAGAACATGTGACTTGTGGTCTTCTTTGTGTCACAATAACATAGTGTGATTTTAATATAACTATGTCAAGCAATCTAAAACAAATGGAGTTCCAACGTCAATGAAGAGACGTTTTTGCTTAATGGCAGTGCGGACCATAGATCGCCCAGTTCCTGTCTGTGAAAATATATTTAGACGCAACTGCAACAACGACAACACAAAAACAAACGTTCAGCAGTGATTGGAAAATTTGGCGGAAAATTTTTATGTAACTGGAAATGAAAAACTGGCTGCTCGTTATGATAAGAACCACAACATTGGTGGCAATCGTCTTTAAGAAGCAGAGTCAGACGCCGGTTTTCACGTAGTAGCGGAACACATTGAAAAACACTGTCGTGCTTGTTTAAAATGGATAGCATACTTACTTTAAAAAATCACGCCTTCTAATAGCCTGTTCTTGAAGGGTTCTAGTAGATTGAAAACTTCCACACGGCAGGACAATTTCAATTAGTTCAGGTGGCATCCCGTTGTGATTACAGAAAACTTATGACACCGTGTGTGACTGTATTAACTCTGGCCTTCTCATTCCGAAGTCGGCCGTCATTGTCACTGAGGACCGTTTTGTCTGCACTGATTCTTCGCTGATTGGACTTTGTTTACTTGTAGCATATGTCGTCATAACTTTGAATTTGATACCATAGATACCGACTGACTTTCGATGCAATTGTTTGGACTTTATTCTCTTTGAATCCAAGTAATTGCTTCAGTAATGTATCACGTTAACACAGAGATTAACATGCGACGCTCGGTCTAAAGTACTCTACGCTAATTTCTTTGGATGCAATTGCAGACGGCAGTCTGGCTTAGAACGGTTAATGCTATATTATTGTATATGTAATTCTCTTTTTATTTGTCACAGGGAATCACCTCAAGCAGGTCTACATGTGATAATGAAACATCCTTTGAACTTTTAACTACTACTAGCCATAACACGAGTAAGAAATTACACTACTGGCCATTAAAATTGCTACACCTCGAATTGACGTGCTACAGACGCGAAATTTAACCGACAGGAAGAAGATGCTGTGACATGTAAATGCTTAGCTTCTCAGGTTGGCGTTGGTGGCGACACCTGCAACGTGCTGACATGAGGAAAGTAAGCAACCGATTTCTCATACACAAACCGCAGTTGACCGGTGTTGCCTGGTGAAACGTTGTTGTGATGCCACGTGTAAGGAGGAGAGATGCGTACCATCACGTTTCCGACTTTGATAAAGGTCGAATTGTAGCCTATCGCGATTGCGGTTTATCGGATCCCGACATTGCTGCTCGCGTTGGTCGAGATCCAATGATTGTTAGCAGAATACGGAATCGGTGGGTTCAGGAGGGTAATACGGATCGCCGTGCTGTGTCCCAACGACCTTGTATCACTAGCAGTCGAGATGACAGGCATCTTAGCCGCATGGCTGTAACAAATCGTGCAGCCACGTCTTGATACCTGAGTCAACAGATGGGGACCTTTGCAAGACAACAACCATCTGCATGAATAGTTCGACGACGGTTGCAGAACCATGGAGTATCAGCTCGGAGACCATGGGTGCAGTTACCCTTGACGCTGCATCACAGACAGGAGCGCCTGCGATGGTGTATTCAACGACGAACCTTGGTGCACGAATGCCGCAACGTCTTTTTTTTTCGGATGAATCCAGGTTCTGTTTACAGCATCATATGGTCGCATCCGTGTTTGGCTACATCACGGTGAACGCACATTGGAAGCGTGTATTCGTCATCGCCATACTGGCGTATCACCGGGCGTGATGGTATGGAGTGCCAATGGTTATCCGTCTCGGTCACCTCTTGTTCACATTGACGCCACTTTGAACAGTGGACGTTACATTTCAGATGTGTTGCCACCCGTGGCTCTACCCTTCATTCGATCCCTCCGAATCCCTACATTTCAGCAGGATAATGCACGACCACATGTTGCAGATCCTGTACGGGCCTTTTTGGATACAGAAAATGTTCGAATGCTGCCCTGGCCAGCAAATTCTCCAGATCTCTCACCAACTGAAAACGTTTGGCCAATGCTGGCCGAGCAACCGGCTCGTCACTATTCTTGATGAACTGTGGTATCTTGTTGAAGCTGCATGGGCAGCTGTACCTGTTCATGCCATCCGAGCTCTGTTTGACTCAATGCCCAGGCGTATCAAGGCCGTTATTACGGCCAGAGGTGGTTGTTATGGGTACTGATTTCTCAGGATCTATGCATCCAAATTGCCTGAAAATGTAGTTACATGTCAGTTCTAGTATAATATATTTGTCCAATGAATACCCATTTATTGTCTGCATTTCATCTTGGTGTAGCAATTTTAATGGCCAATAGTGTGTCTGAATTGCCCTTAACCTTGATGACTTTTCAACAAGATGCCTTTTATTTCGGAAGACAGTTTAATTTAAACCTGGAGAAAGAGTAAATGTTTATACCTTTCTCAGGTTTATTTCATCATGTACACATTTCACACACCAAAACGTAAGTTTTTGTTGCACGAAAGAGTAATAGTGTTGAATAAAGTGCTTGCACGCAGAAAGCTTTTATTTAGAATATACGTATGTCTTTCATTCGCATATACATGTGAATACAAGGTTTATGGTGGATGCCCAAAGAATAAAGCTGATCTTCAGCCGGGCGGTTTGTACGTATGATCCGTAGGCGCTAAAATCGTGCTTCTTTCTCTTATGCGAAGTCGGCTTCACTTGCTTTTGGAATGATTCTCAGCGGCGATATTTTATGCTTTCGTACTAAAGTAATATCGTAAATTTATATAACAATGGAACCTTCATGTACCTGATACCCAAACACCCTGCTGGACTGTACAAACCAGCCAGAAACGGGGTCATCGCGTCACAGATTTGACAATAGCTTGTGGGAAATGGTCAGAAAGAATACTTTGGGAATATATTGAGAGAAACCCTTACAACTAACATTATTAAATCTGTTCCTTAGCCACAAAGAAACATATCAAGTAAAAGGAAGCTGAAAACTACTTTTTGCTCCAAAATGTACTTCCCTAGCACTTAACTTCTTATGACTTTTACTGAATATGTAAACCACTGTGAACATGCTACTCTTAGCCTCACCATAATAAAAATCTATCGAGAGTTACGCGACAATACTACGCTCCTGGAAATGGAAAAAAGAACACATTGACACCGGTGTGTCAGACCCACCATACTTGCTCCGGACACTGCGAGAGGGCTGTACAAGCAATGATCACACGCACGGCACAGCGGACACACCAGGAAACGCGTGTTGGCCGTCGAATGGCGCTAGCTGCACAGCATTTGTGCACCGCCGCCGTCAGTGTCAGCCAGTTTGCCGTGGCATACGGAGATCCATCGCAGTCTTTAACACAGGTAGCATGCCGCGACAGCGTGGACGTGAACCGTATGTGCAGTTGACGGACTTTGAGTGAGGGCGTATAGTGGGCATGCGGGAGGCCGGGTGGACGTACCGCCGAATTGCTCAACACGTGGGGCGTGAGGTCTCCACAGTACATCGATGTTGTCGCCAGTGGTCGGCGGAAGGTGCACGTGCCCGTCGACCTGGGACCGGACCGCAGCGACGCACGGATGCGCGCCAAGACCGTAGGATCCTACGCAATGCCGTAGGGGACTGCACCGCCACTTCCCAGCAAATTAGGGACACTGTTGCTCCTGGGGTATCGGCGAGGACCATTCGCAACCGTCTCCATGAAGCTGGGCTACGGTCCCGCACACCGTTAGACTGTCTTCCGCTCACGCCCCAACATCGTGCAGCCCGCCCCCAGTGGTGTCGCGACAGGCGTGAATGGAGGGACGAATGGAGACGTGTCGCCTTCAGCGATGAGAGTCGCTTCTGCCTTGGTGCCAATGATGGTCGTATGCGTGTTTGGCGCCGTGCAGGTGAGCGCCACAATCAGGACTGCATACGACCGAGGCACACAGGGCCAACACCGGCATCATGGTGTGGGGAGCGATCTCCTACACTGGCCGTACACCTCTGGTGATCGTCGAGGGGACACTGAATAGTGCACGGTACATCCAAACCGTCATCGAACCCATCGTTCTACCATTCCTAGACCGGCAAGGGAACGCTGTTCCAACAGGACAATGCACGTCCGCATGTATCCCGTGCCACCCAACGTGCTCTAGAAGGTGTAAGTCAACTACCCTGACCAGCAAGATCTCCGGATCTGTCCCCCATTGAGCATGTTTGGGACTGGATGAAGCGTCGTCTCACGCAGTCTGCACGTCCAGCACGAACGCTGGTCCAACTGAGGCGCCAGGTGGAAATGGCATGGCAAGCCGTTCCACAGGACTACATCCAACATCTCTACGATCATCTCCATGGGAGAATAGCACCCTGCATTGCTGCGAAAGGTGGATATACACTGTACTAGTGCCGATATTGTGCATGCTCTGTTGCCTGTGACTATGTGCCTGTGGTTCTGTCAGTGTGATCATGTGATGTATATGACCCCAGGAATGTGTCAATAAAGTTTCCCCTTCCTGGGACAATGAATTCACGGTGTTCTTATTTCAATTTCCAGGAGTGTATATCTTTCATGCGCACGAAGTGGCGTCTTTCAGATAACGGTTTCTCTTGCTTAGTTCGTCCCTAGCTTGCCGCTTTCTGGCCAGTCAGGGAAAGTCGTTCCGTTGCTTTTAGGAGATGGGAGTGCAAAATATCGTATTGTCGAGTAGATCTCGTCACACTAATGGCCGAACTTTCGGGTAGCACCGTCGTCTGAAAACGCCAGCGAGCTGCAGGAAACTGCCCTGCTATATGTACGGAATCATTCAAATGGAAAACACGTTACTCCATTGTTTGAGCATTACAGATTTCTGACTAGTATTAGTCCATTACAAAAAGACTAATTGTAATTTAATTTCAGAGTTCCCGCAGAGCACTGAAACCACTTAGCGTTCCTCCGAGAGCGAACACAACAGTGTATGGTTTTCCTCACCAGGAAACTAGCAGCGTTTCCGGATCGAGTTCTAAAGGAATGTGGTTAATTCCCTGCAAGCATTACCGCTAAGCTTTTATTAATTTACATAATGCTGGAATGAATTGTGTCTGAAAGCAGGCGAAAGAAAGTAGTTTCCATCCTTGTTCCCATTATATAACTGGATCGTAAGTAAGTTTTGAGATGCTTGCATGGGGTTGTAGTTCCCTGCCAGCATCTACACCTTATTTAAAAAAGCAATCTGGTCACATACATACATTTATATGCCAATTTTGGAATTAAAATCCCTTGTACTGTAGAAAAAACTGACACTTACTGAACGAAACGTAGTAGTTTATTACGATAAAAATGACTGCCGTAGGTGAACATATGCAAGATCATACTGAGAGTATTATTCACTTTACTAGTTTAATATATGACGGCCATTAAAAATTTAAAATGACGACCATTAACAAATTTTAAAGAAACAGAGAATTTTCGTACTGTTTCTAGTGTGCTGCTTCAAGTACAGTTTCATTCTGTAAACGATGGACACCAGAGAGCTATCAGCTGCACAGTAACGAAAAAATGAAAATTTTGTTACAAGGCATCATTGACTCTCCATACAATATAGAAATAGAAAAGATCTCGATGACGATATTCGGCAAGGGCATTCACACGAGATCTAATGTTGCTTACACACACTGATGGAAAAACAATCGCAACACCAAGGAGGAGTTGTGCGATATAAACAGAAGTCGGTAGGCGTGTTTTTGCATCTGTAAGATGATGTCAACTCAGATTTCAAGACAGTCACATAAGATTGGGGTTAGTAGCGCCACTATGAGAATACAGATCAGGTTTTCTTTAGATATACGTTATAACGGTGGAGACGGTCCAGTACCTTTGAAACTGGGCGTTGTGAGTTGATGTCAGTCATGAAAGCCTTTAACTCCACAAAGACATCATTATCAAAAAATTCACTGAATTTGAATGAGATCGCGTAACAGGCTACGAGTAGCTGCATGTTCCTTCTGTGATACTGTAGAAAGACTTGGCAGGAATCCATCCATTGTACAGCGGTGGTCGCGAAAATGCACGGTCGCAAGATGTCCGGGCTCCGATAGCCACGTGGCAGTACGGAAGGGGAAGACCATCCTGTTCGGACTACGCCTCTAGCGCATCATACTACATCTGCAGCAGCAACCTGAGCAGCCGTTGGCACCACAGTGACACAACGAACCGTTAAAAATCTGTTACTTCAAGGACAGCTCCGAGCCATACGCCCTGTTGCTTGCATTCCACTGACCCCAATCCACCATCATCTGCGACTTCAGTGGTGTTAAACGAGAGGTCATTGGGTGCTGGTTGGAGGTCTCTTATGCTTTCTGGTGTAAGCTGGTTCTGCCTTGCTGCCAGTGATTGGCCGTGTGTTGGTTAGAAGGAGGTCAGTCGAAACCTACACCGAACCTGTCTCCATGCTGGAAACACTGGACCTCCACTTGGAAATATGACACTGGAGCACTTTCGTGGTTATCTCACGAAACGTACATCGAACCTGTCTCCATGCTGGAAACACTGGACCTACACTTGGAAATATGACACAGGAGCACTTTCGTGGTTATCTCACGAAACGTACACCGAACCTGTCTCCATGCTGGAAACACTAGACCTACACTTGGAAATATGACACAGGAGCACTTTCGTGGTTATCTCACGAAACCTACACCGAACCTGTCTCCATGCTGGAAACACTGGACCTACACTTGGAAATGTGACACAGGAGCACTTTCGTAGTTATCTCACGAAACCTACACCGAACCTGTCTCCATGCTGGAAACACTGGACCTACACTTGGAAATATGACACAGGAGCACTTTCATGGTTATCTCACGAAACCTACACCGAACCTGTCTCCATGCTGGAAAAACTGGACCTGCACTTGGAAATATGAAGCAGGAATACTCTCGTGGTTACTCACGTACCCCGACTCCAAAATGGTACATCAGTCTGGTGATTCGACTTGTTGTGGTGCATTCATGAACAACATTCCAGAGTGTGTTTTTCAACATAGTAACGCTCGCCCGCATACTACTGTTGTAACCCAACATGCTCTACACCGTGTCGACATTCTGCCTTGGCCTGCTCGATCAACATATTATCTCCAATCGAGCACATATGGGACATCATCGGGCGACAACGCGAGCTTCATCCACAAGCAGCACTAACTGTCCTGTTTTGAGCGAACGATTGGAACAGTCATGGAACTCCACTCCGAACTGACATCCGGCACGTGCACAACGGAATTCATGCCCGTTTGCGTGCTTGCGTTCAACATTCTGGCAGTTATGTCCCTTATTAGTGTACCAGCATTTCACATTTGCAATGGTTTATCTCGAGTTTACAGAAATCTGTGATGAAACACTCTAGCAGATTAAAACTGTGTGCCGGACCGAGACTCGCACTCGGGACCTATGCCTTTCGCGGGCAAGTGCTCTACCATTTGAGCTACCCAAGCATTACTCACACCCTTTCCCCACAGCTTTACTTCTGCCAGTACCTCGTCTCCTACCTTCCAAACTTTACAGAAGATCTCCTCTGGTAGAGCACTTGCCCGCAAAAGGCATAGGTCCCGAGTTCGAGTCTCGGTCCGGCACACAGTTTTAATCTGCCTGGATGTTTCATATCAGCGAACGCTCCGCTACAGAGTGAAAATCTCATTCTAGTAACCTGTCATCTTGAAACGAAAATCACTTACATATCTTACCAGATAACTGCATTCCCGAAATTCCATTACTGTGCATTTATTCAATTTATTGTTGCGATCTTTTTTTCCGTCAGTGTATTTTCAATCATTTTGACATTATGCTACGTAGAAATGATTTTCGTAAATGCGAACACACGAATTGACTACCGGGCGCCATGTTTGGTGTACTCTCTGCCGAGTTTCTACGTATTAGAGTTACATATGTAAGGACTAATGCAGGAGTCATACATGTTCATGAACCTGCTTATTTATTCAAACTTTATTCTCCCTCTATAATTTGTACCCGCACGCTTCCCTTCATTACATAATATACGACTGCCTAATGCCGCAGAATGTGTCCCTTCAATAAATCGCTTATTTTCGTCAAGTTGTTCCGTAATCCTCTTTGCTCTACAGTTTGATTCACTACCTCTGTATTAATTACCCAACCTACAATTGCAGTCTTTAAAATTCTTCTAGTTCAAAAAACTATTATCTATTTATGTTACTACTATTCACTATTTATGTATGAGACTATAATTATTATTATTTAATCTACATTTTGTGGCCATAGCACAGTACTCAGATGGGTGGTAGTTAAAAAACATTTTCTCCCTTCTATATCCGGGTTTCAGGTTTTAGCAATTAATGCTTTTGTGTTGCAAAACGCTGTTGCTTATTAGTGCAGGGAAGTTGCTTTCTGCTTTCCATAGTTGCTTATTGCCTTCCACGCATTGGACAAATACGTCTCAAAACATTGACTGAAAAGTGTAACGAATTAAACAATTGCAGCAATAATCTGTTTCAGTTAGCGTGAGAGCACTAAGGAATTCACAGCATATTGATCTAATGTAATAACTGTGAAGATTAGACGACAGTAAGTACATAAAAGGAAATTTGTAGTATGGACGGAAGATACACTCTAAGACAAAAAGAAAAAAAATCTAACGACGCACCACGAAGGGAAAGTCCAAAAGGCACGGATATCTGTAGATATGCTGTACATATACAGACAAAATTGTGTCTACGATTTCAGAAAAATTAGCTGTTTGTTTCAAGAGAAATAGCTTCACAAACTGAGCAAGTCAGTAACGCTTTGGTCCGCCTGTGGCCCTTATGCACACATTTATCCGGCTTGGCATTGATTCATAACGTTGTTGTATGTCCTGCTGAGAGATATCGTGCCCATTTATGTTCAACTGGCGCGTTAGATTGACAAAATCCAGAGCTAGTTAGAGGGTCCTATCCGTAGTGCTCCAAGCGCCAAATGAGGGTTTGGGAAATACGAAGACAAGCAGGTGAAACCCTCGCGGTGTTTGGACGGGCATTATCTTGCTGAAGTGTAAGCCGAGGACGACTCAACACGGGGGGGTGGGGGGGGGGGGGCAAGAAAACGAGAAGTAGAGTCTCGTCGACGTACCGCTGTGGTGTAAGGGGTAAGGGCGCTGCGGCAGACAACCTAATTCGTCCTGCTATGGAGAGAAACAGCACCCCAGATCATCAACCCTGGTTGTCGGACCGTACAGTGGCTGTAATCGCACCGCTGCCCGGGACGTCTGCAAGCACGTCTTCGGCCTGAAATCTTACTGCATGGAGTAGAATTGTCGTCACTGATAAGACCTACTACTAACTGAGCCACGATGACTAGCGAATGAATGTCTGGAGACGCCCCAAATAGCGGTGGGGTGCCAAGCTGACTGTCGCCTGCCGCGTGGTCTGACATCCAGGGGTGAAGGTGTGTGATGCCACTTCACAGCAGGACGCCTTTGTTGTCAAATGTGGCACCGTTATAGCAGAATGTTACCTTGACAACATTTTAGGCTCCGTTTTGTTGTCCTTCATTACAAACCATTCTGAGCGTACATTTCAACAAGATAAATGCCCGCCCACACACTGCAAGAGTTTCTACTGCTTGTCTTCGCGCTTGCCAACCCTACCTCGATCAGTGAGGTCGTCGGATCTCTTCCCGTTTGAGAACATTTGGAGCATTATGGGCCAGGGCATTGCAAATAGGTCTGGATTTTGGCGAAGTATCGCGCCAGTTGGGCAGTATTTGGAACGTTACCCCTCAGAAGACCTCCAACAACTCTATCAATCGAGGTCAAGCCGAGAAACTGATTGTATAAGGGCCAGGACTGGACCATCGCGTTACTGAATTTCTAGGTTTGTCAGCTCTTTCTCTTGAACCTCTTCCAATTTCTCTGCAACTGAAATCATTTGTTTGTCTATACATGTATGCCACACCTACCGATTTCCGTCCTGTTCAGATGAAGTCTTCGTGCTGACAAACAAGTGCCGGTACTCAGAGCCATGGGGATCGAGAACTGCATATGCTATACACCGGAACAGAGCTGTTTCTCTACCGGCTGGTCTGTAGCGTCCGTTGGTGGTGTGTTGCAGGCAGACAGAGAGCGCCCACCTGCCCATCATGCTGTTGCCGCTGCTCCTGGCGACGCTCGCCGCCGGCCCTGTGCTGAGTGAGGCGGCGCCCGCCCCCGCACCTCAGGCCGCAGCCCGCAGCCCCACCGAAATCACCGGTGAGTGGCCGACCGACATCCGCTCTGAGACCGTGACCCTACCGTCTCATTCCGCAGTTCACGTGTTTCTGGACAGTTGTGTGGCCTTTGAATACGTTTTGGGAGTGAACAGTGATCAAAGTGTTACAAACATTTACTATCAAAAACAGTCTTGATCACAAATTATTTCTTAAGGTGACCGTTTCGACCACTACTGTGGTTATCTTCAGACCAATGAGTAGTGATTCTCCAGCAGGATGAGTTCCTTACTCATTGGCCTGAAGATGACCACAGCAGTGGTCGAAACCCGTCACCGTAATAAATAAATTGTGATCAAGACTGTCTTTGATAGTAAATAGTTCTGTGTCCATTTAGATGACTGGTCATGGAAACTGCAGCACATGGAGAGGAAATGAGCGATTTTACAGTTTTACAGGAAAAAAACACGAATAAATTTGTTGCTGATCTGGAGTATTGAGGGCTTGGAATTAGGTACATAGAGCTGCCACTTCTTCCAGGAACAACAATTCAAATACGGGCTTCCATGATTTGTGGCCACCACAGGTTCTTGACGTTCCATAAGATCTTTTTCTCTTTACAATAGTTTACTACGAGTACAACAGTGTTCCAGCTTGTCGATTTAGATCGTTCCAGTCTACAGGATGGCTACAGGAGCATTGTTTCTTAATGGTGTACAGTGTCAACTGAGCTTTCCAGATACTGCTCTCGATATCGCAATGATCCACATTGGCTGCACTGGCCGATAGTTACTATAGGGGAAGGATGGCACTAGCAAACATGTGACGGGGATGTGAGACCTTAGCTTTTCGCGGCGAACCGAAAGTTCAAATAATTTACGGGTTTGCCGCCGGGTGACTTTGCGGTTACTTGTTCTGTGTGTGCTATCTTCCTTGTTTCTCCTCTGTGAACCGAGGTATCAAATTCCCTTGCACATTGCTTCCTCCTTGCATTTGTGCCTTGAGAATGGCAGGGTGTGCTCCTATCGAAATATCGGCATTGGTCGACGTCGTCACGCGGCAGCAAATCTGTAACTTATCTGAACATGTGGCGGGGATGTTGGACCTCCAGATAGATTATATAAAGAGAATTAACCAACTATGCAATGAAATAATGGTCCAAACTGACTACCGCTAACAAATATATGAACAAGAATTAATCACAGCACCTGTTAGACATTGAAAAATACAGACAAACTGACAGTTACTAACATGGAACAGATCTAATCTAACAAATATCTAGGCAAATAACGGGCAAAGTAGGTGAATTGGAAAGATCGGCAGCCTACAAATCAGTTATGGAAAGATAAATTGGCGCTCGACACACAGTGATCGCCTGATTGCACCAGAAGTACGGAAAACTACTCCGTGAAAACAACATCGATAACCCAACAATGATCGAGATTTAACCGCAATTTTACACTTGCAAAATATATTCTTAAGGAATTTACTAGCGGTTCATCAAGAACACTAACACACTATGTGAGCGTGGAAGTAGTTGCCAAGGAGTAATTGATGGAAACAAATCATATTTCAACCAATGGAAATTTTATTCATAAAAGCCTTTTCTAAAAGAGATTTAAAATTGATAAGTAGAGAAGCACCCTCGAAATATCAAGTTACAATTTAACAAATGTGAATTTTATCCCTAAAAGCTTTTTGAGAACAGATTTAAAATTATAAGCAGAAAATCACCCTCGAAGTAACAATTTACAATTATTCAGAGGTAGAATCAAAAATTTCTTTTTGTTACAGTAGGATCCTTCGGGCTGAGAAGCTTCTGCTCCCTTTCAACAAGGCTGTAGTCACGACCGCTCACAACGATCTCTGAAAAACTACACTGGTGCAAATCTGCAACACACCAGATTAGATTACAACTGTGTGCCGGACCGAGACTCGAACTCGGGACCTTTGCCTTTCGCTGGCAAGTGCTCTACCAACTGAGCTACCCAAGCACGACTCACGACCCGTGCTCATAACTTCACTTCTGCCAGTACCTCGTTTCCTACCTTCCAAACTTAACAGGAGAGCTTCTGTTAAGTTTCGAAGGTAGGAGACGAGGTACTGGCAGAAGTGAAGCTGTGAGGATGGGTTGTGAGTCGTGATTGGGTAGCTCAGTTGGTAGAGCACTTGCCCGCGAAAGGCAAAGGTCCCGAGTTCGAGTCTCGGTCCAGCATTCAGTTTAAATCTGCCAGGAAGTTTCATATCAGCGCACACTCCGCTGCAGAGTGAAAATCTCATTATGGACACCAGATTACTTTAAAAATTTTAACTAACACAAACACATTAACTATGCACCCCGTAAGAGGGAAGGAAATGGTACAAACACTCGCACTAAGAAATTAATTTCCACCAAAAGTGCAATTTGTTTTTAAAAGGGCTCTTACGGTTGACGGGTGGCGACTTTATAAAAATGACTTTTGAAATAAAACCTATGAAATTCAGACTTACATAAAACGTACAACATGCTCTACATTACACATATACCGCCTCACAAGATGATACCTGAATTCCGTCTCACGGCGTCGCAGCTCGCACCGGGCAGACCGATTGCGTAGGTTGGCTACTGCTGCTCTCGTGTTGGCCGCGAAGCCACTACCCCTCGCTATACGGGGCGGCCCACTGGACTCACGTGGCGACCTCACATGCGCCGACGCTCAAGACAGACAAGTCATCTTGGGTCCCAGTGCGCGACCGACCAACCGACCGATCCAACCACCAATGACCGTTGCCCGAAGAACTCGAGCAGACTGGCGGCCTAACGCGCAGACTCAAATACAGGAACTCAGCCCCGACCGGGTGAGCACTAGCTGCATTCTGTTACTGGCGGAGTGGCAAGACTCTCATTTTCTGGCTTTAAAGTTTGGTCCAAACGACAGACATACTAGCACTTCGACGACAGACAGACACTAACTACCGCACAAATGCAAACGAGAGACAGACCAGCAACTGGTGACGCGAGACTGACCTAGCTTCACTCCGACTGATCAACTGACTAGACTCGCAGAGACTGACAGACTGCCCCCTTACGGGTCTTTATTGTATTTCAATTCCCCATCGGGGCGGGCTGACAGCAGCATATGCGCTGCTCTTCAGCCGATCGACATAGAACAAACAATAGAAGACATTTAAAAATAACAAAGGAGAGAATATGGTGAACATAGATATAAAAAAGGGGGAACATCATGGAACGCAATAGACAAAAAACGGGGTGACTGTAAAAAGGAGATGAAAAAACTCTTTAAAAGTAGGACACACAAAAAGCATCGGAAATGGCATATGCTCTGTGTACCAAAGTCCCAAGGACGCCACTGCGTTGATATGGTGGATGACAACTCTTAAAATGCGGATACCGATATTTGTGCGTCGGCGTTAGGTGACCACTATGTCCCAAAGTACCATTTGATTTTTTGTGAACTATAACGTCCAAGAACGGAAGCATTCCATCACTTTCAACCTTCATGATAAAAAAACAAACCCGAAAAGACTTTCAAACTCTCAATTTTGTGAACAACTCCCTGGTAACACCATCACTCATAAATCCGTCTCCATATAAACGACGTAATAGACTATGAATCTCGGGGGCGTTGACTCCTTTCTTTTATAGAAAGCGAGTGATGAACGTACCTCAGAACTTAGCGGGATATGTAATAATAACGTCCGTTTCAATCGCTTGCTGTTTACACACACACTCACGAACAGAACAGATCTTATTGACACAGCGTCATCTACAAATTCTCTTTCTCCAACTGTGAAGGCACCATGAAGCTATAAGTATGAATCGACAATAGGAGGTTAATTTCTGAACTGCGCTCATACGTCGATTAGAGTTCACATTTTTTAAGATTTAAGTTCAAATTTTAAGTTCAATTTTTAAGATTCGCCTACGTGAACGACAATCTAAACGGCGTCCTGATTCAGATCTTAGACTCTAGGGTATTTTTAGATGTATTCTGTTAAGGAGAACCACCCACACTGCCTTACCGAGCAAGCGCGAATATACTGTATCATACTCATGTGAATTGCCTCTTTGAGGCAAATTTAGAAAAATAAAGATGTGTGTGTGTGTGTGTATGTGTATGTGTGTGTGTGTGTGTGTGTGTGTGTTGTTGTGTGCGTGAGAGAGAGAGAGAGAGAATAAATGGATAAGAAAAATGCATTGTGTTACGAAGCTTGCGGTGAAACAAAAGACTGCTTTACTTTCTGCCTCAGAACAGCGGCCATTAATTATGTTGCCACACGACTCGCGGCTGAAACAAGAGGAAACTAAGAAAAAGTACCTACAGTAATGAGCTGTATCGTTATTTATGCCGACATAATTCTTCATCTCGCGAATGAAGATCTCTTAATTAAAAGAGTACGCGAGACATCGGTACACGCTGGAAACAATACTTCGTCTTGTGAGTCATGAGGAGAAACAGCTATCGTTGACAATTGAAACTGAATGGTTAAGGAGACCATTGCACTCATAAACTACTATACTGCGATGCAATAAGGTGCTTTCGCGATGGGAAATCATAGAGTTTGGAAGTACAGATCGTTTGAACACCTGTTCTAAATACTAGATAAAGCACCTTCCGAATTCCAATTATCCTGTCATCTAAGTTAAGTTGCTTCTGGAAGGAGTCGGATGAAGTATTAAGGGATCTGTATGTCGGTAGTTTGCACACACTCGTGAATATCAGCACAGAAATGGAATCTATTCACTGGACAGTAACAGAAATCGTCTCCCTGCCTTCGCAATTACTAGTGCCACATCTGTCGCTATGGAAATGGATGAAAAAGCTGTACAACACGTTTAATGCTTTATACTCCGTATTTAGGAACAGATGCCTTGAGAAGGAATCTGTCGGAATTGTTGCAAACAGTTGGGGAAGTGAAGTGCTTCAAATTTCTAGAGTCTACAGTTACTGCTAACGCAACGCACATGGATTATGTATCTGTTCACTGAATGAGAATCACTAAAATGAAATCAATGGATCCATGAGTGTTATGTCAGTAACGATGAAAAGACATTTCAGTTGTCACTGCATACTGACAACACAAAACTATAGACACTGTTACGAAAACACATCGTTACACCTTCAGTGATGTGTTTCCTATCTGAGGGCATTTCATTCAAGTTGTTACGAAGCCTTTGCCACTGAGTAAACCATATTCCACCACCACATGCCTTTTCCGAGTGGTGCTATTTCCATATATCTGTGGTTGCAGTGTTTGAAAGTCAAGATGGAAACATCCCTGACGATGTAACTCTTGAGTCAGGCCCGGAGACGTGCTCAGGCAGAAAAGCAGGAAATTTGGGTTCGATTCCCTACTTGGTACAGATTTTCAATTGTCACGGCATATTCATTGAAAAAATATCTGCTGAAAATTGCTTCCTAGCCCTCATTCACACGAGACATCCACAGGCAATCAATGGTTCAAATGGCTCTGAGCACTATTAGTCCCCTAGAACTTAGAACTACTTAAACCTAACTAGCCTAAGAACATCATACACATCCATGCCCGAGGCAGGATTCGAACCTGCGACCGTAGCAGTCGCACGGTTCCGCACTGCGCCCCTAGAACCGCGAGACCACCGCGGCCGGCCACAGGCAATCATCGATATGATTAAGAAACTTAATAAATAAGTCAATAAGCCTAAGAGAATGTTTCTGATAGAAAGAGCGGATAAGCTGTTGTTAGCATCTGACTTAGATAGTGAACTGATACACTTTCCTCCAGTAAGACGGACGTAGAGGAATTAACGACAAAGTGTAAACAGACAGAACACCGTAATCTGGGAACGACCCACCATTATTTAACAACGAAATTCAGGAAATTCTGAGCAATCGAAAGCTGGTGCATTCTCGTTTCAAAATCCCTAGCGCTAATGACGACAGGAAAACTTTAGCAGAGATTCGTATATCTTTGAAAAAACTATGCGCGAAGCCTATAACAGCTACCACCGTCATAGCTGAACAAGAGATTTGGCCGAAAACCTGAGAAGATCCTGGCTCTACGTAAAATCGCTAAGTTGGTCTAAGGCTTCTACCAGTCATTCGTAGAGTAGTCTGTTGTGGCACTAGAAGATTGCCGAAGTTTTAAATTTCGTGTTTAAGAATCGTTCACGCAGGAGAGTCCAACAAACATACCGTCGTTTGAGCATCGAACATACTTCCGATGGACGACTCAGTAATAAGCTTCCCGGGCGCAGAGAAACAACTGAAAGATTTGAAAAGAAATAAGCGCCAGGTCCGAATGGAATCCCAGTTCTATTTTACAAAGGATACCCCTTACTTATCTTGCATTTATCGCCAATCTCTGGCCCAACATAAAACCCCAAGGGATTGGGAAAAAAGCACAAGTGACTCCTGTATAAAAGATGGGTTAAAGAATGGACACGCGTATTTACCGACCAATATCCCTAATATCGGTTTACTGCAGAATCTTTCAACGTAGCTTGAGTTCGACTATAATAAATTTTCTTAAGGCCGAAAAACTTATGTCGAATAATCAACATGGTTTTAGAAAGCATCGCTCGTGCAAAACTCAGCTTACAATTTTCTCACATGATATACTGCACAGTGTGGGTGAAGGACAATAGGGGGATTCAATATTTCTAGTTTTCCTGAAAGCATTTGAGACGGAACCCCACAGCAGACTATATACGAAGGTGCGAACATATGTAACAGGTTCCCACATATGTGAGTGGCTCGAAGACTTTTCAAGTAATAGAACCAAGTACGTTGTCCACGACGGCGAGTGTTCGTCAAATACAAGGGTATCGTCAGGAGTGCCCCAGGGAAGTGTGATAGGGCCGCTATGATTCTCTATGTACATTAATGATCTGGTGGGCAGTAGTCTGCGGTTGTTTGCTGATGATGCTACGGTGTATGGGAAGGTGTCGAAGGTGTAGGAAGATAGAAGATGACTTAGACATAATTTCTAGATGGCGTGGTGAATGGAAGCTATCTCTAAATGTAAAAAGAAAGTAAGTTAAGGTGTACGAGTAGGAAAAACAAACCCGTAATGTATGGATACAGTTTTAACAAAGTCTTACTTGACACAGGAACGTGGTTTAAATATGTGGTCATAACGTTGCAAAGTGATATGAGATTGAATGAGTATACGAGGATTGTGGTAGGGGAGTCGAATGGTTGACTTCGGTTTATTGGGAGAATTTTGAGAAGGTGTGGATCATCTGTAGAGGAGACCTATTCCTGAGTACCACTGAGCAGCACTGCAAACTATCATGTCTGCAACGCTGATCAAGAATATAGGCCGAATAATTACTATGGCTACAAGTGCGATCAGCATTCCAGGGCAAGCTGAACTCGGACTTGGGCAGAAACATCATATACTGACACTCACAAGGGAACGTTCCCAAGTGTCAATAAACGACCTTGAAGAAACTTGGCGGATTTGTAGGGGGGGGGGGGGGTAGGCAAATTATTGCTTATTAGGTTGGAGGGAATATTTTCGAAACGATGATATATGAAAAGGGATGTGATATAAAAGTTGATATGTAATTAACGCTCTTGAAAATTGCATAAACGAATTTTGTAATAATTTTAAATTTTGCGAAATATCCCTCCGCCATTAAGTAATTTTCTAAAATCAAAACTTTTGTTACATAAATTAAATAAGCTTTCAAGCTACATATGTCCATGTATAAAAAATGCCGGTTTCTGAACTATTCTTTATCAGTGAACTATTCTGCTATTGCCTAGGCATGCTGCCCACGTTTATAACAACTAAGGCTCTAATATGTGATAACAATCATTTCTGTTAATTTTTACGTAAATCTAATTTCTTTTTCACTCAGCTTCAGGTGGCTGCAGATTACTTCCAGCTTCGTGTTGCTGATAAAAATTATCGCATTAAATAAGAACACGCAGCTTCCAGTTAAATCTCTCTCGATCAATTCTTCTCGAATCACAGTTTATTAACTTCGTGATACAGATAACGACTTTATTCAGCCATAATGCACAGAAGCTTTCGAAATGTGGTGCTACAGAAGAATGCTGAAGATTAGATGGGTAGATCACATAACTAATGAGGAAGTATTGAATAGGATTGGCGAGAAGAGAAGTTTGTGGCGCAACTTGACAAGAAGAAGGAATCGGTTGGTAGGACATGTTCTGAGGCATCAAGGGATCACCAATTTAGTATTGGAGGGCAGCGTGGAGGGTAAAAATCGTACAGGGAGACCAAGAGATGACTACACTACGCAGATTCAGAAGGATATAGGTTGCAATGGGAACTGGGAGATGAAGAGGCTTGCACAGGATAGAGTAGCATGGAGAGCTGCATCAAACCAGTCTCAGGACTGAAGACCACAACAACAACAATGCATTGTCTAATGAAATGTCTCTATGTACAGAAAAAGTAAATATTAGACTTTTTCTTGATATGATTTGCTGTTAATTATTACAGTGGTTTGTATGGAATTATTTCTGTAGAACTAATACATCAAACAACGAATATATGGATAATTAGGCGATAATTCGGCCGCGATGACCGAGACTTCGAAGATTCGTGTCAAATGAAAACCATGACACTGCCTTGTCACGATTCCCGCTAACTGCACATAAAAAGAAAGACATACAGCAATGTGAACACACTGAAGTATAAATAGCGTAAGTACATTGAAATATAAATATTCAAGCTTATAGGGAAGTCTGTCAATGCACCACAGCAGAATAGCGGAGGTAAACTCTAGCCTTGAGCTTGTAAAACGGCATGTGCGTGGAGATAAGGCATTACACCTGGAAACGCACTGTTTTGTTTTATTTTACTTATTCATAAATTTATCCAGTCAAGATTGCAGTCGTCATCCACTTTCTAGCGTCTAACCCGGAATCCTATATGCCTTACACTATTGTCATTACTACATACACGGTACGAGTAATCCTAGATTTAATACAGGACAGACCACTTGGAATTCACTATAACACCAGTAGAGCAAACAGTAGTTGCTGTAATAGAGAGAATTCACATTTTATTAGGCCATAAAAAGTAGAGCAACAAAGATAAATTTTGAAACTTCCTGGCAGATTAAAACTGTGTGCCCGACCGAGACTCGAACTCGGGACCTTTGCCTTTCGCGGGCAAGTGCTCTACTGGCAGAAGTAAAGCTGTGAGTACCAGACGCGAGTCGTGCTTCGGTAGCTCAGTTGGTAGAGCACTTGCCCGCGAAAGGCAAAGGTCCCGAGTTCGAGTCTCGGTCGGGCACACAGTTTTAATCTGCCAGGAAGTTTCATATCAGCGCACACTCCGCTGCAGAGTGAAAATCTCATTCTGAAAGATAAATTTTAGTCAACTTGGTGGTAAAATAAGGACGTTGACAGCAATGATCGTCAAAGAGAAGAGAGAGAAACGGGAACCTGATTGAACATGTGTAATGAAGTGAGGTAGATAGAAAGTAATGTGACTGATTCAGATACAAACAGAGAAAGAAGCGCACCTGGAGATGTGGGTACATTTGATTTACCGTTTTGGAAGGAAGGAAGGAAGATTGAGTTGAACGTCCCATCGACATTGATGTCATTACAGAAGGGGCACAAGCTCGGATGGTGTCAAGGACGGTGGAGGAAATGGGCCGTGTCCTTTCAAAGGAACAGTCCCGGCATTTGCCTGGAGTGACTTAGGGAAATAACGGAAAACCTAAATCTGGATAGCCGGCAGTGAGTTTGAACCGTCGTCCTTCCAGTGTGTTAATCACTGCGCCACTTCGCTCAGTTTACCGTTTGACACACGGAAACTGGACGTACAGGTTAATTTTTAGGGACAGCAATTTGAAATTTACAGAAGGAAAATCTTCGGCTATTTCGTCAATGAAACATCAGGTTGCCTGGTGTGTAGAGTGCAGGGTAGCTTGAACCAGAGGTGCACAACAGGAACAGAAAAGGAGGATGCGAAAGTTTCATGAATGGGCACATCGATGATACTATATAAGTGGGATATTTTGCTGCAATGATAATGAGGTGGCAGGTGTTTCATTTGTCATACGATGCACTCGGATGCATTTGCACTGGGCAGCCTAAAAACTAGTCTGGTCGCAAGCACCCTGAATGAGCGTATGACTCACTGACATAGGCAAACAGACAGGAGTTGTGGATGTAACGCACACGAGTATTCATAGTTAATCCTAACCGTCTAACTAAAATTTCCACTATTCACGCGATGCTAAATTACACATGCTGTGAATATGCTCCAAAATTCTGAAGGGAATATAGAGGCGTTGTTCTTGAATGGGGTGACGCTATTTTCTGCCGTTTCGAGTGCTCAGCCATAGTTACACACAAGCTCTTCGCCGTTTTCTGTTATGATATTGAGATACCGCCGAGAATAACGTTGGACAGTTGTTGACGAAATCACAATTAACTTCCGATGGGGCGCTAAAATTGCTTGCGACTTCTTTGCATTTTGTTTAGCTCATAACTCATTGCTTTTACCCCCTTCTGACAACTGAAGACTTGTTCATTATTCAGGGTAATAGCAGTATTGATACATTCAGGCGTACCATTTAAGTGAAGCTGAAGGTAGTCCGCATGGTAACAATACTTCCAGGACAACAGAACTGGCGAGATACCGTTCGTAAGCAAGACTAACAATAATGGGTGCAGTACTCAGGCCTTCGGCACTCCTGAGAGAACTTGCTACCGGGACGACTTTTCGGTCCCCAGTCAACTCCCTACTGTCTGTTTCTCAAGAACCTTCCACACCATTCGAATGCACTGTCGGAAAATTGTAGCTGGCGCACTTGTCTGAGCAGTACGTCGAAGCTGATGGTATCAAATACCTTTTTTTTTTACTTCAAAATGAAAAACAGTCTAGATTGCAAAGTTATTTATTTCAGTAACGCGATCCACCCTCTAGGTCATTCTCGGATTATCTACAAAACAGGAAAATAATCCATTAAGAACGAAACAGAGTGGAGGGCAGGGTCCTATCTCGTACAACTACACAAATAAATGAACTGAAATATGGACTAGATCTAGCGAAAAAGTAACAGAATGTAAAACCCATCATTCAAAGAGTCATAAAGGCCGGCCGCGGTGGTCTCGCGGTTCTAGGCGCGCAGTCCGGAACCGTGCGACTGCTACGGTCGCAGGTTCGAATCCTGCCTCGGGCATGGATGTGTGTGATGTCCTGAGATTAGTTAGGTTTAAGTAGTTCTAAGTTCTAGGGGACTAATGACCACAGCAGTTGAGTCCCATAGTGCTCAGAGCCATTTGAACCATTTTTAGAGTCATAAAGAATGAGAGGTGGACCTAATTAAAAGAAAGGAAATACGACATAAGCCATCCCGCATATATAGGAGACGGAAACACTTTTACCTTAATCACACCAGCGAGCTTAGTCGTAACAGCATAGCGCAGGTCCACGCTTACAGACGTAGCAACGCCGTCCCAGCTGTAGGTAGCACAACAGATCCGTTTAGCGCTTTGGCAGACTAAGAAACACGCACAGCGCTAGTTTGGCAAACGATAACCAGATAGGGCTAGAAATCAACTATAAGGAGCGTTGCATAATACATAAAACTACTTAAAACAAATAAACTAAAATTCATGTATGCAAATCGTAAGAATACATAAAATAACAGAAGCATACAAAATTGTGTAAAACCAAATATATATTATGCTGCCCATATATGAAGCAAAACAGAAAAATAGTAAAATGATGGTTGCTTTATTCATAGTAAGTCAAGTACGTCATAAAGGCCCAGTGTTACACAGTAAATGGGCTAAAGCTTAAAGTACATGTACAACACATACATTCAATAACCAACAAATACAAACACCAATACACAAGAAACGGGGGTTGTGATAAAATTTGCAGATCACAAACAATGACCTATCCTTAAGAATAAAATGAAAAAATGTAAATGTACAAAAACAGATGAAAAAGTAAGCCACCTACAATGAAATAAAGCCTTTGTAAACCCCATAGCAGTCCCTTTCATTACATCATCTCAACATAACAAAAGGGTAATCTTAAAAATAATCCTGACGTATGAAACACCTGAAACGGAAAACAGTGCCTATCAGTGCACCAACATTCTAAAAGCCGCGACTATCTTAGCGGATAGTTTCCTTGTTTTGTAGACAGTCTGACAATGACCCTATGGATGAAACGCGTTGTTGAAATAAATATACTATGTGATCAAAATTATCTGGGTACCTGGCTGAAAATGACTTACAAATGCGTGGCATCCTCCGTCGGTCATACTGGAATTCAATATGGTGTTGGCCCACCCTTAGTCTTGATGACAGCTTCCACTCTCGTAGGCATACGTTCAATCAGCTGCTAGACGGTTTCTTGAGGAACGGCCGCCCACCCTTCACGGAGTGCCGTACTATGGAGAGGTCTCGATTTCGGTCGGTGAGGCCTCGAACGAAGTCGGCGTCCCTAAACACCCCAAAGGTGTTCTATAGGATTCAGGTCAGGACTCTGTTCAGGGCAATCGATTACAAAAAAATGGCTCTGAGCACTATGGGACTTAACATCTGTGGTCATCAGTCCCCTAGAACTTAGAACTACTTAAACTTAACTAACCTAAGGACATCACAGACATCCATGCCCGAAGCAGGATTCGAACCTGCGACCGTGGCGGTCACGCGGTTCCAGACTGAAGCGCCTAGAACGGCACGGCCATACCGGCAGGCTGCAATCGATTACAGGCAAGGTATTATCCTGTAAACACTCCGCCACAGGCCGTGCATTATGAACAGGTGCTCGATTGTGTTGAAAGATGCAGTCGCCATCCCTGAATTGCTCTTCAACAGTGGGAAGCAAGAAGGTGCTTAAACATCAATGTAGGCCTATGGCGCGACAGTGGCACGTAAAACAACAAGGGGTGCAAGCTTCCTCCATGAAAAACACGCCACCGCCTCCGAATTTTACTGTTGGCACTACACACGCTGGCAGATGACGTTCACCGGGCATTCGCCATACCCACATCCTACCATCGAATCACCACGTTGCGTACCGTGATTAGTCACTCCATACAACGTTTTTCCACTGTTCAATCGTCAATGTTTCCGCTCCATACACTAGGTGAGGCGTCGTTTGGCATTTACCAGCGAGATTTGTGGCTTATGAGCAGCCGCTCGGCGATAAGATCCAAGTTTTCTCACCTCGCGCCCAACTGTCATAGTACTTGCAGTGGATCCTGATCAAGTTTGGAATTCTGGTGTGATAGTTTGGATAGATGTCTCCTGCTAACATTACGACCCTCTTCAACTGTCGGCGCTCTCTGCCAGTCAACAGGCGAAATCGACCTGTACGCTTTTGTGCTGTATGTATCCCTTCACGTTTCCACTTCACTATCCCATCAGGAACAGTGGACCTAGGGATGTTCAGGAGTGTGTAAATCTCGCATAAATAGGTATGACATAAGGGATACCCAATATTCTGACCACGCTCGAAGTACATGAGTTCCGTGGAGCACCCCATTCTGCTCTCTCACGATGTCTAACGACTACTGTGATCGTTGGTATGGAGTACCTGGCAGTAAGTGGCAGCACAATGGACCTAATATAAAAAACTTATGTCTTTTGGGATGTCCGGATACTTTTGATCACATTGTGTAGCTTTGGAACACAGACTGTTTTTCAGCTTGAAATAATTCCAAGCGGTAGCAGTCACAGCCGGCCAGAACGGAATGAAGTAAATTTTTTTTTTTTTTGTTTTGGTAAAAGACTGGCGTTTGCCGATGACATATATCAGGACATTATATTAATACATCAATACATTTTACTGGGATAGGTAGTTACTGTGTTTAGTGTGTTGTTTTTGTACTACGTGTTATACAATTAGAACTACAGCAAGTGTAACTCCATAATGTTTAAGTTCAAATTCTTGTTTTTAGGCGCTTGCATAATTGTCTGGATAAATGAGAAATTATTTCGTAGTTGACTCACAATCTGGAATGAAGGGGAGATTGGTGAAGACTTGAAATAATGTGTTCCAAACGCCAATGCAAGACGACATTCAAATATAACAATACTGCAGGTTTAAAGTGGAAGATGCCAGTCTCCGGGCCTTACAGGTTGCCTCTCTGCCTCGTAAAACGTAGGTCTCACGGTTCGAGTCATGACTCGCCCAATGTTTTAAATGGGCTGTTTTCTCTGAGTTCAGCACAGATAAAGAATGAAATATTGTAAAGTGAACATCACAGGACGCATACCAGCAAAAAAATGTTCCTAAATAAATTGTGCGGAAGCTGTCAAAGCAAAATACATTCGATTTAATTCTCACGTGTCGATGCTGGCTAAACGTATAAAAGTACGAAGCCTTTTTATAATAAAGTAATAGGGAAACGCTGGGATACATGTTTACCAGGGAGCTGCTGTGAGGCAGCCCGTAGAATTTATCCCGGTGTGGTACCGTGTAATCCAGAGTCAATCATCTCGCTACGCTAAGCACATCGAGGACGGGACGCCGGAGCGAATGAAAGCCAACCGTTCTGTTGTCGCATGTGCGACAGAGAGGCCGTCTGACGGTTTTGTACGCTTTTGCCTACGCTACCTGAAGTCTAATTTTCCACGCGATTTCCTCACACGATGAACTTCTCTGTGTAGAGCACTCTCCGTTTGAAGTGTATCAGTCAGTCATAAAAGTCTCTCCTGTCGAAATTTACCTTCTGGGGCACCTCTACAAATGATTTTCGTCGAATATTAATGTCTTGCGGTCTGCATCGAGTGCAACATTTTCCACACGATAGTTAGTACAATAATAATGTTTATAGTCAACTACTTTATGAATAACGCACTAGTTTTTCATTGACTCATAATGACTTGGACACTTCTATTCTCTCGTCTGTAGAACTTGCTTGTGTGACAAAATACCATCACACTGGAATCGCTTGTAACTATGAGACTTATAATGTGTAAACAATGATTGAGACAACAACGAACGGATATGTCTATTCGTGTTTGTGGCGCAGTATACTGAGGTGGTAAAAGTCGTGGGATAGCAATATGCACATATACAGACTGCTGCAGTATCTGGTACACAAGCTATAAAAGGGCAGTGCGTTGACCGTGCTGTCATATGTACTCAGGTGACTCCTTGATAAGGTGTCCGACGTTATTATGGCCGCGAGACGGAGGTTACAGATTTTGAAAGCAAAATGGTAGTTGGAGCTAGACGCATGGTACGTTCCGTTTCGGAAATCGTTAGGGAGTTCAGTACCCCGAGATCCACAGTGTCAAAAGTGTGTCAAGAATACCAAATTTCAGGCATTACCTCTCACTGTGGATAACTCAGTGCTCGAAGGCCTCCACTTAACGACCGAGCGCAGCAGCGTTTTTCTAGAGTCGTCGGTGAAAACAGACAAGCAACACTACGTGAAATAATGAGAGAAATCGATATAGATCGCACGGTGAACGTATCCAACGAAATTTTCCGTTACTGGGCTATGGCAGCAGAAAACCGACACGAGTAGCTTTACTAACAGTAGAGAATCGCCTGCAGCACCTTGCCTGGGATCGTCATCATATCGGTTGGACTCTACACGGCTTCGAAACATTAGACCGGTCAGATGACTCCTGATTTCAGTTCATAAGAGCTACGAATAGGTTTCGAGAGTGATCCAGATCCCATGAAGCCATGGACCCAGGTCGACAACAGAGCACTGTGCAAACTGGTGACGGTTTCATTGTGGTGTGGGCTGTGTTCGCATGTAATTGACTGGATCCTCTGGTCCACTTGACCCGTTCATTGACTTGAAATGGTTACGTTCGGCTACTTGTAGACCATTTGCAGCCATTCATCGACTTCAGGGTCCCAAACAACGATGGAATTTTTGTTAATTACTGTGTGGCATGCCACCATTGTTCGTGACTGATTTGAAGAACATTGTGGACAATTCGAGCGAATGATATAGCCAGATCGTCTCTCATGGATTCCATCGAACATTTAAGGGACATAATCGAAATGTCAGTTCCTGAACAACGTCGTACACACTTCCGCAATTGTGGACGGCTGTAGAGGCAGCATGGCTCAATATCTTTGGAGAGGACTCCCAGTGACCTGTTGTCCATGCCAAGTAGAGTTGTTGCACTTCGCCCGGCAAAAGGACGTCCGACCCGATATTAGGAGGTATCCGAAGACTTTTGTCACCTCCGTTTTTTTGCCTGTGAAGTTATCGCACCAGTGTAGCTTTCTGTGAAGATATAAATTGGTGTACAGTGGAAACGCGTTTAGGTAGGACATTAATTATGGTGCTATTCTGAAAATCTTATGGAGCATAGGTCTGAGAGAATAAAAATATACGCCGGAATATGAGTGAACATTGGTGTTAAATTGAAAGTTAAAAAATACTGAAAGATTTCGTTCCATATGGCTCGTACATAAGGTCGGAATTATGGAAAACATAATTCAGACAAAACTCGATACGACAGCTTGCCTATGTAGTCCAGCACCGAGCGAACGAGGGAACTGTGGCAGCTTCGAAAAGGAAACGGTAAAACGGCACAGCGAGATTACGTAGCTGACCCATCGCGCAATCAACGGCCAGTGACGGTCCAAGCTTGTGATTTGTGTATTTTACAACCATTGTATTAAGAGACTGTTAATTGAGTTACACATGAATGCGAAACACTGTTAAGATTTTATCAAGAAGTTTTCACGAAAAAAATATCGCCTCGATACGAATTGCGCACAAAGATACTTTTTGTCTTGAGGTCCTACGCATGGTTCGATACGATAATATTTCTCCATAAATACTGATGCAATGTATTTACTTCTTTTTAAGTCTGCATATTTGATTTCTGAGGCTTGTCCCATTTTTGTCATGTTTCAGCGCAAAAATGTGCAATGATAAATACAAAACGCTTCCAAAACCAGCAGAATGTTGTAATTCTGTTTTATGCTACTCCGGATTTTTGTCGCGACCTATGGTGATGGCTTGTACCTGTCTAATTATTACGTCACTACACGTCGAAGTGGCCAAACTTCCACTGCTAGTGTTTGACATATCTTTAAATTCTGCGCCTCTTTCCCTCTTACATACAAGCACTTTCATCAAAATATTTCCATGAACTGATCAAACGATTGCATGTGCGCAGCGTCTTGACTGCATATCAATTAGCAAACTTGTCTCTGCCAATCTCATTTTCCTTCACTGAATGTTCCTTTTGCAGAATCAACACGTTTATGAAGACCATGGTTCAATGTTTCCTCGTTATTCATATTCTCTATCCATTCCTACAATTTGTCAATATCTAGGGCAACTTCAGTTTGCATTATTCACTTGGCTTCTCGTCTTTTCTAAAATACCTCCACTATTAATTTTAAAGTGTTAAATTGTTTCTTTATTTCGGTCAGTTGATAACTGAATCACCTAGTCACAGACGATTTTGACATACTCTTTACCTATTTACATGCTGCTGCCTTGTTATCTATTAATCTCGTAAATATTTCTGGCATGGAATTATCTACATGTTAACTTCTTTATTCACGTTTTCTTCAAGGTCTTTTCCTCTCATGCTTCACTTTGGTCGTTTCATACAGCACGGCTGTTTGGTTTATATAACGTCACTTTCTATCTTATGATTAGTTTTCTGCCAAATTTCGAGAATTTTGATATCGACTCTAACAGCAGTCCATGCCGTATTCTTGGTTTGTTCCTTTAAGTCTAACATAGACTGTTCTTCGTCATCTCCCCTGTGAAACCTTTATATGTTCCTCAGTGTGCAACATACTATAAACGTTGTATATGAGCGTGATCATGGGAAACAAATCGGTGGCTTTTCTACAACGTGCAGAAAAAAAACTGCCTCTAGGCATAGATTGGGTACATTAATAGTGGTAATTTATCGGGAAAACTGTCCACTTCTGGATCACCTATTACCTCGCTAAATAACGTTTACGTATTGTACCATATGTTCAGGTTTAAGAAATCTCCAGTACAGTTGAAAGGCTGTTGTATGTAATATCCAGGGTAAATTTAGATACTGTAGTTAAAAGCTTCGGTTGATTTATATTTATGTACAGTATTTGTACTGCATAAATAAAGTGACCAGGTAGTCGGGTCACTTCTATCTAGTAGTCTCGACAGACGATATGATTATGGCTCCGGGCCCTCACAGATCTCGAGTAAGAAAACATATTCTTGAAATCACATGTAATTTCTTATTGTTTTGTTCAGAAATGCTTCTGACCACTATGGGACTTAACATCTGAGGTCATCAGTCCCCTAGAACGTAGAACTGGCTCAAATGGCTCTGAGCACTATGGGACTCAACTGCTGTGGTCATTAGTCCCCTAGAACTTAGAACTACTTAAACCTAACTAACCTAAGGACATCACACACATCCATGCCCGAGGCAGGATTCGAACCTGCGACCGTAGCAGTTGCACGGTTCCGGAAACGTAGAACTACTTAAACATAACTAACCTAAGGACATCACAAAAAATGGCTCTGAGCACTATGGGAATTAACTGCTGAGGTCATCAGTCCCCTAGAACTTAGAACTGCTTAAACGATAACTAACCTAAGGACATCACACACATCCATGCCCGAACTTGCGTCCGTAGCGGTCCCATGGTTCCATACTGAAGCGCCTAGAACCGCTTGACCACACTGGCCGGCTATCGTTTTGTAATCGGAACTCAGCAGCCCAGACTACCACCCCTGGTTTTCGAGCGGTTGCCGGACAACAGTCCGGTTGGTAACCCACCACTGTTCGAGGCCTCTCCAGACAGATCTTCGCTGGTGATCGGGGCTCATTTCGAAGCGGGGATCATCACTGAAGACAGTTTTACTACACCAATGAGATTCGAGGCCGAAGGCGAGTCTGGAGACGTCCAGAAAGCGTTGGGGGACCACACTGACGGTAGACTCCTTACGCTCCAGCAGCCGGCAGTAATGGTCTGAGGTGCCATTTCATTTCATGACAGGAACCCCTTTGATCGTCGTCCGCTTCACACTTACAGCACAGTGCTATGTCGACGATACTCTACGCCCTATTCGGTTGCCCTTCAACGCTCACCATCCTGGCCGTACATTTCAGCGATAATCACCGCCCACACACGATGAGAGTTTCTACTGCTTGTCTCCGTGCTTGCCAAACCCTACCTTATCCAGTAAGGTCTCTGGGTTCTCCCCAATTGAGAATGTTTGGAGCATTACGGGCACGGCCCTGCAAGCAGCTCGGGATTCCGACGATCTAACTCCCCAATTGGACATAATTTGCACGATATGCCTCACGAGGAAGTCCAACAACTCTATCAATCCGAGTTACTCGGCGTAACTGCTTGCATAGGGGCCATACGAGGACCAATGAGTGATTTGCCTGCACAGCTGGTGAAGCTGTTTCTCTTGAATAAATCATCCAGTTTTTCTGGAATTATAATTATTTGTTTGTCTGTGCAGGTACATCACATCTATCGAGTTAGGTCACATTCGGACAATTCCTTCGTTGAACGTCTGCATTCCTCCTTTTTTTTATTTTTTTAACAGTACCGAGATTACGGTTCCGACATTACGAGAAGGGATCCCACAAACATTCGTTACGCAGCACCAAATGTTGGAAAACACATGCCCCAAATACGATTTATTACTTTCAAACACTGAACAACGCCTTTTATCTAGAGCACATGAAATGTTCAAACATATCCGTTCTTCAAGAGTTATAAAATAAATTTCAAATCGAACAGTTATTCCCTTTTACTGTTGAATGATAGTAATGTCTTTTTGCGTAGGCCTTTCGTCTGCACGAAAACATAGAATCATTTTCTTGACTTATCGTCCGACATTTCGTTTTATACCAGCGTATACAACATACATTTCCTCGTAAGAGTGTGTGGCATTAGCACGACACTTTAAGTTTGATCGGACAGGAAAAGAGAAATATGAATCTTCATCAAATTTTTTTAGATTATCCTCAGCTGACACATGTACATTATAAAATGTGGCAAAAATAGGTCACGACGAAGAAACAATTTTTAATAGAAACAGTATTCCGCCCGTGATAAGTATCCGATATGACAATGTGAAGATGTAGGTATTTCAGTTAACATCTGCACTTAATAGTCGTGTAACTTTGTGTACATGGCGGTCAGAAACAGGCTGAGAAGCTTGTAAGGGAGTTGCATAGTAGGTTGTGCTGAGAAATAACTGGTAAAAAAAATTCCATAAACTTCGCCATTTACGAGTTGGTAGCATTGAAGTTAATCAATTAGGCCGTTGCAAGCGCAAATTAAGTGGCTACCAGAGATGATGTAGTCAAATGTTTTCTTCGATTAGTTTCGTAAAACAGAACAAGTGAGCGATACAGAAATTGGACTTGGAACGGTGGTATGGACCGAACCCGAGGCAAAGGCTAATCAGTCGCGTGCTCTATCATGTATGAAAAAAAGTCAGAACAGGGCTTCAAAGCCCAACAGAACCGATCGGTCGCCGTGTCACCCTCAGCCCTTAGGCGTCACCGGTGTGGACGCGGAGGGACACGTGGTCAGCACACCTCCGGCCGTTATCAGTTTTCATGACCGATGCCACTACTTCTGTATGAAGTAGCTCCTCAACTGTCCTCACAAGGGCTGAGCGCACTCCGCTTGCCACCAGCACTAAGCAAACCAGGATGGTGACCCAACTGACAATAATTGTACTGGCAGGCCGCTTGAAATTTCGAGCGCAGCAGCCTGATTGGTTAACTTAAATTCAAATTAACTCGTAAAAGACCCAAATTTTCGAATTTTTTCCTTAACAGTTATTTCAAAGCATAACCTACCTTGAATCCTGCAATACACTTCCAACTTTCCTAGGATGTTTCTAATCAACCTGTATCACAATATACACTCCTGGAAATGGAAAAAAGAACACATTGACACCGGTGTGTCAGACCCACCATACTTTCTCCGGACACTGCGAGAGGGCTGTACAAGCAATGATCACACGTACGGCACAGCGGACACACCAGGAACCGCGGTGTTGGCCGTCGAATGGCGCAAGCTGCGCAGCATTTGTGCACCGCCGCCGTCAGTGTCAGCCAGTTTGCCGTGGCATACGGAGCTCCATCGCAGTCTTTAACACTGGTAGCATGCCGCGACAGCGTGGACGTGAACCGTATGTGCAGTTGACGGACTTTGAGCGAGGGCGTATAGTGGCCATGCGGGAGGCCGGGTGGACGTACCGCCGAATTGCTCAACACGTGGGGCGTGAGGTCTCCACAGTACATCGATGTTGTCGCCAGTGGTCGGCGGAAGGTGCACGTGCCCGTCGACCTGGGACCGGACCGCAGCGACGAACGGATGCACGCCAAGACCGTAGGATCCTACGCAGTGCCGTAGGGGACCGCACCGCCACTTCCCAGCAAATTAGGGACACTGTTGCTCCTGGGGTATCGGCGAGGACCATTCGCAACCGTCTCCATGAAGCTGGGCTACGGTCCCGCACACCGTTAGGCCGTCTTCCGCTCACGCCCCAACATCGTGCAGCCCGCCTCCAGTGGTGTCGCGACAGGCGTGAATGGAGGGACGAATGGAGACGTGTCGTCTTCAGCGATGAGAGTCGCTTCTGCCTTGGTGCCAATGATGGTCGTATACGTGTTTGGCGCCGTGCAGGTGAGCGCCACAATCAGGACTGCATACGACCGAGGCACACAGGGCCAACACCCGGCATCATGGTGTGTGGAGCGATCTCCTACACTGGCCGTACACCTCTAGTGATCGTCGAGGGGACACTGAATAGTGCACGGTACATCCAAACCGTCATCGAACCCATCGTTCTACCATTCCTAGACCGGCAAGGGAACTTGCTGTTCCAATAGGACAATGCACGTCCGCATGTATCCCGTGCCACCCAACGTGCTCTAGAAGGTGTAAGTCAACTACCCCGGCCAGCTAGATCTCCGGATCTGTCCCCCATTGAGCATGTTTGGGACTGGATGAAGCGTCGTCTCACGCGGTCTGCACGTCCAGCACGAACGCTGTTCAAACTGAGGCGCCAGGTGGAAATGGCATGGCAAGCCGTTCCACAGGACTACATCCAGCACCTCTACGATCGTCTCCATGGGAGAATAGCAGCCTGCATTGCTGCGAAATGTGGATATACACTGTACTAGTGCCGACATTGTGCATGCTCTATTGCCTGTGTCTATGTGCCTGTGGTTCTGTCAGTGTGATCATGTGATGTATCTGACCCCAGGAATGTGTCAATAAAGTTTCCCCTTCCTGGAACAATGAATTCACGGTGTTCTTATTTCAATTTCCAGGAGTGTAATTTGCCATGGTAACGCGAAATTGTTCACTTCTCGTGAAAAATTGAAGGTAATATGTGGTTCTGTTTGTACTGCATCAATTTGGGAATAAACATCAGTGTATCTTTTGATACCAATCGATTTAGCCTTTTCTTTGGAACACTCTCAGATACTAGTCCTCAGTTTTCTTTCCGTGGTGGGTAGTAAAACCATTGGTGATTTTTTTGGGTTATACTCCGTTAATCACGAAGTATTTTATAATGAAGCTCTCGTGTTTTACGTAAATGCTATATTTCTGTTCTCATCGTTTTGGATATGTTCGTACTCGAAAGTTGTTATGAGAGGAATTTTATAAACAAAACACATTTCTTAGCAACAAGAAAAATATTGTAAAATCATTAAAATATATTTTTGTCCATATTCTACATTCTTGTAACCAGTGTTCGACATAACTTCTATTGCAGTTCCAACATTTGCGATACCACTCACAAATTTTTGAATCCCGACGCCAAAGAAATCTGCCGCCTATGAGAAACCCAATCCATGAAAACAGTTTTCACTTATTCGTCGCCGATGAATATTGACCGCCAAGGAACTGCTTTAAGTAATGAAACAAGGAAAAATTCTGGGTAGCAGGTATGGACAGTAAGTGGATCAAGTTGATCCCATTTGGAAAACATCATTAGATCTTATGTTTGTGCAGAAATTTGCGGCCTTGCATTGTCGTGGAACAGCATCGCAATGGGAAACAGTAGACCGCGCTGTTTGTTTTGTGTGGCACACCAGTGTTTTTGCACTCATGAATCTAATTACAAATCATATCTTACAGTCGGCGGGGAACTCAGTTATCTTAAACAAAATAAACACATTCATGTCGGTTACAAGTTGTTAAGTACAAAAAAATTGTATTCACACACAGATCAGCAACCGCGAGCGCGCACTAACACACACACACACACACACACACACACACAAACACACACACACACACACACACACACAAACCCACAGCGCGAGCACGCAGCCCCTAATGGGAAAATAGAAATACTCACAGAGCGAGAGCAGACGCTTCCATCATAACCTGAACAAAAGACGAACGCATCCGTCTCTAGCAAACCGAATCACACGAAACAGCTAGACGACAGTGGTTCTTCTGAACACGGAAACGTTTAGTGCAGTGAATGTGCTGTATGCTGAAAACCCAACACATGTTCGTGGAAGAATAGGAAGAGAGAAGTAAACAACAAAAAAACCGTTAGTAACGATTAGAGTCAAAACCGGTTATAGTAGTAAATGAAGCATGCGAACTGTTCATGATCTGAGGAAACAGACTTGTAAGAGGGAAAAACCATATTGCTGCAGTGACTACTGAAGAATCTTTAGAATTAAGCAAAATGCGTCTGGTCTTAATAAGACTTGCATTACAGTTGCAAAAGACGATAATTACCCTATACAAGTTGTACATTTGCAACTGCGGGAAAAAATGGCCGAAAAACAAAGAAGACTACATGTTCAGATCTGTTACCCCGAACTCAAATAACGGTACTGGAGGAGACAATGGAACAATACTGCAGGAAGCCACAAAGTGTTCTATTCACGGCGCATTGAGAATTATGTATTGTTTGTATTTCAAAGTACGGATTGTGACCGGAGCGGACCTCAAAAGTGGAGTAATAAGATAACGTATCATAGCGTCAGGTTAAAACTAAAGCAAGTACAAGGATGTGGTAGCTTTTTTCAGCGAAATATCAATACCACCCCGCTCTATCCATACACTCTCAATTCCAAATGGCATGTATGGTCTGTTTCACAATGCAACAGAGATCTGTGCGCTATTTATCGCGGATTCTCTAACAAGTGGCCACGGGAAAAAAGAATACATTCCACTATACTCGGAATCAATGTGGGGAAGTGCATTTTCACAATAGGGCTTGTATTTCTTCTATCAGAAGTAAAACCAACAACTAATATATAGGGTGGGTTGAAATAGTCTGAAAAGCTTCTAAGGGTGTTGCAGGGTACAATTCTCGGAGAAATGATTATTAAGAAAAAAATTCTATACTCTGCTCCATTGAAGTCAGCCAATCGGGCCATTTCGAGCGCAAATTCAAACAGCCCGCTAGTAAAAATCAGAGCCAGTTGTTTTTGCAGCGTATATGCTAGCGCACGAGATAGCTCAGCCTTCTTTACTACCGTCTGAAGTCCAGTTTTTGTATCGCTCTCTTGTTCGCTTTTAGGAAACCAATCGAAGAATACATTTGGCGAACCGTCAAAGGCAGGTCGCTTGAATTTGCGCGTGAACGTCCTAATAAACTAATTTCAATGGCGATTAACTCGGAACGGTGCAACGTATAGAAGTTTTTCTTAACAATTATTTCTCAGCACAGCCTACCCTACAAACAACCTTACTAGTTTTCATACTCTTTCTGACCACCGTATCACCCTGTATATTGTTCATTTATGAATCGGCAGCCTCAAATTTTAGAACAATTGTTCTAACTCACAACCATGACCTGAGGTGGAACAACAGTTGTTACATCCTTGTTAAAACTAACAGGAAATGGAGCCACCAAAATCTAATTATGGAGTGTCACGCAGCTTTAACATCTGAATCAGGTCATAAACAAATTTTTTGATCCCGTCTATTACTGAATAAGACTGTATTTGTCAGCTAGAAACTTATTTAATAGGCAAAACATATTTTTCCTTCAGCTGTGTTATTGATTCCATTGTTTAAATTATACTCCGATTTATTTCGGATTGTTCCCTGTTCACATACCACAACGTTCTCTGCAAACCATAAAAGAGCAAAGTATCGATCAATTCTGGAATAAAGCCGGCAAGTGACAGAAGCACCACCAAGTTCTCTATCTTGTAGCCACCTTCATCCCACTTGCACCGCAAATATTACTTATGTAGTACTACTGGCGTAGTCTCGCTGTCTTACGCTTGTCTTTGCTGAAGACTTGTTGCTGCGCCGAATAAATATTGCAGTGAAACAGCCTTATAGCATTTGCATCGTTTCTCGTTGTGATGAATTTCCCTCACTCCCGGACAAACTGTATTTCCAATCATTTAATACAACAGCGTACTCAAAAAGACAGAGATCAGCCGGCCTAGGAATGGCATTCGATACGCTTCTGTACTGTCGTAAGTTGAAAAAAAATCGTGTTTACAGAGTGTTGTACCAGATTTAGGGTGAACACGTCACTGTTAACTACCGCAGACTATCATGCGTAAGTGTAGACTAGGGTAGTTTTCCTAGTAGTATTGATTAGTTTACATCGTAGCCGAATTGCATTTATGGTATGTGTGTTGCATACCTTTCCGGCGTTACTTCATTTCGATCGTACTGTATGCGTATGCGACCGCAGGCTTAGTAGATTCCCGTAGAACCAGTAATAGTTATGTGTCTAGAAACTGAGTGAGGATATGTAAAGAGCCACATAATCCAACCAACATTTCTTAAAAAAAAATGGTTCAAATGGCTCTGAGCACTATGGGACGTAACATCTGAGGTCATCAGTCCCCAAGAACTCAGAACTACTTAAACCTAACTAACCTAAGACATCACACACATCCATGCCCGAGGAAGGATTCGAACCTGCGACCACAGCGGTCGCGTGTTTCCAGACTGAATCGGCTAGAACCGCTCGTCCACACCGGCCGGCGAACGTTTCCCTTCTAAATAGTTATCCTCATGTCGGTTACTTAAAAATAAACAGTTTTGTAGCAGAATTTTAATTGCCAATGTTTAATTTTGGATTTATTCGAAAATTGTTGATATGTAACGTGAAATACTGGGATGTTGTAGTGAAAATAAAAAAGAATACAGATTTATGATACAACGCTACAAACACAATTTCCTCAAAAAATGTAAATTTAAAAAACAAAAACGAAAGAAAAACATATAAACCACCTCTAAAATAATTCGTCTAGATAATAGAAAACATCCTGCTGTTATTCATAAAAAACTTAAACACTTATCAATAATAACAGGAAACTCTTGCCTTTGATCATGATGAAGGACATTCTGTTGAATACAGAAACAACAATAATCATACAGATTTCTTCATATCTGTGCTTGTATACTTTACTTGTATCAAAAGTAATTTCCTTGCTTATATAAAAGGGTAGAAGTTATACGATCATCTAGTTTATATTACTTAGAAAATGCAAGAACATTAATTAAACCGAACTATGGGCGGATTTAATTACGTGCACAACAAAGAGAAAGAGAAATCGCCTGCTCCCAGTTTTTTCTTGTACATTCATTTATGTTTCTTTCCCTACTAGTGCTATCAATACTACCAGTAATCCTACCATTTATTAGGACATTTAGGTACTCAGCGAAAACTAACGAAACGTCGTTTTGGTTGAATGCAGTTCTGCTCTTAATGGAACAAAATCGAAAAATGTCTAGGTAATTTCAAGGGTACCCCACGGATGTGTGATAGGACCGTTAGTGTTTACAATTTATACACTCCTGGAAATGGAAAAAAGAACACATTGACACCGGTGTGTCAGACCCACCATACTTTCTCCGGACACTGCGAGAGGGCTGTACAAGCAATGATCACACGCACGGCACAGCGGACACACCATGAACCGCGGTTTGAACGTCGAATGGCGCTAGCTGCGCAGCATTTGTGCACCGCCGCAGTCAGTGTCAGCCAGTTTGCCGTGGCATACGGAGCTCCATCGCAATCTTTAACACTGGTAGCATGCCGCGACAGCGTGGACGTGAACCGTATGTACAGTTGACGGACTTTGAGCGAGGGCGTATAGTGGGCATGCGGGAGGCCGGGTGGACGTACCGCCGAATTGCTCAACACGTGGGGCGTGAGGTCTCCACAGTACATCGATGTTGTCGCCAGTGGTCGGCGGAAGGTGCACGTGCCCGTCGACCTGGGACCGGACAGCAGCGACGCACGGATGCACGACAAAACCGTAGGATCCTACGCAGTTCCGTAGGGGACCGCACCGCCACTTCCCAGCAAATTAGGGACACTGTTGCTCCTGGGGTATCGGCGAGGACCATTCGCAACCGTCTCCATGAAGCTGGGCTACGGTCCCGCACACCGTTAGGCCGTCTTCCGCTCACGCCCCAACATCGTGCAGCCCACCTCCAGTGGTGTCGCGACAGGCGTGAATGGAGGGACGAATGGAGAAGTGTCGTCTTCAGCGATGAGAGTCGCTTCTGCCTTGGTGCCAGTGATGGTCGTATGCGTGTTTGGCGCCGTGCAGGTGAGCGCCACAATCAGGACTGCATACGACCGAGGCACACAGGGCCAACACCCGGCATCATGGTGTGGGGAGCGATCTCCTACACTGGCCGTACACCTCTGGTGATCGTCGAGGGAACACTGAATAGTGCACGGTACATCCAAACCGTCATCGAACCCATCGTTCTACCATTCCTAGACCGGCATGTCCGCATGTACCCTGTGCCACCCAACGTGCTTTAGAAGGTGTAAGTCAACTACCCTGGCCAGCAAGATCTCCGGATCTATCCCCCATTGAGCATGTTTGGGACTGGATGAAGCGTCGTCTCACGCGGTCTGCACGTCCAGCACGAACGCTGGTCCAACTGAGGCGCCAGGTGGAAATGGCATGGCAAGCCGTTCCACAGGACTACATCCAGCATCTCTACGATCGTCTCCATGGGAGAATAGCAGCCTGCATTGCTGCGAAAGGTGGATATACACTGTACTAGTGCCGACATTGTGCATGCTCTGTTGCCTGTGTCTATGTGCCTGTGGTTCTGTCAGTGTGATCCTGTGATGTATCTGACCCCAGGAATGTGTCAATAAAGTTTCCCCTTCCTGGGACAATGAATTCACGGTGTTCTTATTTCAATTTCCAGGAGTGTATAAATTATCTAGAAGAATGTGCCGGAAACTCCATGAAGCTGTTCGGAGGTGATGTGGTTGCTTGTACTGGAAAGTAGCAACGCCGTAAAACTATAACGAAATGCGGGAAGATCTGTAAAGAAATGATGACTGGTACATGGAGTGCCAGTTGACGGAGAAGGTAACTACCACTGCCAACAGTAACTACCGTAAAATAGCTACTAGCGACCTAAAGTAGAATGACAAGATAAAACAAACGGCAGGAGAAGCAGATGGCAGGATGAGACTGACAGCAAAATTCTTAAGTCATCCACGAATAAAGTGGCTTACAAATCGCTTGTTTTGCTGATTAACTAGTATTGCTCATTAGTCGAGATGCTTCACCAGGTTGCATTAACAGAAGAGACTGAGGAGATACAACGAAGAGCGTCGCGTTTTGTCACGGGATCGTATAGTCGCCGCGAGGGCATCCCGGCCTTTGCACAGTATTTTTTCGTTACTTGAGCTTCTATCCTTATCAGAGATAAAGTTGAGACTCAATATACAATATATTCTCAGGAAAACATAATTACGTGACTTATTTGTTCTCAATGTTTGTGTGTGTGTGTGTGTGTGTGTGTGTAAGAGAGGAGGGAAAGAGACAGAGATAGAGAGAGAGAGAGAGAGAGAGAGAGAGAGAGAAGTAGTCGAAATATGTGACTAAATAATTGTAGTAGTTGACTTAATGAATTCTTTCATCATAAATCACAATACTGCAAATAACTGTTACTCTAGGTGCTACAGTCTGGACCCGAGCGACCGCTACTCTCGCAGGTTCGAATCCTGCCTCGGGCATGGATGAGTGTGATGTCCATAGGTTAGTTAGGTTTGAGTTGTTCTAAGTCCTAGGCGACTGATGACTACAGATGTTAAGTCGCATAGTGCTCAGAGCCATTTGAACCATTTTGAACCAACTGTTACTCTGCACCGAAACATTTAACGTCATGCTGGATGCCAGTGGAACATTTGCCTTGGGTGCCGATATGTAATACTTGGGGTTGCCTGACAACACTCTGAACATTACATGGGAAGACTGCTGACAGCCTCAAATACACTGATGGACATTGAAACTGCAACACAAAGAAGAGTTATTAATTACAAAACTGTGCTTATTATACATATACGGTAGAGTACAAGGAATAAATGATTAAATTTCTTGTTTTTGGAGGGGGAGGGGTGGCGATGAGGGACGGGGTACAGAGTGAGAAATTTAATACACGGAGCTGTCACTTCAGGCAGCAAAGACGACTTTGACCATCTGGGCATCGTGGCTCAATGAGCTTGGATGACAGACACCGGTACGTTATTACGTGCTGCTTCAATTTTGTGCTAGAGTTCATCAACGTCCATAGCTGGAGAGTGGTGACTCGCTGGTCTCTCTACAACCCATGAGCAGATGTTTCCAGTGGATGAGAGGCATGGAGATGGTACTTTTCCAGACTTTGAACTGCCTCTGCATCAAAATAGGTCAGGGCAGTACGTGTAACAAGCGGTCTTGCATTATCGTGTTTGCAAGATAACATTAAGCAATTCTCGAAGATGGGATACAGCCAACGTCCTTAAAACGTCAGAAATGTGATGGCTGTTGTCCAAAATAATTGCCTAAGCGATCCATACGTGATCGAATTTGTAGAATTTTTCATTCTGACACAAGGCACACTACTACCTTGGCACAAACAAATAATATTCAAATACGATTTCTGCATGAGAAACCCGCTGCGCAATCTTTCCTTACCTATAGAATGTAGATGGCGCGGTTGTGCTGAAATGCTGGTCATTTTCATATCGAAGCATGTAGTACAATTCTTGGCAATTTGATGTTTGTTGCACGTCACTCTCATGGCGTTGCAATTTTAGTGGCTAGCTACCTTTAGTACAGCTCAGATGAATCTACTCTGCGCTGTAACTGGATCTTAATTTTAATGGCGGCTAAAAGACTAGGCTAAGGTTGCAAGGAGAGAAGAGGGAGGTATTACATTTTGCAGCGTGTCCTTACGCAGTTTAATGTTTACACTATGGACTTGATGTAGTTTTAACGCATCATTTTAATATTACACTCTGATTGATTAGAAAGAGGAGAGGGAAGGGATGAAAAAGTACACAGTTGGTCTATACGTAAATAACGTAATTCGATACAACTTCTATACTGGAAATAATAAATATCTTTGACTTTCAAAGAAATAATTAACATCTCTGACTTTGAAGGAAAGGTTATAACGTTTTTACAACATATTTACTGCTATTTTTACTCACAATTTAAATGCTGTACCCTGAATTCCTGGAAAGAGGAGAGGGAAGGGCTACAAAGCAGACAACTGGCCTATTTCCATCATCTTGGATTTCTTTCATTTTAATACTAGCTATTAAAATTTCAGAAGCACAATTTGGATATTTTCATCACACAAGATTTTTCATTTTCAGTCATGTGCAACGATTGGCTGGTAATTTCATACGAAGACAGTTGGGCTATTTTTATCATATTTGATTTTTTATTGTTTTTTTTTTTCATTTTTAATACTGCAGCATGATTGGCTGGAGCTAAGGAGATGGAGAGGGTTTTTAATTTCCAATTATTGGTTCAAATGGCTCTAAGGACTTAGTACTAATTAAAACTAGCTAACCTAACGACATCACACACATCCATGCCTGCATCTCGTGGTCGTGCGGTAGCGTTCTCGCTTCCCACGCCCGGGTTCCCGGGTTCGATTCCCGGCGGGGTCATTGATTTTCTCTGCCTCGTGATGGCTGGGTGTTGTGTGTTGTCATTAGGTTAGTTAGGTTTAAGTAGTTCTACGTTCTAGGGGACCATTTGAACACATCCATGCCAGAAGCAGAATTCGAACCTGCGACCGTAGCAGCCGCGTGGTTCAGGACTCCAATTACGGGTGAGTGATTTTATTAACTGATGACATCATGAGTTTAAGGTCATCAGTGGCGTCATACATGAACTTCATAATCATGCGACGATCTCATGGAGATCTTGAAGGTGATTTCAACATTGAAGTGTATCTCATAGTTGGCAGACATACTGTTAGTGTGCAAAATAACATAATACTTTTAAGGATTTCTACGGTGACTGAAATATTGTTGATAGCATTATTAAGCTGCATTGCGTCATTTGCTCCTTTTGTAACCAGATGCATTAATTTCACTCTCTAATGTCAGGAGCTCGGAGTCCTTATCGTCATAAGCTGCCGTCTTGGAAAATGAATCAGCAGAATGGGACTGCATCAGAACAGCGCTCACCGATTTGGTCATCGTGAAACATAGTGCCTCTCTGCAATACTAAGCCGTGGGTTATTTGCAATCGCAGTGGGACTTTCTCCTTTTCCAGTCAGTCGTACAATCTGTCACAACGCATATTCGTAGTCATTGCCTCCTAACTTTACTTCTTGTTGATTGATAAATGCAATAAATTTCCTGAATGAATCAAAGATCACTGTGGATTTTTGTGAATAAAGTAATGCAGATTGCTTACCAAGTTTGTTAATTTATAACGACGTTTCGATTGTTACGATGATCTGATCTGCAACTTCCTCGCAGATTAAAACTGTCTGCCGGACCGAGATTCATACTCAGGACCTTTGCCTTTTGCCGGCAAGTGCTCTACCATTTGAGCTACCCAAGTACGAGTCACGACCCGTCCTCACAGCTTCAATTCAGCCAGTACTTCGTCTCATACCTTCCAAACTTCACAGAAGCTCTCCTGCGAACCTTGCTGAACTAACACTTCTGGAAGAAAGGGTATTGCGGAGATGTAGCTTACCCACAGCCTGGGGGATGTTTCCAGAATGAGAGTTTCACTCTACAGAGCAGTGTGCGCTGATATGAAACTTCCTGGCAGATTAAATCTGTGTGCCGGACCGAGACTCGAACTTAGGACCTTTGCTTTTCGCGGGCATACGCTCTGATCTGTAACTACGATGAAAGGAGCATAAGCATTAAATGTGTTAGTTAAGGTAACAGACAAAAAGTTAAGAAATCTTAAAAAGTCAATCACCAAAATATTGTTCAACACAAAATGACACCTAAGATGCCAATAGGGATCAAAGGTTTACACAGATACAAGTACTGGCGTAGAGGTAGCGCTGCTGCGAGGTATGTAGTCTTCATTTTTCAGGTCGTCCATATAATATTACGAATACCCTAAGTTAATTCATTTATCACGATTTCACCGGTTATAGCAGCATCATAATAAAATAACAACAATTAGTATTCGTCGTTTTTGCTTCACATTCATATGTTTCAATCTGCTTCGTAATACTTTGGTTTTAAAATATTCGCGCTTAAGTGCAAGACTTTCATTATGAAAATTGTTTTTGCTGTTACAACTACTCTTTCTTTCCTAGAGGAGTTCTGTCAAGCGCTAACAAGACAAAGTACCTGCCGTTTATGTCAACTTGTTATGCAGTCGCACCACGTGTTCGTCAAGTTCTCCCCCCGCTAAATGCATTAACTAGGCGTTGTGTGTTGGAACATCGGCCTGTGTTCGTGACGTGGTACATTAATTTCTAAACTAGCTGTTGTGGCTGCGGCTCTAAGTTTTCTACGCAGGTCACCAAACTTATAAGCTTAGAACGCAGTCTTTTCCTGGAACTTTCGCATTGTCTGCTTCTAGAAATTCCGATTATCGCTTGGTCTGGCTGGGTGTCTAGCAGTACGGCAAGTACTTTAATTATGCCCTGCTGTAATCCATACCATACGATGAGTAGTGCTTAACATGAAACTGAAGCAACTGGAAGAGAAAATAGACAGAAGTAATCGCGCTACAAGAAGTTTCAACAACAGCCTTTCATCACTCTAACCACAAATGTCAAATCTCTAATGTATTGAACAGTGCAAAAACGCAAGTTCGAAATGTACTATTAAACCAATAAGAAAGTGAAGGAACTGAACAAATTTGAGACGTCATCTTTGGGTCAGGTCTTGAGGACTGCTCAAAAACTCAATTGGAAAAGAGTTGCTAGAGAAGATGCAGTTCTATAACACGTCTTAGTCGCACATACTACTAAATTACACTCTAAGAGAAAGAGAGAGAGAGAGAGAGAGAGAGAGAGAGAGAGAGAGAGAGAGAGAGAGAGAGAGAGAAGCATCACGAAGGTATTATCTGAATGGGACTGAAAATGGTGATGTGATGTACATGGACAGACAAACGAATAATTACAATTTCAGAAAAATTGGATGATCTGTTTTAAGAGAATGAGATTCACAAATTAAGCACGTCAGCAACTCGTTGGTCCACCTCAGGCCCTAATACAAGCAGTTATTCGACTTGGCGTTGACTGACAGAGTTGTTCGATGTCCTCTTGAGGGATATCCTGCTGACGTCCGTCCAATTAGAGCGTTAGATAGTCAAAATACCCAGCTTGTTGGAGAGCCCTGTCTATAAGGGTCCAAACTCCCTCAGATCGGGAGAGATCTGGCGACTTTGCTGGCCTGGAATCTCACTGACTGGAGTAAAATTGACTTCGGCGATAAGTCTTGCTTTCAACGTGGTCTCGATGATTAGCGAAGTCATGTCTGGAGACGCCCTGGACAGCGGTGGGATACCAACCTGACTGTCGCTCGCCATACGGCCCGACAGTCATGACTGATGGTCTGGACTGCTATTTCATTTAATTGCAAGACACCTTTGGCTGTCATCAGCGGCACCTTTGCAGCACTGTGGTACGTCAACGATATTCTAGGCGCCATTTTGTTGTTCTTCATGGCAAGTCCTTCTGGGCTTACATTTCTCCAAGATAAAGTCCACCCATATATTGCAACAGTTTCTACTGTTTTTCTTCGTGATTGTCAAACCCTACCTTGGCCGGATCTCTCCCCAGTTGAGAACATTTTCCACATTATGGGCTGCGCTCTTCAAGCGTCTCGGGATTTTGATTATGTAACGCACCAACGCTCCCGATGATCCACTTGTGGCCTGAAGACGGAGTGCTGCTTTTAGTGGGCTTGAGTATAAAAGAAGAGTAAAAGCAGATATTGGCACTTAGCCTATTGAGTTTGAAACCCAATTCCACGCCAATATGAATTACACACTTACATCGGTACTCTTGTGAAAAAGCCAGGCGTTGCATACAGAGGATATTTCTAGTATTATTACAGCGGAAATCACTGTAGCAGATTGATACTCTATACGCTGCACGAGTAAACAACCTTTCTACTTAGTTTCTGGCTTTCCATGTTAGCTATAAGGAGAATTACATTACCCAGTACATACACTGATCACACGATCAACTTGTAAATCATTATTTCCTCGTAAAACCTGCTCACCAACCACAGCGTGTCACGCATTCGCCGTTCCACCCACGATGCCTCTTCATAAACGCAAACGACTAAAAGTTACTTATCCTCAGCACTGCCAACTTTCACCTTCTGTTCCGAATTTTATTGCAACAAAGATAAACGGTATTGTATAACGATAAAGCGTCGTGTAAGGTGTACACAAGAGAAAGCTTTTCTGTCCACCGTAACCGAAAGAGAACAACTTAGTGATATTCGGATTTGTTAATTTGTACATTTTTTCGTACTTTCCAAGAACTGTTGTATGTTGTAAATTATCTCTATTAGCTTATTATTTTTCTTTGCTGTCTGTCTAAGAAGTTTACTTGGTTGCAACATAGAAGCATTGTCAGCTGCCTCAGGGCCAGACAGATGCAACACGAGCTTACATTTTACTGTGAATGTAAATAAGAGTTTTTCAGCGAACATTACTCCTTACCTAATTAACCCTCACACGTATTCACCCTGAGTGTTTCTGTGAAAGCAGAGTGCCCCGTGACCTCAACTACCTGAATGTAATCAAAGCTCGTAAACCAGACTAGTGACTAACCTGCTTTGTGCTTCATAAGCCACAGCTCAGTTTTACAGAAGGAGGAGAATTAAGGCAAAGACGTCATTTAGACGAATTACAACATGGCATCGCCTAAGGAAGAGGAAGACCACCTGCTGTATCATTTTGAACGGGATCATTTCGTCTTTCGACTTAAACGATTTGCAAAACCTACGAAAACCTAAATCAGGATGGCTGGAGTGGGGTCCGAGTCGTCGCCCTCCAGAAAGTGAGTCCCGAGTCTTGACCCTTGGGCCACCTCCTTCGGTTTCCGGAGAAGGCGGCCCATGAGTGTGTGCGCAGACGCATAGACGTGTCGCAGCCCACTGGAGCAGGTGCCCTCAAATCCCTGCTGAGCCGCCACGGACTGTCAGCTTTTCTTCGCCCACCGCCAGCTTCCTCCAGCAGCCGATGACAGACTCAACATGTCGACTATTACCTATAGGTCGATGTGAAAACCCTCTACAAGTAGAAATACTGCCTTTCACCTGTTTCGCGTTACACTACCTCTCTCACAATTGCAGGAAATTATTTAAATGGTCGTAAACAAACATCATCCAGTGGGAAGAGAAAATGAATTCCACTACATAGCGACTTATCTTCCGTAGCCATTCCAGTAACTTACTGTACTACGTTGGCGGTCGATCCGGAGACAGATACATGGAATTCTGCGAGTTGAAAGACTTTATATCTCCAGTATTTGGCTAACAAGGGAAGATATCTAGTCACACGTTCCGTAGGTCACTTGTACGATGTGTCGTAATCGCATGGAATGAGCCAATTTACACGTTATTAACGAAATTCTGTTTAAATGTGGCAATTCTTAATATTTGGGTTCGTAACAGAATTTGCCGCGTAACACATTTGCCTTACATAAGCTACTAGATCCAAATAACAATAGTCTAAGGAACAAATGGAACTACTTAAAACGAGCGTTTTCGATCTGGTCTGATCTACAATGAAAAGCGAAGTAACTTCCACGCGTGCCTAATATCGTGTAGGGCCCCGCGAGAAGGCAGAAGTGCCACAACACGACGTGGAATGGACTCGACTAACGTCTGAAGTAGTGCTGGAAGGAACTGACACCACGAATCCTGAATGGCTGTCCATAAATCTGTAAGAGTACCAGGTATGGAGATCTCTTCTGAACAGCACGCTGCAAGGCATCCTAGATATGTTCAATAACGTTCATGTCTGGTCAGTTTGGTGCTCAGCGCAGGTGTTTAAACACAGAAGAGTATTCCTGCAGCGCCGGCCGCAGTGACCGTGCGGTTCTAGGCGCTACAGTCTGGAGCCGAGCGACCGCTACGGTTGCAGGTTCGAATCCTGCCTCGGGCATGGATGTGTGTGATGTCCTTAGGTTAGTTCAAGGCGACTGATGACCTCAGAAGTTAAGTCGCATAATGCTCAGAGCCATTTGAACCATTTGTGCCTGCAGCCACGCTGTAGAAATTTTGTCCGTGTGAGGTGTCGCATTGTCCTGCTGGAACTGACCTAGCCCTTCGCAATGCACAATGGACATGAAGGGATGCAGGTGATAAGATGCGATGCTTATGTACGTGTGACCCACAGAGTTGTATGTAGACGCATTACGGGTTGCATATCACTCCAACTGCACACTCCCCACACCATTGCAGTGCCTTCACCAGATTGAACAGACCCCTATTGACATTCATGGATTCATGAGGTTGTCTCCACACACATACACGTCAATCCGTACGGTACAGTTTGAAACGAGACTCGTCCGACCAGACAATGTGTTTCCAGTCCTCAAAAGCCCAATTTCGGTGTTGACAGGCCCATGCGAGGCATAAAACTTTGTGTCGTGCAGTCATCAAGGGCACACCTTGGGCTTTCGGCTCCGAAAGCCCATATCAATCATGTTTCGTTGAATGGTTCGCAGGCTGACACCAGTTGATGGCCCAGCAGTGTAACCTGCCGCAATTTGCGAAATGGTGGCACTTCTGTCTCTTTGAACGATTCTCTTCAGTCGTCGTTGGTTCCATTCTTGCAGGATCTTTTTCCGGCCGCAGCGATACCTGAGATTTGATTTTTTACCAGAATCCTGATATGATCGTACGTTAAAGGACCCACTTCATTGCTACCTCGGAGATGCTGTGCCCCACCGCTCGTGCGCCGACTATAACACCGTGTTCAGAATCACTGAAATCTCGATAACCAGCATTTTGGCAGCAGTAACCGATCTAACAACTGCGCCAGTCATTTACTATCTTATATAGATCCTAGACGTAGCCGACCGCAGCGCCGTATTCTGCCTGTTTACATATCTCTGTATTTTAATACGCATGCCTATACCAGTTTCTTTGGCGCTTCAGTGTATTTCCATTAACTTAAATGCAAGATAACTGCACAGTAATTCGTATACAACAACAGGTGATTTAGCTGTTTCGTCAGGTAAGCCAATACCATCATCTGCCTTACTTCTGTTCAAACTGTTTTTCACTTCATTCACTGCCACTACATGATCCTTTTGTGAAAAATCTTTACCGTGAATAACCTCATACGTTCTACAACACGTTTGAACTCCACACGTGCAAACGCAAATAGTATATAAATAAACGCACGTGATCTGTATTTTAGTGTGAAGCGACTTGAAGAGTACCTGTTCAGTGAAGAAGCTGCGATAAGTGTGGGTAAAACGCGGTGTCGCGCGTGTGTTGCTGAGGAGGAGTAGAAAGAAGAGAGGGCGAATAGACTGTCTTGTCGACACATTGCGTACTGGTCTCGAAGAGCAGCACCAGAGCCGCTTCTTTTAATGTTTCTAACCCATGGCCGGATGACAACTTTTGCATATCTCTGGTATTCAGCCCAGTACTTTGGTATTCAGTCTTATTCTTTGGTACTGCACAATACTAACTATTCTGGTTATGGTAATTCACAAATAACAGGTACTTTTAAGAAACATTTCTTAAACATAAAAGGGACAGTGGAGTGAAGGTGTTTAGCAGAGAAATCAAGGTAATTTGTTGAGAAAGCAAATTATAACAAAATTTGGTGAACCACCACTCTCATTCACGTTCCCATCTGAAATAAGGAAACTGGCAAACTCTCACATGAATGACAGCGACGGTATTTGCAAGTAAATATGTTTTTGCTACACAATAAGCGCCATTCCTTTCGAAGAAATGTCATACACCACTTCAAATGGTTCAAATGGCTCTGAGCACTGCGGGACTTAACATCTGAGGTCATCAGTCCTCTAGAACTCAGAACTATTTAAATCTAACTAACCTAAGGACACCACACACTTCCAAGCCCGAGACAGGATTCGAACCTGTGACAGTAGCAGCCACCTGGTTCCGGACTGAAGCTCCTAGAACCGCTCGGCTACCGAGACCCGCTATACATCACTAAGTCATAGAATTTTATCAGAGGTACTGAGATATTAATAGTTAAACCGCATTATAAGTAAGTCGGGCACCGCGGCCGGCTATACAATATTAAGTCAAATAATTTTATCAGAGGTGTGGAGATATTAATAGTTAAACCGCATGATAAGTAAGTTGGTAGAGTCCAAGTAAATAAATTACGAAACAGATTCATTACCATCATCTTTCTCCAATATTTTTGAGAAAGCTATGTGCTCTACAACAGTAACCTACATTACTTAATAACAGTGCACTTACTACATCATCGACCGAATATCCGAATGGTTGCTCCACTGATAATGCTGTTTATCCATTATCAAATTTCATAAATTTCAACAAAGATAAAGCAGCGGCCGGTGCAAGTGACTGTGTAAAACACATTTTGTTAGAGAAATTGAGATATTGTGGAAATAATGGTGGAGCTATCAAATAGGTGTCCTACGTTATTCCACAACCTTAGGTATGCGAGTTCCTTCCGAGGGAAATCAAAAATGGAATTGCACAAGGGTTAATAACGTACGTGTAAATGTCCTGCCATTTTATACACACAAAAAACTTAGCTCTTTTTTGTGATTAATAGCAACAGACATAAGGGACAGAGGAAGCTGTAGTTAATTTGTTGAAAATAATTGGAAGGTAGTCGACGAATAAATGGCAGATTTGAAGCAGTGGAGCGGGTCGTGAGTTGTTCTTGGGTAGCTCTGTTGGAAGAGCACCTTCCGGCGAAACGAAAAGATCCCAAGTTCGCGTCACTGTCCGGCACACAGATTTAATCTGCCAGGAAGTACCATAATTTTTGACTGGTTTATTGCAAATGGCCTCTCTCAATTTTTTAAAAAAATTCAGCACATTTGATATTGTATTACAAATAGTAGAAAAAACCATAATTAGCTAAAAGCGTCAGCAAGAGTTAGTAAGGCGGAATATCGTCTTATGTTTCGTCACAATTCTCTTTAAAGACCATCTGACAGGATCACTGAAGACATACACCTTCGTCCTCTTCTGACGTAGCGGCTTATGTTTATTCAGTTTTTCCTGTATGCGATATAATTCTTCGATATGGTGTCTCTTGAAACACCAAACACTTCGGCAACCTTTACTACGGAAGCACCCACAGTATGAGCAACAAGTTGACCACGTACGAATTCATTTGATTCCGACATAATGCACTCACACGAGTTGAGACCACGATTGAAATCAGCAACGTAATGAGGCCATTGCAAAGCTTGTTTTCGTGGTCAAATAGAAAATCGCCAACTGCAGTCGTGGCTAGCACCTGAGTTATGTACACACATTAAAAAAGCGTTCTGCATCACCCCGGTTGCCAGGTTGTATGAAGACAAGCGTTCACTATGGATACTGTAACCCAGACACAGTCCCTTTGACTGTTCAGGGATGTCACTAAACCCGCCCAAAGATGTAAACAATTATGGATGAGGTGCGCCTATTAGACGGAGGGGGTCCGACAGCCGATCAGTTCTAGTCATTCCACCAGGAAGGAGGTACAGAACTGGTGCTGTCCGTAGTTCAACCATGCCTAGACGGTCAATACGGTGGTCGATCGCGTCCGCATTATTACTTTGTGCCAGGAAGAGCTCTCAACAACGGAAGTGTCCAGGCGTCTCGGAGTGAACCAAAGCAGCGATGTTGCTCGGACATGAAGGAGATACAGAGATACAGGAATTGTCAATGAAATGCCTCGCTCAGCCCGCCCATGGGCTACTACTGCGGTAGATGACCGCTACCTACGGATTATGGCTCGGAGGAACCCTGACAGCAAAGCCACCATCCTCAATAACGCTTTTCATGCAGTCACGACTCAAACTGTGCGCTAAGGTGCATGATGCGCAACTTCACTCCCGTCGTCCATGGCGAGGTCCATCTTTGCAACCACAACACCATGCAGCACAGTACAGATGGACCCAACTACATGCCAAATGGACCGCGTGGAATTGGCGTCGCGTTCTCTTCACCGATGAGTGTCGCATATGCCTTCAAACAGACAATCGTCGGAGACGTGTTTGGAGGCAACCCTGTCAGGCTGAACGCCTCACTATTCAGCGAGTGCAGCAAGGTGGTTCCCTGATGTTTTGGGGTGGCATTATGTGGTGCCGACGTACGCCGCTGGTGGTCATGGAAGGCGCCGTAACGGCACTACGTTACGTGAATGCCATCCTCCGACCGGTAGTGCAACCATATCGGCAGCATATTCGCGAGACATCCGACTTCATGAGCGACGATTCGCGTCCACGTCGTGCACATCTTGTGAATGACTTCCTTCAGAATAAAGACATCACTCGCCTAGTGTGGCCAGCAAGTTAGCCAGACATGAACCCTATCGATCATGCGTGGGATAGACTGTAAAGGGCTGCTTATCCACGAGGTGACCCACCAATCACTCTGAGCAATCTACGCCCAATCGTCATTGAGGAGTGAGACAATCTGGACCAACAGTCCTTTGATGAACTTGTGGATAGTACGCAACGACGAATACAGGCATGCATCAATGCAAGAAGACGTGCTGCTGGATATTAGAGGTACCCATGTATACAGCCGTCTGGACCACCACCTCTGAAGGTCACACTGTATGGTGGTACAACATGCAATGTGTGGCTTTCATGAGCATAAAAAGGGCGGAAATGAGGTTTTTGTCGATCTCTATTCCAATTTTCTCCACATGTTTCGGAACTCTCGCAACCAAGGTGATGCAAAACTTTTTTTGATGTGTGTATTTCTCGGGGCGTTTGTCCAACTTCGTACTTTATTTTCATTCAGTAGCGCCATAAGGAAGAACATTCTGAGATAACCCATCTTTAAAAATGTATGTTTTAAATCTACTAGAATGTGCCATTTGAACAACTGTTCAAGGAGTTACGTATTGAAGCACCATCTCCTTTCTGTCCAAATATATGGTATGTGAACCATTAGAGATGATATGGAACAATGATGCCAATAATTAAAATACTGGAAGAAAATAATTACCTCCGTTATTATTAATAATCTCCTCCATTTTCATTCACTGCAATTAATTTTACACTGAAGTGCCAAACAAACTGGTAGAGGCATGCGTATTCAAATACAGATTTAGGTAAAAAGTCACAATACGGCGCTCAAGTCGGCAACAACAAGCGTCCAGCGCAGTTGTTAGATCGATTACTGCTGCTACAATGGCAGATTATAAAGATTTAAGTGAGTCTAACTATCTTGCTATAGCGGGAAACGAGCGTTAGGACACAGTATCTCCGAGGCAGCGACGAAGTAGGAATTTTCCTGTACGACCACTTCACGAGTGCACTGTAAAACATCAAATCTCAGTCATCGCTGGGGCCGGAAAAAGATCCTGCAAGAATGGGACCAACGACGAATGAAGAGAATCGTTCGACGTGACAGAAGTGTAACCCTTCCTCAAACTGCTACAGATTTAGTTGCTGGACCATCAAAAAGTGTCAGCATGCGAACCATTCAGCAAAACATCATCGCTATGGGTCTTCCGAGCCAAAAGCTCACACGTATACCCTCGATGAATGCACGAAACAAAGCTTTACGCCATGCATGGTCCGCCAACACCGACATTGGACTGTTGATGACTGAAATCACGTTGCCTGGTCGGACGAGTCTCGTTTCAAATTGTAACGAGCGGATAGACGTGTACGAGTATGGAGACAACCTCATGAATCCATGGACCCTGCATGTCAGCATGGGACTGTTGAAGCTGGTGGAGGCTCTGTAATGGTATGGGTCGTGCAGTTGGAGTGATAAGCGACTCATTTTAAGACTAGATACGTTTCTGACAAGTGACACGTATGTAAGCATCCTGTCTGATCACCTGTATCCAGTGATGTCCACTGTACATTCCGACGGACATCGGCAGTTACAGCAGGGCAGTGCGACAACAAACACGTCCAGAATTGCTACGCAGTGGCTCCAGGAACACACTTCTCTCTTCTGAGAGTAAACACTTCCGCTGGCCACCAAACTCTTCAGACACGAAAATTATTGAGCATGCCTCGGATGCCTTGAAAAGAGCTGTTCAGAAGAGGTCTCCATACTCTCGTACTTTTACGGATTTACGGATAGCCCCGCAGGATTCATGGTGTCAATTCCCTCCAACACTACTTCAGACTTAGTCGAGTCAATGCCACGTCGTACTACGTCACTTCTACGTGCTCGCGGGGGCCCTACACGATAATAGGCAGGTATACCAGTTTCTTTGGCTCTTCAGTGTAGCTTTCAACAGAGGTGAATAGATTTCCGATTTCAGTTCAAGAAGTATCTTGGTTGGTTGGTTGGTGGAAGCGACCAAACAGCGAGGTCATCGGTCTCATCGGATTAGGGAAGGACGGGGAAGGAAGTAGGCCGTGCCCTTTCAGAGGAACCATCCCGGCATTTGCCTGGAGCGATTTAGGAAAATCACGGAAAACGTAAATCAGGATGGCCGGACGCGGGATTGAACCGTCGTCCTCCCGAATGCGAGTCCAGTGTGCTAACCACTGCGTCACCTCGCTCGGTAAGTATCTTGGCAAAATATAAAAAAGTCACTCATTTTTAGGAAAAGTGTTACAGTATAGACTGATTTCGACGTTACAAATTAGACAGGAATCAGCTGATTACCACTCTGACGTTTCCATCAGTAATGCACGCAAGTACGAAGGGTCTTCAAAAGTTTCAGTTCTCGTCCGAAGCTTAGACCATTCTCCACGAAGAGTGTCCGTTGTCAGAAGAGAATACATGTTGTGGATGCCCTGCTAACGTTGTTCTGCTGTGGTGAATGGATGACAGGTGTTTCACAGTGCGGCCGTGATATAACACGGCAGCTGGCAAAATACTCAAAAGTGCTAGCACACGAGATTACGAGTTTTGTGGGCGAAACGTGTAAACTGCATACTGTTTCACCGCGAAATGTTGACGGTTTATGGACCAAGCATAACGCCGCTTTTAGTTGTAGTGAAATGGTGCCAAAAATTTGACCAAGACCCAACAGACATGAATGATGCTGATCGGAAATGAAGGCCAAAGACGGCGACCACAGAAGACAATATTCAGGAAATCAGGTAAGAACATCTGGAGGGGAGGGGGAGATATCTTCCAACGAACAGGACATTCATACAGCTGTTTTCGAATGCCTCCGTGACTAAGGAACAGATTGCTACAACATTTCGACAGTGGTGTACAGAGACTTGGTGATTAATTTAAAAAAAAACTGGTTTTATGTGTATATACCCCAAAGAAGTATAGTGTAGCATTCAGTAAATTCCAAAATTCCACAAGAATGTATAACTTAGGTTTTGAAGTCTCCTCATAGTACATATATAATATAATACTGTTTCGTTAGTTGGTAGTTGCACAATTTGGGAGGTTATTAATTAGTTGTCAGATAATTACTTGCGGTGTTATTATTGGTAGATGTGAAAACAAAAGTCAATAGTCAATGTTAAAACATTTTCTATCATCAGTCCATTACGGAAATAGTTTTTTGAATTCATAAACACCTTTCAGTGACAGGCAGTATACATATTGCACACATTGTAGACGATACAGCGCAATGCTCCATACATTTATTGCTATTCAGGACAACTCCCATCCAAGATACGCAAAGCGGTTTGATAGTGACGGACAGCACAGACCACAAAATCATGATTGTATCATGAAGAAGAACCCATGATTAGTGTCAGAGCTTTTCGGAAAATTCAAGATCATTTCAATATTCAGTTTTTGTTAGAATTACTCACTTCAAGGAGAAAGAATGTTTCTAACGCAGAAGCGTTCCATATGAGCCCAAAGATCCTTTTTTCCATTTTAAAGTTCGAAGCTTGTGCATATCACTATTTGTCAAGCTGGGGCTGACTTTACAATTTTTTCCTACGGTGGCAGTTATTTTAATTTTCTCTTTCTTGAGTGAAAAAATTGTACAATCTTTCCACAAGACATTTACTACCCAGTCTTTGTTATTTGCCGTTCGCGAAAAACAGTTACCTCAGATTACTGTTCACGTGCACTGCAGTCTCTGTGTGAAAAAGTTTCTGCTAGTGTGTCATCCACGTGTTCGACCTCGCAGACAACTTCAATAGTTGTTTCGGTCCTCCCGCCTCTTTCAGCGTTCTCCCAAGTACTTTGTCGCTGCAAGTCTATTCACTGACACTTTAATGAGAAGTAAGATGTCGGTTCGTTTCCACTTCTAATACTGCGCAAAGAACCACAGAAGTACGAAACTACACTTCCACTCCTAGAAGTAGTATAAGGTAACATGTCTCACCTTAAAAGACAGGACAGGGCAGGAGCTGTAATCGAATCCTTCTGTCGATTGCCTGGTAAATTCCCAGGAGGACACATATTTACCATTAACAGCTTAACAACTGGTAGAGACTCACGCCACACCGTGATATAGTGTTCTAATTCCGAATTCTCAAGTGGCTGAACACAGAATTTCGTGTGAAACTGTTATAAAAGCTTTCTTTGAAAATTACCGGTATGAGATAGTTCGGAACGGCGTTACCGAAAGAAATTTGTTAGAATTGCAAGTGATGTATCCCATCCCGAACGGGTAAAACAGAATAAAAACGTTTTTTAAAATATGGAAATATGGAGATGTACCTATTCCATCACCCATCGGGGTCATTTATTCGTAACACGGCGTTCGTGTACAAACGATGTTTCAAAGTTTTAGAGAGCACTGAATCAGAAGTCGCTGAAGAGACCATACTCAGTTCAGTTATTCAAGGCTTTTAAGAGACTTTTACTATTTCTACACATGAAAAGAACCTTGGTGCATTCACTCATAAATAGGTAATGACACAATGTCCCATTTTCGTGAACACTGATCTACTCCTGCGTATATTTATTCATAGTTATTGTATATTTGTCGTAATACATTTTGTAAAATACAAGTGTAACTGTGTCAAAATTATCGTTATACCGAAGTTTTATATTTTAAACCAAGAATCGATAGACTAAGAAGTTGACATACTTATCTTCGCTCGGTTACCGTCTCTGTGATCACTTATTTAGAACCTGAATCAAAGATCGTACAGTAATAATGAAGTTTTTACAGAAGGCTATGAATGTGTTTCGTTTAGTTAATATGCAGTAGATTAATTGCAGCGATAAAATATTATTTTTTACATGGAGAATATGGTATGTGTTAATGAGAGTCGAAATCACCTCATCACTGTAACTCCCGAGAAAGTGAAGAGATCAATTATGAATAAAACACTGAAGGTGTCTGCAAGCTTGAATACATAGAATAGACGACATCTGGCAAATATGGATATATAAATAGTAAACAACTTTTTTAAAAAAGTCCCTTGAGTTCGGGGCATTTTACTCGACGAGATTTTAGATTTTTTTTTCAAATTTATTGCTCCAGGTAAGAAATTTACTTCCAGTTTTGCGTAACATTCTTCCTCTTACAAACATTTATTGGCATCAAGTCAATATTGGCACTGAGGAAACGGAAACAAAGTAACATGGTGTGAAATATGAGGAACCGGTTAAATGGATCAAATTTAATTGCCACTTTAGAGTATATTTGCATCGTAGCGGCCGTTACATCGCCAAGGTGTGCCTGTGCAGGAACACTCTTTTTGATCACTTCTGCTTTTCCTTACTAGTGAATGCTTCAGTAACTAAGGATAACAAGAGCAGGTGACTGTTTTACTCGTCAGTCATAATATATGGTATTGTTGGCTGGGATATATCCGAAGGGCACAGCTAGCTAAATCAAAACTCACACGGACAGGTTTCTCTACTTTTTTGTTCCTTTTATAAAGTCAAAGCGTCGTTCGTTACAAATATTTGCCAACACCCTGTTTTCACCTGGATACTTTTTATGTTAAACCTTTAAATATATCCTTCTTATCTGGCTATGTAATATTGAAACTTGTGGCTCTTCTGCATATTACACAGATCACTTACAGTGTAATGGGCTTTTCTTTGGCTCGTTAGAAGAATGTCTTCCACTTGGAATTTAATATCACTCCACAAGAAGTAAGATTGTCCACTATTATAAACATCGACACTGAATTAGTTTGAATAGAATAAGTAAAAATCTATTTGACCTAGATACAGACATACCGCAATAGGAAATGACAAATGCTTTAAAACATACAAAAGATTACTCACTGTTGTCTGTCTGTGTAAACGAGACAGAAGTCATAAGAGATTGTATCATTTGACAATTACAGAAAAAATGTTGAAATAAACATGAACACGCGTTGGACCTGTCATAGCCTATTTCTCAAGCCACCACTGTCCTTTAAGGTAGGGTACCTACACAAATTCTCTTTATCTCACAGACATTATTTCAATCAAGCCAATATTGGAGCTGAAGAAACAAAATAAGGTATAGAAAACGTGTATTAAAACACGGAGATAGCTGTCATTGGTTTATTGAACTAAATTAGACCTTACACAAAAATAAGCAAATAAAAAAAACTCAGAAAGACTGACAATTAAAGCTGTCCATCCATCAGTAGCAGTACCAGCAGGAAAGTCAAACCAAGTAGGATGTAACTAATTATGTGAATGCATAAATTGTCACTCTCTTCGGGTGACGAAACCGAATGAGATGGTGAGGTGGTAGGACACTGGCCGTAAGTGATTTAGGGAAATCACGGAAAACCAGTCTGGAGTGCCGAACGCGAAATTGAACCGTCATCTCTCCACATTGCTTTCCCATGATTTCTCTAAAACACTTAAGGAAAATTACGGAATGGTTCCTTTGAAAAGGACACTGTCAACTTCTCTCCCCATCCTTTCCCGCAATGTGTTTGTGCTTTATCTTCAGTAACCACGCTATCGACGGGCTCCATTATAAAGAAAACACGTTGAACTCAAATAAGCGTCTGTGACTTTTTATGTAAACCATAGGTGTAAATAGGTATTTTACCACTACTGTACACTAATCTTCATGGATACAACCATTGCAACATTCACTCTCACTAAAAGTGTGATTAACAAAATTCCTCAAACTTTTAGAAAAATTGTACAGACTGAAAACTCCTCCATTGTACGAACAAGCACAGCAGATGATAATGTAACTGGACTTCAGAGTCGAAAGCCATCAGAATGTTATCGCGAGTTTGCTTTGCGTGACATATTTCTGCGAAGCTACGTCTTTCTTGTGGTCATATCACCGATCTCTAACTTAGCGGAACATCCTTATATCCTTCAGTGAAAGCCCTCCCGTTTACTGCGCTCTGATCGCATAGATTCAGTGCTCTTCGTTTTCTTCACAGACGAACTGGCTGGAAGAACCAGAGCGTATCTCGGGAACAGCGATTGAGACAGAGAGAGAGAGTGAGGGAGAGAAATAGAAAGAGAGAGAGAGAGAGAGAGAGAGAGAGAGAGAGAATGTGGACAGTTGTTCAATGTTGGCTCGTTGGAGTAAGTATTCATCCCTTACTGGACCAGTCGGTTTCGTATTCAAAAATTTTTCTGTAATATCACAGTTCCAAGGCTTTAAATAGTTTCATGTCTGTCTTTCTAGTTGTCCACGTTCGTAAACGTGCAGATCCTTGTTGGAAATATAGATTTCCATGAATTTTTTTTCTGGTCTGATAGCTTATGTATTTGGATGTTAGCATCAGTTTCGTTGCATTACCCTTCCTCATTAGTGCTACTTCCGAGAAAGAAATATTCATCCCACTTCTTTCAGGAGTCACTAATCGAAGTTTATCAGTCATCAAGCTTGCCCACCTGCTGCACAGGGTTATTTTTCAGCCCACATGTAGTTTGATCAGTTAGTTTTGAAAAATAGACCGTGCAGAAGACTACAAACGACGATGTCCTTATCCTCTGGGATTTATATTTTAATTATATATTAACTTTTTTCCTCCATTTGTAGCTGCTGATTACATTGAGGCAACGGTTTCCTTCCGTGGAACTGGAGTTATCTCGAATGTGATCATGACATCTCCACAGATATTTGTAACTTTAAAGTAAGAAGTAGTTCAGTTTTTGTTTCTTAGAGGACTGTGAATTTTGTTCCTCAGCCAAGTGGATACCTGCAGAAACAGCCCTGCATCGCAAGTTTGGACAGTTTCTGCAAAATCTCACGGCAAAGAACGACGCGAGAGGGAATAGTGTGCGAAGGGGTCGGGGATGTGCGTCTTCGACAAAATCCTGTAGGCTCTTAAGGGCACTCCGTTCCACTTAAGTAGATTAGCTGCTACCATGACAACGAATTACGAAACTCCATTAAGTCTGAAATGTGATTGCTTTTATCGCTCTCAGATTTATTTCTCCGGACTGTACGTGCGTCAGCTTAATCTCCTCTAACTCTTACTTCTGCTAATGCTTCCTCAGGCTACAGTTTCCCCCGTCATTAGTAAAAGCAATGTCTGGAAAAGTGTAGCAGTTCTACGTTCCACCATTTCTTTCAGAGCAAATGGATGATCTCACGTTGGTACAGCAGCGAAGTGTGTGATAGTACGTTGCAGCTGAGGAATATCGAAGTTTGAATGCCTTCATCGTACGACATAATGAGACTGATGAATTGTTTTTGGCAACATGCAACAATTGCGACATGTGTCTCGCGCAAAACTTACACGAAATTAACACTTTATGTTAAATGTACCGTAATCATACTTCTGATGATCCTGTTTTCAGTTAATTCCTCCAGTGTCACAATGTGACCCGACCCTATATTTCCCTATGTTGTTTCAGTTTTGAAACGTCTTTAGATACATCATCTCCAACAGAAGTGCGTGCATTTCTGAAATGTTGAAAGTGAAGGAGCTGACTCCTAACACAGCTTCAGCAACATTAAATGAATTTTCATTGTCCCATTGCCAGCCATACGGAAGTATTATATGACTGCACACCAATTCAGATTATCCGTACTAATGAAAGATTTGTAACAAGAGTCCTCTTCCATAATGTTACACACAAAATTATTTCACTGACGAGTTTCAGATAGGGCTGCCGTTAATAATACTGACACAGAAATGAGTTCATTGACGTAACGCGATCTCTGTACTAAGCGGTGAGCCTCTCAATTTTAGCCACACACTATACCGGAATTTTCTCTGTAAACCCAAAACCATGCGTTTCGCTCTCTGCAACAGGTCTTACTTGGTCGTCCCAATTTGTACAGCTCAACGACTGATTTAGCTTAGGTAAACTACATGACGATCTGACAGGTCGTTTATATCAACAGCAAAAAAATTCTCTAATCAACTCCAAGTACCAGTACGGGGTGCTGTATACGCAATGATTTGACCTGGAAATCGTGTCCGGCAATAAATTCGCTTTTCTCCTCGAGGTAGAAACGTCTATAACAAAGTATTCCATTTTCTTCCATTTTCGGAGCGAAGAAAAGGATGTAATTAACTGTGTTCTAGAAATTATTATATACGTAAACAAAAAACTAAACTCAGTCCGTACTGGTCATGAATGGCCCAACGGTACCGACCAGCCACTGTGTCATCCTCAGCCCACAGCCGTCACCGGAAGTAGATATGGAGGGTCATGTGGTCAGCATACCGCTCTCCCGGCAGTATGTCACTTTACGAGACCGGAGCCGCTACTTCTCATCAAGTAGCTTCTCAGTTTGCCTCGCAGGGCTCAGTGCACCCCGCTTGCCAACAGCTCTCGGCAGACCGGATGGTGGCCCATCCAAGTCCTAACCCAGCCCGACAGTCCTTAACTTCGGTTACCTGACGAGAACCAGTGATACCACTGCCGTTGGCCATATATGTAACCAGCTAACTAATGTGTTCGAATAGTTCACATGAATCTATTAGCATAAAATCGTCGAATAGACACAATATTTCGATAAGGCAACCTGAATCCCGGGCCCTTTATTCTTAAATTAGTTGAGAAACCCCAAGTTCCCAGGTTGTTTATTTACAGCAATCTTCTATCAGTTTATCTCGACTGACCTCCTCTCTCGTCACTCTATCCTTGTCGACTCCGTCCATCACTCCACCGCCACCCCAATGGCAGGTTGGTATATTTGACCTCACAATTTTTCGTTTTTTCCAAATGGTGATCTGTGCACCAAGTTTATGTGAAATCGATTCCGTGACTGAGGGGATGTTGGACAAATGCGTATGTCACGTATATTGCACACGTATACGTCGGCGTCTCTGCTGTTTTACACCTTATGACTACAGAGTGAATGTTAAATTTATTTGTGGCTTTCAGTCATGTTGCTTGATCTTAGGTCTCTAATCACGTTAGCAAAATTGTTGAATCGCTGCAGCGCTCATTCTCGTGACCTGGTTGACACACCGCATAGCACAAATAAAAGACAGTTTTTTTAAAGTATTCCAACGGAACTAAGTACAAGAAATAAACGGCAACAAGTCGTTTTCTACCAGTTTTATGTCATCCACAGCCTCATCCGAAATGGAAGTGGTGAACTTCATTTACAAAGTACTTTTACCCAAATAATAAATCACGTACCTAAAAAATTTGCTTAAAAAACCGAGGTGTTGCGAAGTTATGCTCCAATGTCACACATTTCCATTTGTACTCCTATGAGATGTAGCTGGCTGTAAATCCCACCGTGCTCCTCTCCGCATATGTTTCGCAGTAGATAACCAGTAATCCCCAGATTCGTTAAACGTCTTTAAATTATGTTTACTTTAAATGAGATAATGTGTTAAATATTTGGCGTTAAGCATGTGGACGAGAAATTTGAAATTATGTTTGTTGGAAATTGCTAAGTGTTCTCATTATCAAACACTGCATGAGAATAATCCTGATAATTTGCCTTCCCTTTTAAGAAAACCTAGTTTTTCACGCATCTCAGTGTTTTTGACGTCGTATCTCCTGAACAGTGAGTCGTACAGTGATTCACTTTCCAGGAATTTTGAGTGGTGTATGTGGACAATGTCTGCAAAATGTGTTGCAAATATAGTTAGTATCAAAGAAGTAATGAAATCATAGCATGTAAGATGTGTCAGTTTTTCAGCATAAAGCGGAAATGTTGAAAAAGATAAACTTTTTTCCTTTCATCATTTTGTCTCAGGTGTCAGCGATAAAATTTTTCGTAAGGATTTGAAATTATGTGTAAAGTCACTAAGTTTCCTCATTCAGTAATACTGGATGAATAACTATAAACCTTTACAGATCTTGAAAGCAATCACAGTCGACATCTTCATAATTAGAGCTAGCTTAGAAATGCGCCGTTTCCCGGGTATTCATTTACTCCAGTATTCTATTAGTCTTGTCATCTCTCTGTCTGTCTCCTCCTTTCCCCTCTCTCTATCTACCTCATCCGCACCCTCTCTCTCTACCCGTCCGCTCTCTCTTTAAACACTTCTCCTCTCTCTATCCATCCCCCCTGCCCCTGCCAATACCTCCACCTCTCTTTTCTGTTCATCTCTACCACCCCTCTCTCTCTGTACACCTCGTCTACCCCGCTCTCCTCCTGCCCCTCACTCTTCCTGTCTCCTCCTCCCCGTCAATCTGCTCCTCCCCCTCTTTCCATCTGCTCCTTCTCCCTCTGACCATGTCCTCCTCCTCCTCTCTTTGTCAGTTTCCTCCACCCACTCCCTTTGTCCACTTCTTCCTCATCCTCTCCATAATCATCGCATCTGCGTTCCTTTCTCTGTTCATCTCCTCCTCTTTCCTTTCTCTGTCCATTGCCTCCTTGCCTTTCTTCATGTCTCTTCCACAGCTCTCTGTCTGTCTATCCTCCCCCTGTCTCTGTTCATTTCCTGTTCTTTCCTTTCTCTGTCCATTTCGCCATATCTCCTCTCTCTGGTCATTTCCCCCCTCCCCTACCCCTGTCTATCTCCTCCTCCTCTCTTCTGTGCCTCTCTACTCCTTCCCGCTCGCTTTCACCATCTCGTTCTCCCTTCTCTCTCCACTTTATCACAAACACCTTAATAGGAGGCAGGTGGTTTTCATTCCTACAGTATTTATTTCCAGATAGTAACTAATATGTCAACCAAATTTAATTGAAACCTTTCTAGGGGTTCAGAATGAGCGTTTTACCCGTCGCTTTGCTGGCATACGCAAGTGTCAAACATCTTTCACGCATATTGAAGACATTTCGCGCGAGTCTGTACTCATATTTCACGCGTATGTCTAGCGAATTTCGCCCTGAGCTTTCTTTTCACGCCGTGTAATGTTTATTACTTCGTATCTCCTGAACTGTGTTCTGTACAGTGGTGTAATTTTCCAGATGCATCCAGTGATATATGTACCTACCGTCTGCGATATATTTTGTGAACAAAGAAGTAATAAATTAAAACGTCTTGCATGATGTGGCAGCTTTTCATGCATTCAGTGTTTGAGACGACGTATCTCCTGAAGTAGGTCTCGTACAATGACGTTATTTTTTTGGTAAATTTATTGGTATATTGTAACACTGTCAGCGTAATGCCAGGAATAGAGTTAGGACTAAAGAATAATAAATTAAAATGTTCGCTGCGTGTGGCATTTTTATTGCGTAACAGCGAAAGTGTAGTATGCGACAAATTCCTTTCATTACTTTGTACGGGTCGAAGGCGAGAAAGAGTTACTTAAAGGTTTGAAATTATGTGTAAATTTTGTTGTAAGTCTGTAAGTGCTGTCATTCTCAACAACTGAAATATAGGTATTCTCGCGTTGTGGGCTACACTGCAGTTCCACACTTTGATTAAGCGGGTGATTCTTACCCTATAGTGATGCTTTCCAGACACTAAGTGATATGTGTACCAAGTTTCGTTTAAATATGTCCTTTTGCTTAGGAAGAAATGTGGAACATACATAGATACATACACTATATGAGCAAAAGTATCCAGACACACTGAAAAACAAAAGTTTTTCGTATTAGGTGCAATACGTAGCCGTCTTCAGATTGGGGTGCTCCGCAGAACTCACGGACTTCGAACATGGTCAGGTGACTGGGTGTCACTTGGGTCATACGTCTGAACGCGAGATTTCCACATTCCTAAACATTCTTAGGTCCACTGTTTCCGATGTGATAGTGAAGTGGAAACGTGAAGGGACACGTTCAACACAAAAGCGTACAGGCCGACCTCGTCTGTTGACTGACACAGGCCGCCGACAGTTGAAGAGGATCGTAATGTGTAACAGGAGACACCTATCCACACTACCACATCAGAATTCCAAACTGCATCAGCATCAACTGCAAGTACTATGACAGTCAGGCGGGAGGTGAGAAAACTTGGATTTCATGGTCGAGCGGCTGCACATAAGCAACACATCTTGCCGGTAAATGCCAAACGACGCCTCGCCTGGTGTGAGGAGCGTAAACATTGAACAGTGGAAAAATGTTGTATGGAGTGACAAATCACGGTACGCAACGTGGTGATTCGATGGTAGTATGTGGGTACGGCGAATGCCCTGTGCACGTCATCTGCCAGCGTGTATAGTGCCAATAGTAAAATTCGGAGGCGGCGGTGTTATGGTGTGGGCGTGTTTTTCATGGAGGGGACTTGCACCCCTTGATGTTTTGCGTGACACTATCATAGCACAGGCCTACATTGAAGTTTTAAGCACCTTCTTTCTTCCCACTGTTGAAGAGCAAATCGGGGATGGAGATTGCACCTTTCAACACAATCGAGCACCTGCTCATAATGTACGGCCTGTGGCGGAGTATTTACAGTACAATATCATGTCTGTAATCGATTGGCCTGCACAGAGTCCTGACCTGAATCCTATAGAACACCTTTGGGATGTTTTGGGACGCCGACTTCGTGGGAGGCCTCACAGACTGAAATCGAGACCTCTCTTCAGTGCGGCACTCCGTGAAGAATGGGCTGCCATTCCCCAAGAAACCTTCCAGCACCTGATTGAATGTATTCCTGCGAGAGTGGAAGTTGTCATCAAGGCTAAGTGTGGTCCAATGCCATACTGAATTTCAGCATTTGCGATGGAGGTCGCCACGAACTTGTAAGTCATTTTCAGGCAAGTGTCCGGATAATTTTGATCACATAGTGTACGTATATACATTTTTATAATTTGTATGGAGAACCTCTTTTACTTTTTTCGTAGCTCCTGCCAGTTTAAAAGTAATTGTAGCATGGCGGTCTCCCATTAGCGCCTAAAAGCACGAGACTGCCATTCAGTGCGCCACAGGCCGGCGGTAAACAGGCCCCTAATGTGGTTAATCGCCCTCGCGCCACCGGCTGCGTGGGCACGGCGGAGGCCCGACCACTGCCGCAGTACAGTGATCCAGCCGCCAGGCGGCAATCTCGCCGGATTACACGCAGTGTCGTTTTGTTGCGCCGGCGGGAGCGTAGCGACGGGATTGCCGAGCTCCGCCCACACAAACGTGTTTTGTGGCGCTGCATGCAAGAGCGCTAATGTGGTCCCAATTTTTGCTTTGGCGAACGGAAAATGCCTAGGGATGCAAGCTGACTTTGACGACGAACAATGCAGTGCCGCTAGACGCGGCTGACTGTTTGTCGCTGTGCGTACAGCCAGCTTGTTGATACACGCTTCGAAAAATTATATCTCTTTTCAAAAAAGAGACAGCGATCAGATATGAACTGAAAAGAGAGAAAGAAACGCGCCTGGTGCCCCATTTTTTCCTTTTACTGTTTTTGTGCGACACTGTTCCGGTTAACTAAAATGACGAAGGAAAAATTCTCCGACACATTCGTGGCGACGTAATGCCTACAGGGAGGAGGAGACTAAAAGCAGAAAACGGTGAATGAACAGATTCCATTTATTCTGAAGTTCCTACTAAGGCGTATCACTTACAACCATACAGCCTCGACGTGCCGTATTTCGACATTGTCGGCTTCTGCACTTGTCGAGGCAGTAATATTTTCCCTTTCTAAGGGAATATGAAAGTCTTTTGTGATATAGGTACAAGATTCTTTCATGAAATTCCCCATTAAAAAGTTGCGAAATCACTGTTTGTGAATACCGACAGTTTCTGCTACTCACATAGGTAATAGATATAATTTTCAGAATTACGAGGGACTTAGCTTATGTAAGTGATATTAACATTTAGGTGACAAAGCCATGCCATAGCAATGCATACATAGACAGATGGCGGAAGAGCGCGTACGCAAGGTATTAAAGGGATGTGCGTTGCCGGAACTGTCATTTGTACTCAAGTGATTCATGTGGAAAGGTTTCACACGTGATCATGGCCGCATCACGGGAATTAACAGACTATGGCAGCGGAATGGTAGTTGAAGCTAGAAGCATGGCAACCTCCATTTCGTAAATAGTGAGGGAATTCAGTATTCCGAGATCCACAGTGTGAAGAGTGTGCCGAGAACATCAAATTTCGGGCATTACCACTCACCACGGATTAAGCAGTGGTCGGCGGTGCTCACTTAACGACCATGAGCTGCAGCGTTTCTGTAGATGTGTCGCTGATAACAGACAAGTAACACAGCCTGAAATGACTACAGAAAAAAATGGGAGACGTACGACGAATATCTTCGTTAGCACCTTACAGCGAAATCTCGTGTTACTGGGCCATGGCAGAAGACAACCGACGCGAGTGCCGTTGCTAACAGCACGACGTCACCTGCAACGTCTCCTGGGCTCGCGACCTTATCGGTTGGACCCTTGACTGTTGGGAAACCTTGGCCTGGTCACGTGACTTGCGATGCCAGTTTTTAAGAGCTGATGGTAGGGTTCGAGCGTGGTGCAGACCACACGAGGCCATGGACCCAAGTTGTCAACAAGGCACTGTGCAAGCTCTCGGCTCCTCCGTACTGTTGTGATCTGTGTTTAACAGAACGGACTAGGTTCTCTGGTCCTACTGGACCGATAAATTGGCTGGAAACGGCTAAGTTCGGCTGCTTGGCGACCACTGCACCCGTTAATGGACTTCATGTTCTCAATGTTTATGGATGACGATGCACCATGTTATCTGCCCACTGTTGTTTGTGATCGTGTGAATAATAATGTTGACATTTTGGAAGAATGATTTGACCGCGAGGGGTCAGTTCTTGCACAAACTCCTATACCGGCAACACTATCGTAATTATATACGGCTGTAGAGGCAGCATAGTTCAATATTTGTGTAGGGGTTTTCCAACGACTCTCTGAGTCATTGCCAATTCGAGTTGCTGCATTACGCCAAACATACAGAGATCGGACACGATCTCTGGAGATGTCTTACGACTTTTGTCATCTCAGTGTATAAAGGCGATTAAAAGATTTCCGTTTGAGTGCGTTGCTGCAGCGTATATGCAGTGTAGTGCGACTCCGATCCGGGTACACAGTATAAGCACCGACATTTGTGTATGAAAATTATAATCTCACAACAGGAAATAAGTGAAGTTAAACGAGCACAGCACCGCCAGCCCAGCACCGCGACATAAATCTTGAGAGTCAAGTTTCATGTGGCTCTCGGTTGTATGGAATGAGGGCAGTAATATGGGTCGATGTGAAGGCATGGCAGGATGGCAGAAAAGAGCTAGCGTCCTTGGACGCACAGATGACCACATCTTTGATGAAAACGCCAGATTTGCTTGTGTATCAACGCAGAGTGTCTAGATTGTCTACTAAGAACAGTATCCACTCGCAGCCATCAAAACGACGCAAGAGCAGTGGAAATAGAAACACCAGAACCGACAGGGATCGGAGACAAGTCTCACGCCCTTCCTACATTTGCATCTACATAAATTCTCAGCGAGCCACCGCACAGTGCGTGGCAGACAGTACCTTGTACCACTACTAGTCATTCCCTTTGCTGTTCCATTTGCAAACAGAGAGACTAAAAAATGTCTGTCTATAAGCCTCCATACGTGTCCCAATCTCTTTTATCTTCGTGGTCCTTACGTGCAATGTACACTGGTTGCAGAAGAATCGTTCTGCAGTCCAGATGCCGCTTCTCCCAATATTCTCGAGAGTGTTCCGCGAAAAGTATGACGTCTACTCTCCACGGATTCCCATTTGAGTTCACGAAGTATTTCCGTAACATTCACGTCTTGACAGAACCTATATGTAATGAATACAGCAGCCCGTCTTTGAATAGCGTCGATTTTTTTTTTCTGAGTCATCCGTGATCTGTCTGGTTTGATGCGGTCCGCCACGAATGCCGCTCCTCTGCCAACCTCTTCACCTAAAAGTAGCACTTGCAAGCTACTTCCTCAATTACTTACTGGATGTATTCCAATGTCTGTCCTCCTCTACAGTTTTTGCCCTCTACAGCTCCCTCTTATACAATGGATGTCATTCCCTCATGTCTTAACAAATTTCCTATCATCCTGTCCCTTCTCCTTGTCACTGCTTTCCACATATCTCCTTTCCTCCCCGGTTCTGCGCAGGACCACCTCATTCCTTACCTTACGAACCCACCAAATTTTCAACATCTGTCTGTAGCACCACATCTCAAATGCTTCGATTCTCTTCTGTCCCCATTTTCTCACAGTCCATGTTTCGCTACCATACAATGCTGTGCTCCGGACATACATTCTCAGAAATTTCTTCCTCAAATTAAGGCCTATGCCCGGTGATAGTCTGCTTTTGACTTCCTCCTTGCGCCGCCCTTCATTGGTTATTTTGCTGGCTAAGTAGTAGAGTTCCTTAACTTTACCTAATTCGTTACCATCAATCCTGGTGTGATATTTCTCGCTGTTCTTATTTATCCTACCTCTCATTACTTTTATCTTTGTTCTATTTACTCTCAGTCCATATTCTCTACTCATTAGACTGTTTATTCTATTCAGGAGATCATGTAATTCTTCTTCACTTTCACACAGAAGAGAAATGTCATCAGAGAATCATATCATTGATATCCTTTCACCTTGAATTTTAATTCCATTCCTGAACCTTTCTTTTATTTCCATCATTGCACCTTCGATGTACAGATTGAACAGTAGTGGCGAAAGACTACATCTCTGTCTTACAACCTTCTTAATCTGAGTACTCCGTTCTTGTTCGTCGACTCTTATTATTCTCTCTTGACTCTTGTACATATTGTGTAATACCTATCTCTCCCTATTTCTTACCCCTATTTTTCTCATAGTTTCGGACGTCTTCCACCATTTCACTCTTTCAAACGCCTTTTGTAAGTCGACAAATCCTATGAACGTGTCTTGATTTTTCTTTAGTCTTGGTTCTACTATCAACCGCAACGTCAGAATTTGCCTCTCTGGCGCCTATACCTTTCCTAAATTCAAAATGATCGTCACTGAACATACCCTCAATTTTCTTTTCCATTCCTTTGTATATCATTCTTGCCAGAAACTTGAATGCATGAGTTGTTAAGCTGATTGTGAGACAATTCTCTCACTTGTCAGACTTTGAGGTCTTCGGAATTGTGGGATGATATTTTTCCGAAAGTCAAATGGTGTGTCGCCAGACTCATACATTTTACACACCAACGCGAATAGTCGTTTGTCGTCACTTTCCCAATGATTTTAGAAATTTCTATGGAATGTTATTTATCCTTTCTGCCTTATTTGATCTTAAATCTTCCAAAGCTCTCTTAAATTCTGATTCTAATACTGGATCCCCTGTCTCTTCTAAATCGACTTCTGTTTCTTCACATCAGACAACTCTTCCCCCTCACAGAGGCCTTCAATGTACTCTTTCCACCTATCCGTTCTCTCCTCCGCATTTAACAGTGGAATTCCCGTTAACAACCTTGCTTTTAATTTCACCGAAGGTTGTTTTGACTTCCCTATATGTTGAGTCCCTCCTTCCAAAACTAATTTCGTTTTCGATTTCTTCACAGTTTTCATGAAGCCATTTACTCATAGCTTCCCTGCAATTCCTACTCATTTTATTCCTCAGCGATTTGCTTCTACATCTTTCTTTAATCTGAAATGGCAGGGATCCCAAACACTCGAGCAGAATCTAAAAATGGGCAGCAGCAGTGTTTCACACACGGTCCGTTTTACAGATGAGCCGCACTTTCGTAAAATTCTACCAATAACCACTCGGCTTCCCTATTACAGCCCTTAAGTGCTCGTTCCATTTCACGTAGCTTTGCAATGTTCCTAGCAGATACGAGGAAATGCTGGAAGTTAATGCCTTCGAATATCTTACGTGAAAAGTATTAAAACTGTTTAAAAAAAACGTACTTTATTTACATTCAGCATCTGTATCCTACATGTCTACATATTGATTCTCAATATAGTCATCTACATTCGAACACATTTCTCCCAAGGACAGGCTAGTTTCTTGATACAGCCACTGTGGAATGTGATTTGATCCATTATAAATGGTTGTGAAAGCCTGCGACTGTGAAAATAATAAGTCTGTTTCTAAATAACTCATCTGATACCAGTCACCATTTTCTTTATTTTATTTTTCACACGACGCGTTTCGGGAAATGATTCCAGTTTCAAGTGCGTTTTTTGTGATTGTTATGTCATTCCTATGTGAAAATTGTTGGATGTGAGGTCCGCCAGTTATGCAGAACACCGTTTTTTCTCAGTACCCGAACATGTCTCGACACCACTGTGCCATCATCAGCGGATTTTCGTTTTTCTTTATTCTGTAATGTGAACATTTTTGTTAAATGATTATAAAATTATGTGCAGCTTTATTTCAAACAATAGATCGGTTCTTTTTGTGAATAAATTTGGTGTGCAGAAATTTTCTGGATCACTTGTGTGTCAATTACTACAGGTAGCTTGTCATCTGCAACCAAACGATGTTTATGAGAAAGTTTTTTGCTGGGAGTTAACCTATCTTCTAGAATGTAATTTACTTTGTCGCGACGTTTTCGTGCCTATATTCGTTTTTACTTACGTTTTCGTGTGGGAAGCACTTCCATTCTCCGCATCATGCTGAGGTGTTGAGATGCAGTTTCCCCACTGGCAATGATGAGCCCAATAATCGAGAGACTGTTGTTGGGATCTGACGTTGGATTTTATGCACAAATACCGTGTTTAAAGACTATGGCATCATGAAATAAATGTGTGATTGGCTACAGCTTTTTTTATATCATTCCACCTTAGAAATTCTGGAGGCTCTTCATACTATTTGTTCAGGTTTTCTAATGTCATGTGGCCGTCCTCCCTCTTCCACTGTCATGTGCCAATGTTTTAATATACGCTTAGCTACAACCCACATAGAATTCTCTATGGTATTTGTTTGATATATATACAGCCTACAGCCGTTCCACAGTGGTAACAGCAGTACCCGTCTGAACACCAAAGTTAAGCATTTTCGGGCGTGGATAGCACTTGGATGGGTCACCGTCCAGATCGGCCGAGTGCTGTTGGCTAGTGGGGGTACACTCAATACTAGTAAGGCCAATTGAAGAGGTACTTGACTCAGAAGTACCGGCAAGGGTCACGAAAACTGACAACGGCTGGGAGAGCGGTGTGTTGACCATATGCCCTTCCATATTCACATCCGATAGTGTTAAGAGCTAAGGACGACACGGTGTCCAGTATGTACCATTGCACCTTCAGCGTCTGGTCAGACGGTCTCTATCTCTCTCTCTCTCTCTCTCTCTCTCTCTATGCATTAACAGATTTAACAGATGACTTATTAAATCACCCCTTCTACAAGGAAACCTAATTTTAAAGAGTCGAAGTTGCTGTTTATTTGTATTGACTGAACAATTGTCTTTATGTAATCGTTTTAGATCAAATGCTCAACGTTCCTCAGCTTTGGCAGCGTTGATGAAGTAATATGCTAGCTACCAGTCAATTGTGTAAAATAAACTTTCAGTAACAGATCCATAGTATCAGGGTGATGCTGTGGGTGTTCAAGGGACAGGTAATCAAGACCTTCGGTCATGTCACAGTTGCTGTTAGGGATAGGGCTCAATGAAGGCGGTAAATATACTGGCAGAGGTTCCCGTAGTTCAATTGTAGCCCAACAGTTGTCATTATTGGTAGATGTCCCAAGGATTGTCACCTATGGAGAGTGAATTGAGATGTCAGCACGACAGCAGGTTTGTTTAAATAACTTATTTATTCTGGCCGTCAGCCTAAGTACATGTGGAACAGCTTGGTGGAAGTGTCCAGTTGCCTCTCATGCGAAACAATAAACGTCTGGCATTGCTGACAGCGCCAAGGGCTAATGTGGCTTCACTCGAATGGCACTGTCAGCAATGTCTCCAGTTGGAAATGTGATGCAGTGGCGAGCTGACGATTGCCGTGACCTACCTCCAGCGATCAGGTGGCCCCCTGCTCCAGCAGCAGCTCTCTCGGGGTAAGCTGCCTTGTCCTATGGCCTTACTGCATTCCAGGACGTCCCTCTGGAAGTCACAGCCTCAGTGCAGTCTGTGATATTGAGACGAGAATAATTTGGTACACAAACGGCTGAGTACAAATACGCTACAGAATATATTCGTGCTTCTTTCCCTGCTACTGGTATAGAAACGCAAGTGAAAACTTTCGCTCCATCAGTTCTCTCAATAGTGTGGCTACCTTTAAATAAAAAGGTATGTTTTTGTGCTCAGGTAGTAAAACCAACCCCAACTCCAGCGTTAGTTCCTTCTGTAATCTCGTCTCAGCTTACCCCCAGCTGACCTCTCACAGCCTGCTGCATAACCTCCTGTGGTTCTGTTATTTTTTTCGTGCTTTCCAAACATTATATTCTACGGACTGCAACAATTTTGTCATTACTACTCCACTGCTTCGGTTTGTAGTTTCCTGACTCTCTGATTAACTGCCCCTTCAGAAGCTATGACATACAACTTCTCCAGTCAGTTGCAGTTGTCGCATGTTATTCAACACGTCCTGCTCCAAACTTGCAATCTATGTAGTGTGACAATCACTCCATACCCTGGCACTTCCTTTGACTATTCCCTGCCTTTCCCTTCCCTCCAATGCTTCTTCCAACCTTCTCACATTTTTATAAATCTTCCATGCGTTGAATACCACGTGTATCCCACGCGGCAATGACTGGTGATCAGTTGTCTTCCTGCATGGCGAACAGCAGCTTCCCTTCCAGGTGCTCGCTCCGCAACGTTTCCATGCCGACGGGGATCAGTAGTTCCATTATGAACAGCTTCATCTCACCTTCTCCGCACCTCACCTACATGCAGGAATACATGTTACTTTCCTCCCTATTAAATTCATTGCTGCTCCACAGCTGCTTGCACTAATTACCTTAAATCTGTACCTAATAAAAGATATTAAATGGCTGTCTCCTAGGCCTTAATGTATAGCGATTCCTCATTATACTTTGATTCACAACATCTTGTTTAAGTCCCGATACCTTTCTCCTGACTCTCCCTTTCCAGTCCGCATGCCCTATCCCTGGAATGACTTCTGGTCGCCCTTGAAAATGTTTCGGCCGCTATACATGCATAATTGTCGTTCTCGTCGGCCACTGAATGTTGATATCTACTGGCGATGTACTCGATACTATTTAATATGGCCCGTGATACTTTGCAAAAAAACTGCTTTGTCTTTCCCTTCGGCGTATACTAAGTTGATAGCATCACACACTGGCCAACCTTAAACAGTGGCATTCTTGCCGTAAGACCCACTACTTCCTCCTGTTTCTCCAGTCCTCGTGTGTTTGCCCTCCGTACTCTGTTCCAAACTTCGCAAACCACTGAGTCAAATTCCTTAACAGCCTTCTAATAATTTCCGGGTATGTAGCCGGATCCCGTCGACATTCTGCCACGATATTTCGGCCCAGAGACGTCCGGCGATCATCAGGTGAGTACACAACTACTGAAGAGCCCAGGTGCAGTCGCGGTATTTATGCCGAATCTCGCGCATGCGAAATGTACTGGCATCCTACAGCGCATGCGTCACGTGTTGACTTGCGCGGCATAGCCGAGTTGTACGTCCTGCCCTCGGTGGTGAAAGTAAAAGATCATCTAATCATTGAGTATCGAATGACGCTATCTATTCCACTGTGAATATATAATTTTAATAACAGGATTCCAATTTTTATCCAGTTGAAAGCCGTTGCTACGATTTATAAGATTATCGGCAAGACGTATTCCCACTGATTCCTTGATTACGGAATCCCAAAATCCGGAAACTGGAGCTAAAATTTTTGTTCCATTGTATTCCATTGAATGTCCTAAAGAAATACAGTGCCCTGCTACTGCCGGTTTTGACGGTTGCCGCAGACGGGTGCATCTTTCATGTTCTGTACATCGTTCATGGACACTTCTTGTCGTCTGGCCAATATATGCAGAGCCACATTCACAGGGAATTTTGTAGACGCCTGCTTTCTTCAGTTGTAAATCTTCTTTAACGGATCCAACCAGGGCCCGGTTCTTTGCTGGTGGACGGAAGATAACCTTGATTTTATACTTCTTCAGTAATCGGCCTATTTTCGACGACACATTCCCGGCGTATGGAAGAAACGCAGTTGATATAAAATCGTCATCAGCGTCCTCAGTGCGCTGCTTCTTGTTAAGACAGCTGCGCATGGCCTTTCTTATTTGGCGTGAAGTGTAGCCATTGTCTTTAAAAACCTTCTCCAAGTGTTCTAATTCTGCGTGGAGGTTTTCATCATCCGATATTACACGCGTTCGATGTATTAAGGTACTGAGAACACCGGCTGTTTGTGCTGGGTGGTGGCAGTTTGACGCCTGGAGATACAGATCTGTGTGAGTAGGTTTCCTGTACACTGAAGTCACTCCTTAAGAGCCTCTCCAGTTTTCCATTTTTTCGTTTGGCATTTTACGAGCAGATACTACTTCATGTGGCGATAATCCTGTATTCGCCTGCCGCTTTGAGTTGTAGGCTGAGACGACTTACTTCAAATAGACATCACAGTTGGTGTGATGCGAGTCACCGAAGTACCCAAGAATATTTCCGACTGCCCTATGTACTCTCTCAGTTCTTCCATTTGCTTGTGGACGGAGAGGACTCGTCCTTAACTTCTTCGCATTCAATAGGTTACATAATTGCCTCTTGTGACAACACTCAGCCGAGTGTATGGCTTGATGCATCACATGATAAAACAATTTCTCTTTGAAAATCCACAAGTACCAATATCGCACTCGATGCTAAAGCTTCTTTTACATCCTCAAAAGCATGCTGGCACTTTTCATACCACAAAAATTTCGTACGCTTTCTTAACAATTGCGTCAACGGTCTCGCAATATCCGTAAATCCTTTTACGAAGTGGCAGTAATAGTTCGTGACTTCTAAGATTGACAACAACTTATTTACATATTCGTTTACAAGGCATTCACGTATGGCTCTAATTTATCTTGGCTCTTTCTTAACCCAATCTTTACTTACGATACGACCTAGGTATGCTGCCTCTTCCAACTCAAAACCACACTTTTCTTTACTCAATGTTATCTTCACTGCTTCTACCCTTAGAAATACTTTCGTTAATCGCTGCATATGCTGTCCCATATCACTCCAATAGACAATAATGTCATCGAGATACACTAAAGTATTGCCATGGTTTTAAACCTCTGAGTACTGTATTTAACAATCTCTGAGAAGTTGCAGATGCATTTTTTAATCCAAATGGCATTCTTTTGAACTGGCAGTGTCCCCATGGTGCTGAAAGCGCTGTTTTGTGTCGCTTCTGCAGTGCAACCTGTATCTGGTGATAACCACTTTTAAAATCCATTGTTGAAAAGTACTAGCATTGCCCTAAATGATTCCAATCTTCTGTGATGCTTAACAAGGGGTAGGCGTCCGCTATGGTCTTCGCATTTAGATTTCTGTTATCACAACAAAATTTATATTTTCGTGTTCCATCTCTCGATTCTTTTGGAGCAACGACTATTCTTACACCCCACGCATCACTACTTTCTTCAGTTGTTCCATCCTTTAGCTATTGATCCATCAATTCTTCCTAAATTGACTGCAAGTATCTAGGTATACTGTATGGTTTTTTATTCATTTCCCGTTGGTGTGCGGTGTAATAAGCGTAGCTGGTAATGGCACTTTTGGAAAAAATAATTCTTCCATCCATTCCCTATTGCTTCCCTGTAGGTGTTACCCTTCTGCTTGTAATGCAGTTTCAAGGGCGTCTGGAGATTGTCCATGGCTGACACTCCTCGCGTCTCTTTCTTCTTCCTCGAGATTATCCATATTAGCGATTAACAACCTCTTCGTTTATCCGATGTCCTATGCGCGAAAACTATATACAAAAAGAGGTACCTTTTTTCACCATTTATTTCTAGTATGTGTACAGCACCTCTTTTATCTAAGCAACCCGCCGGATCTAATACTTCATTATGTTCTAACGGCTCCTCCACACACAAAATTCTCACCGGCAGGCCTACATCAGTAGCTGGTTACATTTATCATTAGTGTATCGCCTAATCATGGAAAAGTCGGAGGAAAGTTTAAGGAACTTGTAATTTAAATCAAGTATGAGCAAATCAGACTTTTATTTGCTTTAATTATCGGACATAGTACACAAATAGTTAACTGAGAACAAAGTTCTCTAAAAATATGGACTGAGTTCACGCAAAATTACTTTAAAACTGTAGATAGGAATCAAATTATATGGAAGACTTCTTGGAGAAAACGCAACAGATTATCCTTGGGCAGCTAACAAATTCAACATAATGAGACCAAATCACAAATTACTCATATAGAAAAATGGGCAACTTAAGTTAAACACCAGATCAAGTAAGTAGCGAGCTGTTCAGAGTGTAGATCACGCTACCACAGACTTCGAAACTTGCATTTCACCGAAGTCAGCAAAATGTGGGCCCATCAGCATCATACTGCAGCCAGGAGACCAAATTCTCTGTGGCCAGAATATGAATGCCATGAAATGCATCTTCAGCTCTCTGTTTTCAATAAACTCTACATCGAGTGGATGTCCCGATTCTGTTGCCACTGTGATGGACGAGAATATCACTTGTTTCATGAATAAATAGGAGAACATAGTAGAAACTTCCTACTCTTGGCAAACAAAATGAACATTAACACACTTGAGTTGGTGGTGGCCTACAGTAGTATCTCCTCGATTGGTCGGCCAAATCACGCCCAGCACAGTGGCAGAGAGACTCCATCAAATGATTGGAATCATTTTTGTCATGTTGCCCGGGTGTCTCGACCGTCAGTATTTGTGCTGAATAGGCGAAAATGTCGTACTCAGTTATAATTTGGGGGCGGCAGTAGTGACTCGGTGACCTCTACCCTTAGCTGGGCCAGGCGCCGGCTCTGCCCGCAAAAGCAGGAAGTAGACTCGGGCCTCACTTCTGCAAAAACTACATATCTCCCTGTGGAGGACTGAACAATGAGAGGACGCAAATTTAGGGCAGGGGAACGTACCGGTGGTTTACTGAATGTCAAGAGAAACTTTTAAAAACATTTATTCGACATCAGTAGCCCAAATTTGAATCGAACATTTTGTCATATTTTTCAGCTCTTAGCAAAAAGTTTAACTTTCGAAATATTGTCTACACGACAAAATGATCTTTACGGCTTTATTTACAGCAACTCCTTAGCAAAAATTACAACTTCCCGAAAGTCTTAACTGCCTTAATGGGCTTTTACGAATCACACTCAGTGTTGAACACTAGCTTTACAATAAGGCAAAAACATTATAAAGCTTTTCTTATTATTACCAAGCGTGTATACCCATCTAAAAGCTATATAAAATGAACAATCAAAATTTAACAGACGCACCACGCTCGCACCCGCGTCTCTGTCCACATAACTCCGCATTCCAATTCAGCTCCCTCAGCTTCCCGTCCACAACATTCAGATATCGATTATGAAGAGTGTTCAGAAATTCCCATTACAAACTTCTAGGACTTCTAGAGGGGAGTGAGTACATAATATTTTGAATAGGAACCCTTTTCTAGAGACATACCGTTTCCGTGCTACAGCAACAAAATGGTTCAAATGGCCCTGAGCACTATGGGACTTAACTTCTGAGGTCATCAGTCCCCTAGAACTTAGAACTACTTAAACCTAACTAACTTAAGGACAGCACACACATCGATGCCCGAGGCAGGATTCGAACCTGCGACCGTAGCGGTCGCGCGGTTCCAGACTGAAGCGCCTAGAACCGCTCGGCCACACCTGCCGGCTGCTACAGCCAATCGAGAACATATTTGCCAGCTAGATTTTTGACTGGGTACTCGTGGTGGGGGTTCTTACGTCGGATTGCTTGACGTCATTTGACGCCTATCTTACCTCTCTGAACTGGATCGAGCAACATGGCTCTGTACACGTTAGCATATTACACCGATTTGATCCTTCTGTATGGTAGAACAGTAATGGAAGAGCTGCTCGTGGCCTTCATCACGGTTGTTATGCACAACGTCCGACTTCATCACGAAATCCTCTTGTTACAATTACGCAATGGATTCGAGAGAGGGGTACCTTCACCGTCAGCAGGCGTGACTGTGGTGCTCCAAAGAGAGGTTGCACACCCGAACTGGAAGAGGCCGTACTGCATCACGTTGAACAGAACCCTTCAACAAGAGTAGTTGCACGTCCAATGGATGTTGCTCCCAGCACCGTGTGATATGTTCTGGATGACCAGCAACTACATCCGTTCCACCTCCAACTCTCCACACCATTTCTAACACTCACACAAACATGAAAAAGACTCGAACCAGGTCGCAGAAGTAGGATAGTCATCAAATGACATCAAGCAATCCGATGTAAGAAGCCTGCACTATGACTAATCTTTGCAAATCTGCCTGGCAAATATGTTGTCAAATTATTTATTTCAAGTTTCTGCTACCAGTAACTTTTTATTTTATGCTTAATCCAACATAATGTAACGCGTTTCGAACATGTTCCGTTCATCTTCAGGCGTTTATACACACATACATACATAGAGAAATGTTACTTAAACATAAACAGTCTTAAATTAGATTAATCTAGAAAAATTTGTCCATTGTCTTTTACTGTAGCTGCTGTTGTTTCATTTGGGGGGGGGGGGGGAAGGAGGGGGTAGTGTATGGCTAGAAATCGGAATCAGTGATGTCTTCTGCTGGTTTTCTTGTTTGTGGTTGACTATGTATATAACAGTCTGTATGGGATGCAGATAGATTTGCATCACTTATGTGTTACGAAAATAGTGTGAAAGGTTTTTATATGACAGTTGGTTCAAATGGCTCTGAGTGCTATGGGACTCAACTGATGAGGACATTAGTCCCCTAGAACGTAGAACTACTTAAACCTAACTAACCTAAGGACATCACACACATCCACGCCCGAGGCGGGATTCGAACCTGCGACCGTAGCGGTCTCGCGGTTCCAGACTGCAGCGCCTAGAACCGCACGGCCACTTCGGCCGGCTATATGACAGTTGATGACTTACAATTTCATCACCATAAGTGATCAGCTGTCATATAAAAACCTTTCACACTATTTTCGTAACATATAACTGATGCAAATCTATCTGCATCCTATACAGACTGTGATGTACATAGTCAACCACAAAGAGGAAAACCAGCAGAAGACATCGCCGATTTCGATTTCGATTTCGATTTCTGCCCCCTCCTTTCCGCAAAATGCCACACCAGCATCTACAGTAAAAAACAATGGACAAAGTTTTAAAATGTTTATTTTTAAGTAACATTTCTCTATGTATGTATGTGTGTATAAACGCCTAAAGATGAACAGAACATGTTCGAAACGCGTTGTATTATGTTGGATTAAGCATAAAATAAAAAGTGACTGGTAGCAGAAACATGAAATAAATAATTATCCCACACAATCGCGGTTCACAAACATAGGCATTATGGCAGAAAATAATTATGTTCTCAAATGTCTGAAGCACGGAAAACGGTTCCGGATATCGATTTCTGTTTGAAATGTGGTATAGACCTACTCAGTCCTCGTTACAAGTGCTAGAAGTCCGTAATGGGAATCTCCGAACACGTTGTATACATCAATTGCTTAGATTGTGTATCTGAGAACAGCCGAAAAACTACGGCTCGACCCCAATCGACCAGCTCAAAGATCATCTCTCCTAATGAGGATCACTGGATGCCTTCTGGTAACAAGAGGACTCAGAGGCCGCTGTGGGGGTGGACCTTCCCAGTACGAAAATCGCAAACTCTTCTGCTCAAGCCCACATACCCAGTACTGTCTATAAAATAACCACCTCACAGTGGCAGAAAAGGTGCACTGTCGCTTCATAACACTACTTCCCATTAAAATTGCTACACTAAGAAGAAATGCAGATGATAAACGGGTATCTGTTGGACAAATATATTATACTAGAGCTGACAAATGACTACATTTTCACGCAGTTTGGGTGCATAGATCCTGAGAAGTCATTATCCAGAACAACCACCTCTGGCCGCAATAACGGCCTTGATACGCCTGGGCATTGAGTCAATCAGAGCTTGCATGACATCTACAGGTTCAGCTGCCCACGCAGCTACAACACGATACCACATTTCATCACGAGTAGTGACTGGCGTATTGTGACGAGCCAGTTGCTCGGCCACCATTGACCACACGTTTTCAATTGGTGAGAGATCTGGAGAATGTACTGGCAGGGGGAGCAGTCGAGCATTTTCTGTATCCAGAAAGATCCGTACAGGACCTGCAACATGCAGTAGTGCATTATCCTGCTGAAATGTAGGGTTTCGCAGGGCTCGAAAGAAGGGTAGAGCCACGGGTCGTAACACATCTGAAATGTAACGTCCACTGTTCAGAGTACCGCCAGTGCGACCAAGAGGTGACCGAGACGTGTAACCAATGGCACTCCATACCATCACGCCGGGTGATACGCCAGTATGGCGATGACGAATACACGCTTCCAATGTGCGTTCACCGCGATGTCGGCAAACACGGATTTGACCATCGTGATGCTGCAAACAGAACCTGGATTCGTCCGAAAAAATGACGTTTTGCCATTCGTGCACCCAGAGTCGTCGTTGAGCACACCATCACAGGCGCTCCTGTCTGTAATGGAGCGTCAAGGGTAACCGCAGCAATGGTCTCCGAGCTGACAGTCCACGCTGCTGCATAATTAGTCGAACTGTTCGTGAAGATGGTCTTGCAAACGTCCTCATCTGTTGACTCCGGGATCGAGACGTGGCTGCACGATCCGTTACTGCCGTGCGGATAAGATGCCTGTCATCTCGACTGCTGATGATAAGAGGCCATTGGGATCCAGCACGGCGTTCCGTATTACCCTCCTGAACCCACCGATTCCTTAGTCTGCTAACAGTCATTGGATCTCGACCAACGCGAGCACCAATGTCGCGATACGATAAACCGCATTCGCGATAGGCTGCAATCCGACCTTTATCAAAGTCGGAAACGTGATGGTACGCATCTCTGCTCCGTACACGAGGCATCACAACAACGTTTCACCAGGCAACGCCCGTCAACTGTTGTTTGTGTATGAGAAATCTGTTGGAAACGTTCCTCATGTCAGCACGTTGTAGGTGTCGCTACCGGGGCCAACCTTGAGTGAATGCTCTGAAAGGATAATCATTTGCATATCACAGCATCTTCTTCCTGTCGGTTAAATTTCGCTTCTGTAGCACGGCACCTGCGTGGTGTAGCAATTTTAATGTCCAGTAGTGCACATATGACAGTTACGTGACAGTCTTTTGCAGGTGTTTTTTTTTTTTGCCCACTGTGCTTTGTCAACAAGTAGTTTTGGTAAGAAGCGGTAGTGATGAAGCGTGCCCTGTCTGCCTGTCCGCAGCGGACCCTGAGCAGCTGGAGCTGCTGAGCGCCTACCTGACCCGCCTGCTGGTGGACGGCTGGCCCGAGGGCGAGCCGCCGCTGCTGTACGTCGAGGCGGCCGACGACGACGACGTCGACGCCGCGGAGCGCGACAACGTCATCGGCACCGGCGCGCAGCCCATCTGGAAGCGGTCGCGCTACTACCGGCGCTACCCGTGGAAGCGGCAGAACGGCCGCTACCAGGCCGCCGACGACCGCTACCTGTGCCAGCCGACGCGCGAGGACGTCTTCCAGCTGCTGGTGGCGCTGCACGAGGCGCGCCGCGGGGACTCCAGCCGCACCGTCAGCTTCTGCAACCGCCGCCGGCCCGCCAGCGCCATCTTCACCAACATACGCTTCCTCGGCCGCTAGGCGCTAGGCGTCACCGCTCCCTACATGTCACAGCCACTGCCACCGCCTACACCTCAGCGCTTCGCTTCTCATCCGCTTCTCTACGTGCCTGTCTTCCCCATTTCACCTTTCCTTTCATGCCAGTTCTACAAGAGGCCGATGACGACGAACGACAAACGGGAACAGTAACGTACGAAAACAAGAGCAACACCAAGGTGTCCTCTTCTCGCAAAAAGATATAATTCCAGAAATGGAAAAAATGTCTGACTTACGGGGAACCAAACGGTATAACCCTATTTTGAATACCAGTATGACCCTTCATGTACAGACATAAATTATCTTCTGGCAACAGTGTTTAAATTGTAGAAACTACACATATATCCTTCTGTCCAATTACGGGTGTATCTCCACGTAAGTGCGTCCCCCTTCCCAAAACAATAATGCCAGTGTTTCAGAATTACGAAGTGATCTCGCATCGAATGTGAGAAATGACAGACTACTCACTCCACTGTCCTGTCGTTGATAGTGAACTGTATGCTCTGGCTTCTTGTTTGGCACTATCTGCTTTTTCTGGTCTGCGACATCGAGTGGGTGCATTCCCGAGAGATTCGTGACCTCGTCAATGACGCCTATTTAGTAAGTCTTTCGTCGTCTTCGAGGTCTGGTTCAGATCGGGATTACTGTTAGTTCTGCACTCCTATTGCACCAACCGATATTTCTTTCTGGATGTGTTTTAAGCTGGTGCAGTATTCTGTCACGTCATCTTTACTTGTAATCAAAGCAAAATAATATTTCTTTCTGTCAGTCTTTTTCTCTCTGCGCCAGTCACTTTTATTTTCCCGTGTTGAATATTAATAAAGTGTTGTCTGCTCTTAGAAACACGAACTTTTGAACGTATGCCTGCAAACTAACTGGTTTTTGGGCATGAAAGCAAGAATTGTTCCATATTCGTGACACAGACAGGGAATGAAGAAACACAGGACTACGAGTAGCGAAAATAATAACAATTCCTCTTTTCCTATCGTCACACTGTCTATAAAACTATTTTAATTTAGTGTAAAATCAATTCAGCTATAATTTCATCCGATCATCTACATGCCAGCAAACTATTGCACTAGAAATACCGAAACCTTCATTTGAAGTAAATAAGTAAATGGGGGACAACGCATATGGTAAGCTGTGCCTCCATCGATGTATAGTGTTCCAAAGGGTACTATGTTATTCCTCATCTTACATCAAGTTCCATCTGCAGTGTTTCGTTCAACACAGAGTGATCTGTTTGTACTTGCTTGATCACAAACACAGCTTTTTTTAAATTTTTTTTTTTTTTTGCTTATATACCATAAACTTTATTTTGCTCCTTGAGTGTGGAATTCACGGACGTTATCCACATACCCAGCGAAGAACTAATGTAAAAAAAATAAAAGTAGTAACATACTCAGAAGGTATTACGTCCTAATCCTCCTTCCCCGTTTTATTAACAGTTATCGTCTGCATATTACACAGGTTTAGACTGAAGCGAGGGGTAGGTGGTGGCAATGTCTTAAAATAAGCAATTGTTATGAGTTTAGCATGTCGTAATAAATCTCACAAATGCATATCAAAGTATTTCACATCTTTCTTCTTGGCGTTGGTCATTACGTACTGAATGTCTGTTTCTTGCAACACATACAGGTTGCATGCCTCATTCCCTTTCAAATTATGACCCGAATCCATTTCTCCAAGAGGTATATATTAAAATAAATGAATATGCAAATGAAAATCAGTCTTAAAACCTCATTTCTGTCTATTTAAAGTATCTGTAATACTTTCGAAATTCTTGTCGTAACTAAACATAACTTATTTGTGTCATCGCTAATGATATGAAATAGGTACTTACACTGTTAACTTCTCAGTCGTCTTGAACTCGCAATGGAAAAATGGACCGCTTGTCTGACGTGTGTGTGATAAATGACAGGTATTCGAATTCTATGTGCTGCTGTCAGGAATTCATGTTTGCATTAAATGATATATATGCATACTTAATGTTTACCACGTTTTAATAAAGGTATATTATAAACATTTCCGTAAACTCGTTTCTGTTACCACTGGATGAAGTATAACCATTATCAGTTTTCACGTAATTACAGCAATAAGATCTATGGCCATGTCGGAAAGTATTTTATTTTAATATGTTACGATAACCGTACACGGGCTGATGAAGAGGAAGGACCTAACGCAAGTCTAGGATACAGCCGAATTATATATTTTTTCTTTTATTTGCCGAGACACAAGACATGGTAGGATGCATAAAACAGTTAAGTAACTTATGGTTTGACAGAAACGCTCAGCGGTCTGAGTAGTACAAAGAGCAAAGTTTAGACAGACTGATTAAAGCACAAATTAATTTGAAACATTTAAGTAAAATGTGATTTTACAGGCAGGCTCAGCAATCTGATTAGTTAAACAAACTCCAAACAAATGTTCAGAGAAATTTTAATTATAGTAAAACTTGACTACCAACCTAAAAATACTAAAAGTTTTTTAATACCATAAGACTTATCAATTTCAGGTATATGAAAATAGACATGCAAATATCATAGCTTTTATTAGGATTTTCTCAGAAGATTAAGAACGTACTAGCCGCACGTTTGTCCTCTTAGTTGATCTAGGCGCCGTTCTACGCACAGATTAACTTAAGTAATATTCCACGAAGAAGTGGAGGAGATCTGAGCACACCAAAAGGCAAGTAATACGTCATACTCTGCTAATCAACACTTATAATTTCCCTGAGCGCTACCACTAATCAGAGCAGAAGAAAAACGAACTTTAGTTTAAACTAACAATTACGAAAGAGCACGAGTCAAACAGTCATCTATAAAGGCTGCATAAAAACCTTTTCCAAATTATAATTTAAATTATTCTAATGGAGGGATTAACACAGCAAACAGGTATCCTGAGGCGCCTTTTAACGACGGATTTAGAAAAAAACTTCTCCAAAGCTTAATCAAATTCTCAAGAGGTAAGTAGACCTTTAAGTAAATGTTCACGGTCTGAAAAAGAGTAAAGTTACACTGAGCCGTCTTTAAGAAGTAATAAAAATCTTTCAGATTTTAAACAAATTCACAGTAGTAAGGGTATATTGCCATTCTCAAAGGACAAGCGCTTCCAGATCCCCCACAGTTGAGAAGCAGAGGTTCCAGAGTTACAATTATCAATAATTAATTAACAAGTTGGAAGTTCCGTAGAACGTGGCATGCTGGAAAGGACTAAAAAGATTGGAATAGCTGAGTCAAATCAAGTAACAGCTACGAAATCAAATAACAACTACGGAGTGGTGAAGGAAAACACAGAACACTGCACCGAGCGAGGTGGCGCAGTGGTTAGACACTGGACTCGCATTCGGGAGGACGACGGTTCAATCCCGCGTCCGGCCATTGATTTATGTTTTCCGTGATTTCCCTAAATCGCTCCAGGCAAATGCCGGGATGGGTCCTTTCAAAGGGCACGGCCGACTTCCTTCCCCGTCCTTCCCTAATCCGATGAGACCGATGACCACGCTGTTTGGTCTCCTTCCCCAAAAACAACCAACCAGCACACTGCAGGAGTGGTAGCTGTAACAGTACCCACTGAATGTGAGAGTCGAGGAACGATTTCCAGATCAATATCGTTAAAACAAAGTGGGTCACGAGTACGGTTAGTAGCCAGCAGACCAGCACACACAGACTCTACACGGCAAACAGTTCCGTGAGACGGCACACATTGCCCACCAAGACCACAGCCAGTTCCGCCATAAGACGCGCTGCTCCAGCAGCTGCCTGCTCCAAAGTAACCGCTTCTGGCCGGCCGCACTCCTTGCCATCGAGCTTCCTCGGGGCCCTCTGCTCCTTCATACGTGTGGCCGCTCGTGTTCTGAGGCTTAAAATTACTTTTTAGCATTCACATTGTTTTGGCCCCTTACAGTATTTCCGTGTGGTTTTCTACGGACAAGCGTCCGGTTTTCAACGCACTGCACAGCAATAGCCACCTCAGTCTTGTAACTGGCATCTTTTGGCTTATACAAGGTGAAGCAGAGCTCCACCGACATGTAGAATAATCTGTTATTATAGTTCCATAGCGACCTGTGGTTAATTGAGTCGATGATGCATTTGAGCACGGAAAGATATACTACTGGCCATTAATTGCTACCCCAGGAAGAAATGCAGGTGATAAACGGGTATTCATTGGAAAAATATCTCATACTAGAAATGACATGCGATTGCATTTTCACGCAATTTCGGTGAATAGATCCTGAGAAATCAGTGCCCAGAACAACCAACTCTGGCCGTAATAACTGTCTTGATACACCTGGGCATTGAGTCAAACAGAGCTTGGATGGCGTGCACAGGTACAGCTGCCAATGCAGCTTCAACACGATACCACAGTTCATCAAGATTAGTGACAGTTAGCTCGGCCACCATTGACAAGGCGTTTTCAGTTGGTGAGAGATTTGGAGAATGTGCTGGCCAGGGCAGCAGTCGAACATTTTCTGTATCCAGAAAGGCCCGTACATGACCTGCAACATGCGGTCGTGCATTATCCTGTTGAAATGTAGGGTTTCGCAGGGATCGAATGAAGGACAGTGCTCTACGAACTGAGTTACCCAAGCACAACTCTCGCCCCGTCCTCACAGCTTTAATTCCGCCAGTACCTCGTCTGTTACCTTCGAAACTTCACACAAGCTCTCCTGAGAACATTGTAGAACTAGCACTCCTGGAAGGCAAAGGTCCAGAGTTCGATTCTCGGTCCGGCACATAGTTTTACTCTGCCAGGAAGTTTCAAGGCCCACTTAGGTGAAATTGGCCGTAAGTGACGAATGAAATATTTTATTCAAATTACTAACAGCCTCAGCGGAATCATGTCTTTTAACAGGCATGGACTCTTGGATCTAATGTAAGGTGACTATTGCCAACTGCTGAGAGGAATATGTGTGACAGCAGTAAAAAGTATGTGCACCAGAAAACTAAACAGCTCATTGATTTAACAAGATTTTTATGAATCTCATGTCAACATTTTAACTGTGGTTGACGTGAACTCGGATAGGAGGAATTTAAAAAAAAATAGTTCAAATGGCCCTGAGCACTATGGGAGTTAACTTCTGAGGTCATCAGTCCCCTAGAACTTAGAACTACTTAAACCTAACTAACCTAAGGACATCACACACAGCCATGCCCGAGACAGGCGTACATAGCGTGTGCGCCGTTCCAGACTGTAACGCATAGAACCTTTCGACCACCCCGCCTGGCGGAGAAATTTTAAATATTTTATTAGGCGGCAGTGCAGAATAATTCTTATAATACGTTTCACTCCAGTTGGTTACACAGTTAAAGCTGTTAGACTATAATCGAAATAAATACAGAATATGTTGAGCGAAGCCCAAGTTCAAAGCTGAGTTTCATGAAGTCCACCTCAGATTTCAATACGCTTTTCGGTTCTCTCGGCAATCTCACTTTCAGCACTTGTGCTGGTTTTCTTTTATGAGGGCAGCATTATTCATAGTCAGAACCGTAAGTTTGTCTCTGAAGTTTACTGTTTATGTGCAGACTTCGATTTTCAACTATCCGTAAGCACAAGAATCTAAAGCAGTAAGGGTCAGGAACATAGGTGGCCAAGACACGTGATCATCAAAATTTAAAATTCTCCCGAAGATGCATCGGCAGAAATGATACGTCGTTCAATGACCAAAAATAATGTGCAGGGGCCTCGTCATGGTGGAAGAACACACTTACCCTTTTAACAATAAGAAACTCTTCCAGTAACACTGGAGTCTCTTTTTCACGAAACAGAGCCAATGAGACTATGCACTAACACAACAGGTCCAGTCAACTGACTGTTTACCATACTATACCACACATGTAGAGAGAATCGTTGTTGAAAATGTGTCTCCGGAAAGACATGTTAATTTTCGTCAGGCTACCATTGTGTGTTGCGAGTATTTTGATGTAGCCACGTGTGGAAGTGGTTTCATCGGTAAACAGTAACTGGAATTACTATGCGATCGGCAATTACTTAATTACAAAGTTTGACTGGCCTGTCTCCTTCTCTAATGTGTTAAACACGCTCTAAAACATGAGAATAGAGGCTGTACATACACCGATCAGCCAGGACATTAAGATGACCTACCTACTAGCCGCTATGTCCACTTTAGGCACGGATCACAGCGGCGACCCATCGTGGAATGGAAGCAATGAGGCCTTGGTAGCTCACTGGTGGGAGTTGGCACCACATCTGCACACACAAGTCATCTAATTCAAGTAGATTCTGGAGGAGGGGAGGGGAGGAGGACGATGAGTTCTGCCGCCACGTTCAGCCACATCCCAGATGTGTCCGACTGGGTTCAGATCTGGTGAGTTAGGGGGACAGCATATCAACTGGAACTCGCCACTGTATTCCTAGAGCCTCTCCATCACACTCCTGGCCTTGTGACAGGGCGTATTACCTTGTGAAAATGTGCCACAGCCATCGGGAAACATGATCGTTATTAACCGATGAACGCTCTCTGCAGCCACTGTACATACTCCTTGGCTCTCATGGTGCCTTGGACGAGCTACACTGGACACATAGGTGACCACGTGAGTGTTCCCCAGAGCATGATAGAGCCGCCACCAACTTGTCTCAGTCCCACAGTACAGATATCAAGGAGCTGTTTCTCTGGAAAACGACCGATTCGCGTCATCTTATCGGCTTGATGAAGAAGTGTGTATTTCATCAGACCATGCGACGCTCTGCCACTGCGCCACCGCCCAATATCGATGGCCATGTGTGCATTTCGGTCATAGTTGATATGTCATGGTGTTAACATTGGCACATGCATGGGTCGTCGGCTGTGGAGGCTCATCGATATGAGTGTTCGGTGCACTGTGTACTCTTCCCAGCATTAAAGTTCCGCCACAGTTCACCGTCTGTCCTATTCTACTAGTCTGCTCAACCTACGACGTCCGACATCTGTAATGTGGGGGATAGCATTGCTATGGGGTGAAAAGGAAGGTAGGAAATCACTCCCACTCCATAGCACAATTTTGAAACCGATCTATGACATCGGCGTCATGCAGGCATGGACAAGAAATTGCTTACTCTACGGAAAATAACAGGAATTCGAAAATTATGGCACCTAATGAATATCTTTTCCAGTACGAAATTAATTTACATTTCCAACAAAAAATTTCCCATTTTTCTTTTTTAATCTAGTACTAATAGTTCCGTGTTGCAGTGGACTGAAAAATCGCAGATTGCTAAAAACAGTTTTTAATAGTATAAAATTAATTTACATTGTTTAACAACGTGGGTTAAGAACAAGTATTAAATGTTTGTACCACAGCTAAGAGCAGTAGAACCGTATTACGGGATAAATTATGTTCCGAGAACGCAAATGTGTGGAAAGGCACAGTGGACCTTTGAGGCATGAGGGAAGATATTCGCCCAACTGTAGTCATGTACTAGCCTCTTTAATTGATAGCAAGCAGGCAATTTTCTATTCTATACCGCACTACGTCACAAGAATCAGCTAAAAGATGTTTCACAGAGTTATAGTACCCTTCCCTAACCTGCCTTATGAATCACTGACGACGCAGTATGCAAAAATGCACGGAGGTGTTTATTTTTCACAAAGCATGTAAAACTACATGGAATATATGGATAAATTACTACTAATACTAACCCAATAAACACATATGGTCACAATTTCGTAAGTAAATCTTTGCGCAATGCTACAGAGAAATTTATCATTAATACAAGAATAAACACAGGTGAAAATTACTACTTATACTAACGCAAGAAACACATACGATCAGAATCTAAGTAAGTCTCTACACAATGCTAGAGCGGAATTGATTCTTAATCATTCTCTGCAGCAGCGTAGCATTATTCCGAGAAAGGTGACTTCCCCCATTACGAGCGCTGCTAGATTTTCATTTTGCACACAGACTATACCTTCACTGCAGTTTCTGTGCAGTTCCCCCCAAGTGAGCAGACAAAATACGAGGGTCACTCCAAAAGAAATGCGCACCATTTTTGTAAAAATACAGTTTTCATTCCTCATGTGTGAAAGTTGTTCAGTGTGGAGATACATCCATCTCGCTTGTTTTCAAACTTAGTTGAACCTGTTCCCATGAGTGCCGTCGTCACAGCATGTCTTCAAGATGGCTACTACACTTGACGTTCGTCAGAAGCAACGTGCTGTCATAGAATTCCTGTGATGTGAAAACGAGACAGTGGGAAACATCCACAAGAGGTTGGAAAATGTGTATGGAGATGCTGCTGTCGATCGCAGTACAGTTAGTCGATGGGCAAGCAGGTTACGTGATGAAAGCGGGCACGGCAATATTGAGGATTGTCATCGCAGCGGCAGGCCTCGTACTGCACACACTCCAGACAATGTGCAGAGAGTCAACAAATTGGTGACTGCTGACAGACACATCACACTGAACAAATTGTCACGCTACGATGGGATAGTGGAAGGAAGCGTTTGCAGAATACTGAAAGTGTTAGCGTTAAAAAAGGTTTGTGGCTGGTGGGTTCCCAGGATGTTGACAGTGGCTCACAGAGAAACAAGAAAAACGGTATGGAGCGAACTTTTGGAACTGTACGAGAATGGTGGAGATGAATTTCTTGGAAGAATTGTGACAGATGATGAAACATGGCTCCATCATTTTTCACCAGAGACGAAGAGGCTATCAGTGGGGTGGCATTATGCAAATTCACCCAAGAAAAAAAATTCAAAACTACACCTTCTGCTGGAAAAGTTATGGCTACGGTATTTTTCGATTACGAAGGACTCTTGCTTATGGACATCATGCCAAGTGGAACCACCATAAATTCTGATGCATATGTGACGACACTGAAGAAACTTCTAGCTCGACTGAGTTGCGTTCGACCACATCGGCAAAAGCAGGATGTTTTGCTGTTGCACAACAATGGACGGCCACATGACAGTCAAAAAACCATGGAAGCGATCACAAAACTCGGATGGACATCACTGTAACACCCGCCATACAGTCCTGATTTGGCTCCATGTGACTAACATATCTTTGGGAAACAGAAACAAGGTTTGAAGATGATGACCCACTTGTGCACGCTGCCAAACAGTGACTCCAACAGGTTGGTCCAGAATTTTATCGTGCGGGTATACAGGCGCTGGTTCCAAGATGGCGTAAGGCAGTTGAGTTGTTGTTGTCTTCAGTCCTGAGACTGGTTTGATGTAGCTCTCCATGCTACTCTATCCTGTGCAAGCTGCTTCATCTCCCAGTACCTACTGCAACCTACATCCTTCTGAATCTGCTTAGTGTACTCATCTCTCGGTCTCCCTCTACGATTTTTACCCTCCACGCTGCCCTCCAATGCTACATTTGTGATCCCTTGATGCCTCAAAACATGTCCTACCAACCGATCCCTTCTTCTAGTCAGGTTGTGCCACAAACTTCTCTTCTCCCCAATCCTATTCAATACCTCCTCATTAGTTACGTGATCTATCCACCTTATCTTCAGTATTCTTCTGTAGCACCACATTTCGAAAGCTTCTATTCTCTTCTTGTCCAAACTAGTTATCGTCCATGTTTCACTTCCATACATGGCTACACTCCAAACAAATACTTTCAGAAACGACTTCCTGATACATAAATCTATATTCGATGTTAACAAATTTCTCTTCTTCAGAAACGCTTTCCTTGCCATTGCCAGTCTACATTTTATATCCTCTCTACTTCGACCATCATCAGTTATTTTACTTCCTAAATAGCAAAACTCCTTTACTACTTTAAGTGTCTCATTTCCTAATCTAATTCCCTCAGCATCACCCGATTTAATTTGACTACATTCCATTATCCTCGTTTTGCTTTTGTTAAATGTTCATCTTATATCCTCCTTTCAAGACACTGTCCATTCCGTTCAACTGCTCTTCCAAGTCCTTTGCCGTCTCTGACAGAATTAGAATGTCATCGGCGAACCTCAAAGTTTTTACTTCGTCTCCATGAATTTTAATACCTACTCCAAATTTTTCTTTTGTTTCCTTTACTGCTTGCTCAATATACAGATTGAATAACATCGGGGAGAAGCTACAACCCTGTCTCACTCCTTTCCCAACCACTGCTTCCCTTTCATACCCCTCGACTCTTATTACTGCCATCTGGTTTCTGTACAAATTATAAATAGCCTTTTGCTCCCTGTATTTTACCCCTGCCACCTTTAGAATTTGAAAAAGAGTATTCCAGTCAACATTGTCAAAAGCTTTCTCTAAGTCTACAAATGCTAGAAACGTAGGTTTGCCTTTTCTTAATCTTTCTTCTAAGATAAGTCGTAAGGTCAGTATTGCCTCACGTGTTCCAACATTTCTACGGAATCCAAACTGATCCTCCCCGAGGTCTGCATCTACCAGTTTTTCCATTCGTCTGTAAAGAATTCGCGTTAGTATTTTGCAGCCGTGGCTTATTAAACTGATAGTTCGGTAATTTTCACATTTGTCAGCACCTGCTTTCTTTGGGATTGGAATTATTATATTCTTCTTGAAGTCTGAGGGTATTTCGCCTGTCTCATACATCTTGCTCACCAGCTGGAGAGGGATGCAAATTATGTAGAGAAATGAAAATATTGTTTCTAAAGGATGTATCTACACACTGTAAAACTTTCAAACATGTAGAATAAAAGATGGATTTTAAAATAATAGTGTACATTTCTTTTGGAGTGACCCTTGTAACTTCACTCAGGTCGTCTTTATATAGTGGAGCCATTTAGAATTTATTAGATGAGTATTTATTTGTATATAATATATGATCTGTTACATGAAAAAGATCAACATCTAGAGCCGTCAACAGTCTACCACACAAAGAGTCTGCTCCAAGGCTAATAAGAACTCTATACGTATTGAACAATGTCGACTTTATATCTTCACTATATTTTTTTCCATTAAATCTCCACTATATTTTTCTCCATTACATCTCCACTACCCTTTTCTCAGCCTGAGGGTATCAAACGCATCACCCTAGCTTAAGCTTTCCCGAAATCTGGAGAGACCCAGAGGCTTAAAGTGCCTCCCTATGTAACAGGCGTAGGTCACCTACGTGTTACGAAACTTCGGATATTTCAACACAAGTCAAGCACTGCATTATAGCAGGTTACTTTAAATTTTTTGTAGGATCTAAAATTTAAAAAACCTCTCTCACACCGGCCTGATTTAGCTTCACTGACCAGGACTGTAAAAACATGCGTATATTAAGGGAATTTTCATTCACAAAGCAGGCTTATCACATTCACACAGTTGAATACTGTTCTATCCTGATTAAATTGAGCTTAACTTAAATACCATAAGGCAGTAAAGCAATTTCGAAGTCTCGGTGCGACGAAAATTGTCAGTCGATCTCCTGAAAACATTTCAAATAATTATTAACTTTCGGTGATCACATGGAGAAGACCGGAGATCTGCTGGTAAGACCGTGTTAGCCTATTTATTTGAAGTAATAAACTGGATATCTTGAGCATATAAAACGGCAGGTTCTTCAAGTGTAAATCAGACGTTCCCCACTGATCCCGTGCAACACAGCGTAGTAAGCAGACACTGTCAATAATAATCAGTTAAATAATACGCGAACACACTTACTTTAGTTTAGTTCATGTATTAAATTCCTTCTCATACAGAATCTAATCAAGATGGTGACTAGCTCAACAATACATACATATACATCCTCCTTCTTTCACGGCTAATCGGCAAGATCTCTTTCATTCTTTTCATAAGAGAAAACATAGATAGCAGAGAAGCTATCCTATGGAGTAAATGGACGCTCCAAGGAATAATAGGGCTCGAAACTACTTTGCATTGATAATCATCGAATATTAAAGTTTAGGAATCGGTAAAATAAGAAGAGATATTTCGAGATATGTGCTGAGTTATATAATTTATAAAATTTCTGAAAATATCGCGGAGAGACCGCTGCAAGAGACATTACATACTCTTACAGTTTTAAACACCATCAGAAGTCCTTCTCCATCAGACATTTTTACAACCACCTTGAAAGATATACTGTGGATGTGTGGCAAGTTGCTACATTGATTGCAATCCACTCTAAAAGAGCCATGAGGTTCTGAATGGAAGAGATTTATGCAGTCTACCACTTACACGATTAATGGTGAGAGAAGTGCAGTAACTTTTTGCTCCTTCATTAATTCACCAACAAATCACTACAACACGGTTACATCGCTTTACAATATGCTGTTAACGACAGGCAGTGTAATAAGACACGTCTACCGATCCAATCCCTTTTCCGCCAACACTGTTAGGTCACTGCCAGCATCACGCAAATTAAGCACTGCCCAACCATCGTTATAGGAACGTATTTTGCATAAAATCTCACTTAACAACTGCAAATATATGGTAACTTAATAACGTGAAAATAACTTCGTTACATAGATACGAGCTCAGTGAAGCTATTTTTTCTACTTAGATAAGAAAGCTGGACAGAAAATGCTGGGGAGATATAGTCTGTCTGTAAACTGAAAAACTAGCGGTGCTCGTGATGGAGAAAGTCACCTTTCTTGGAAGATTCCTACAACTGCCACACAGGAAGACTAAGACTCACTTTCCCATCTAGCAACGCATATCAGTGTGCAGAGGTTTCTGAAGATTCTGACCATACGCTTATCTTATATTATTGTTGTTGTTGTTGTTGTCTTCAGTCCTGAGACTGGCTTGATGCAGCTCTCCATGCTACTCTATCCTGTGCAAGCTGCTTCATCCCCCAGTACCTACTGCAACCCACATCCTTCTGAATCTGCTTAGTGTACTCATCTCTCGGTCTCCCTCTACGATTTTTACCCTCCACGCTGCCCTCCAATGCTACATTTGTGATCCCTTGATGCCTCAAAACATGTCCTACCAACCGATCCCTTCTTCTAGTCAAGCTGTGCCACAAACTTCTCTTCTCCCCAATCCTATTCAATACCTCCTCATTAGTTACGTGATCTATCCACCTTATCTTCAGTATTCTTCTGTAGCACCACATTTCGAAAGCTTCTATTCTCTTCTTGTCCAAACTAGTTATCGTCCATGTTTCACTTCCATACATGGCTACACTCCAAACAAATACTTTCAGAAACGACTTCCTGATACATAAATCTATATTCGATGTTAACAAATTTCTCTTCTTCAGAAACGCTTTCCTTGCCATTGCCAGTCTACATTTTATATCCTCTCTACTTCGACCATCATCAGTTATTTTACTTCCTAAATAGCAAAACTCCTTTACTACTTTAAGTGTCTCATTTCCTAATCTAATTCCCTCAGCATCACCCGATTTAATTTGACTACATTCCATTATCCACGTTTTGCTTTTGTTAAATGTTCATCTTATATCCTCCTTTCAAGACACTGTCCATTCCGTTCAACTGCTCTTCCAAGTCCTTTGCCGTCTCTGACAGAATTACAATGTCATCGGCGAACCTCAAGGTTTTTACTTCGTCTCCATGAATTTTAATACCTACTCCAAATTTTTCTTTTGTTTCCTTTACTGCTTGCTCAATATACAGATTGAATAACATCGGGGAGAGGCTACAACCCTGTCTCACTCCTTTCCCAACCACTGCTTCCCTTTCATGCCCCTCGACTCTTATTACTGCCATCTGGTTTCTGTACAAATTATAAATAGCCTTTCGCTCCCTGTATTTTACCCCTGCCACCTTTAGAATTTGAAAAAGAGTACTCCAGTCAACATTGTCAAAAGCTTTCTCTAAGTCTACAAATGCTAGAAACGTAGGTTTGCCTTTTCTTAATCTTTCTTCTAAGATAAGTCGTAAGGTCAGTATTGCCTCACGTGTTCCAACATTTCGACGGAATCCAAACTGATCCTCCCCGAGGTCTGCATCTACCAGTTTTTCCATTCGTCTGTAAAGAATTCGCGTTAGTATTTTGCAGCCGTGGCTTATTAAACTGATAGTTCGGTAATTTTCACATCTGTCAGCACCTGCTTTCTTTGGGATTGGAATTATTATATTCTTCTTGAAGTCTGAGGGTATTTCGCCTGTCTCATACATCTTGCTCACCACCTGGTAGAGTTTTGTCATGACTGGCTCTCCCAAGGCCGTCAGTAGTTCTAATGGAATGTTGTCTACTCCGGGGGCCTTGTTTCGACTCAGGTCTTTCAGTGCTCTGTCAAACTCTTCACGCAGTATCGTATCTCCCATTTCGTCTTCATCTACATCATCTTCTATTTCCATAATATTGTCCTCAAGTACATCGCCCTTGTATAAACCTTCTATATACTCCTTCCACCTTTCTGCCTTCCCTTCTTTGCTTAGAACTGGGCTGCCATCTGAGCTCTTGATATTCATACACGTGGTTCTCTTCTCTCCAAAGGTCTCTTTAATTTTCCTGTAGGCAGTATCTATCTTACCCCTAGTGAGATAAGCTTCTACATCCTTACATTTGTCCTCTAGCCATCCCTGTTTAGCCATTTTGCACTTCCTGTCGATCTCATTTTTGAGACGTTTGTATTCCTTTTTGCCTGCTTCATTTACTGCATTTTTATATTTTCTCCTTTCATCAATTAAATTCAATATTTCTTCTGTTACCCAAGGATTTCTACTAGCCCTCTTCTTTGTACCTACTTTATCCTCTGCTGCCTTCACTACTACATCCCTCAGAGCTACCCATTCTTCTTCTACTGTATTTCTTTCCCCTATTCCTGTCAATTGTTCCCTTATGCTCTCTCTGAAACTCTGTACAACCTCTGGTTCTTTCAGTTTATCCAGGTCCCATCTCCTTAATTTCCCACATTTTTGCAGTTTCTTCAGTTTTAATCTACAGGTCATAACCAATAGATTGTGGTCAGAGTCCACATCTGCCCCTGGAAATGTCTTACAACTTAAAACCTGGTTCCTACATCTCTGTCTTACCATTATATAATCTATCTGATACCTTTTAGTATCTCCAGGGTTCTTCCACGAATACAACCTTCCTTCACGATTCTTAAACCAAGTGTTAGCTATGATTAAGTTGTGCTCTGTGCAAAATTCTATTAGGCGGCTTCCTCTTTCATTTCTTAGCCCCAATCCATATTCACCTACTATGTTTCCTTCTCTCCCTTTTCCTACACTCGAATTCCAGTCACCCATTACTATTAAATTTTCGTCTCCCTTCACTATCTGAATAATTTCTTTTATTTCATCGTACATTTCTTCAATTTCTTCATCATCTGCAGAGCTAGTTGGCATATAAACTTGTACTACTGTAGTAGGTGTGGGCTTCGTATCTATCTTGGCCACAATAATGCGTTCACTATGCTGCTTGTAGTAGCTTACCCGCATTCCTATTTTCCTATTCATTATTAAACCTACTCCTGCATTACCCCTATTTGATTTTGTGTTTATAACCCTGTAGTCACCTGACCAGAAGTCTTGTTCCTCCTGCCACCGAACTTCACTAATTCCCACTATATCTAACTTTAACCTATCCATTTCCCTTTTTAAATTTTCTAACCTACCTGCCCGATTAAGGGATCTGACATTCCACGCTCCGATCCGTAGAACGCCAGTTTTCTTTCTCCTGATAACGACATCCTCCTGAGTAGTCCCCGCCCGGAGATCCGAATGGGGGACTATTTTACCTCCGGAATATTTTACCCAAGAGGATGCCATCATCATTTAATCATACAGTAAAGCTGCATGTCCTCGGGAAAAATTACGGCTGTAGTTTCCCCTTGCTTTCAGCCGTTCGCAGTACCAGCACAGCAAGGCCGTTTTGGTTGATGTTGCAAGGCCAGATCAGTCAATCATCCAGACTGTTGCCCCTGCAACTACTGAAAAGGCTGCTGCCCCTCTTCAGGAACCACACGTTTGTCTGGCCTCTCAACAGATACCCCTCCGTTGTGGTTGTACCTACGGTACGGCCATCTGTATCGCTGAGGCACGCAAGCCTCCCCACCAACGGCAAGGTCCATGGTTCATGGGGGGAGGCTTATATTATTAGCAGCTCATATTTGTATTCAATGTAGTGTCATCGCACTTCGCGCTAAATAAACACACTACATCCGCCTGCGTCACCAGTGCTTCATAAGGCGAACCGCGATGGGGCCGGTATAACTTTTTGACATAACCTGTAGTTGCGTCTTGTGACGTAGTGTGTTAGAGAGAATGGGGAACTGCCTGCTCGCTCTTCATTTTGAAGACCTATGAAGAAGGGATTTGCATGACCACATTCCGGCGACCTACCTCTCATCACGCTCCTAATCTTCACCCCCGCCCTTTCTTCCTGTTACACATCCACAACACAATTAACCCCTCAATACGTTTCTACTACACTCTGATCTGGTACGCACATTTGATATTTGTCCTAAACTTCATTTATAAATAAACACTAATTCCTTACCATTAAAACACTATTTTTAATAATCTGTGAGCTTTTACATCATCTGCAAGTTGGAAACTATTGGCCTAGAAATTTTTTTTTAACAAGGTTGTTTCTCAGTAACCGTATACTAGTTTCAACATAGGTTTCTACTGTCAAGCGATTGCAAAGAACTGTTAGGTACAATGCCCTAGGTTTCGACACCTACTAACGCTGTATTCATGACAATGAAATTTTGATAAATCATATAATTACATTGCTGAAAAGCAATGGTCAGAATTTAGAGCATCTATTCTCAAGTCAAAAGTGAAATAAAACATTGCAGCCTTATCCACGTGTAGCTAGCTAGGAACAACAGGAGTCCGATGTTGTTCCTAGCTACGTAATCGTCGAAAAAGTTGGAATGTTTTATCTCACTTTTGATTTGAGCATAACTTCCCTAAATCCCGATCATTGCCTTTTAGCAATGTAATTTTACGATTTGTCAACATTTCATTGTGGTGGAGGCACCCTGCAACCTCTTGGCTGTATAATCGTATGTTGAAAATGAACAGCGCCTTTTCTGTAGGAAGCCTAATTATGGACTTGGAAACATTTTCCCTACAAGCCGCTGTTTGAGAGATATTCAGGAAAACCTAAAAAGTTATTTTTAAACGCCGCCCTCACCCGACCACCACCACCATATTCTCACATCCTACAGGTCACGACTTTTAGTATTTTGTTCATAACACTCCCCCATGCAACTGCACAATAAATGAATTTCTTCTCCAGACTACATTGTCTGATCTTCCTTGACCACGACATTTGGTAAGTAATTCGTTGTGTTTGCAAGTTAGATTCACTTCCCAAATTAAATTCAAAACAAATTATTCTTTTTAGATCATAACATCATTCGAAACTCATGACTCGATTTCTTCGACATTTCTTTGATTAGTATATGTCTGTAGTTTGTTGGACCCCTCCTTTGGTATTGGACAGCAGTAAATGTGTACTATTTGTTTTTAAATCTTGGATGAGACATTACTACAATAGTTGTATGTGGTGCAGAAAGGCGAAAAACGTCTTCCAGTCGTCTCTTGACTATTTCTTTATAAAATAACTGCTACTGTGCTGTGATACAATGAACTGTTTTATGTACTCAAACCCGATTATCTCTTCCAAAATTTTTGGGTGTCAATGCTCTGTGTAACTGCATAGAGGTACGTCAGATCGAAAACCTATTCCGTATTCAACGGAAAGATTACTCAGATTTGATGTTAGCAGTTAGCAGCTGAATCGTAGATTGGTTCAATGATTTATTAGTACTACAAACACAAGCGAATTGCTTAATTACGTCTACGAGACATCCGTATTCGACAGTGTTTGTGATTTTGGTATAGTGGAGGAAGGTGCTCCCGGTTAAGAGATTCTCGTTGTTGCATTCTCTTCTTTGGCTGCTTACGAAGAGTATGTCCGCATGTTAGCAATGGATGGGAGGGGGGGGGGGGGGGGGGAGAAAGTTCTGGCAAGTGCAGAGTCAGTTGAACACCACTGCGTTTGTTGGGGAACTGCTAAGACCGTCTGCCTATGAAGCACTTATATGTTGCTTTTGTTAAGCTGAAAAATAAGGTAAAGCTGTCAACGCCAGTGGTTTGATCGCTGTGGTGTTTAGTGGGCATGGCAGTGTGACCTGGACTTCCTCCCACCTCTGCACCGACTTACACGGTCAGTTACAAGGAACCTGCGCTTCAGAATGTACTCCCAAAACATGCTGTAACTGGACTTGGCACTTTTATCTTTGTTAGAGATGAACTAAGCGATAAGTAATAGAAGAAACCACAGAGCCAGCGGTGACTAGCACCAAAAACCTTCACCTTTGTGGTCTGGAACATAACCGACTCAGCCCCAATGCACATTCATGTACAACCCTTTAATACTCGTAAGATATTTATCAAATAGAAACTGCTCTGAGCCAGGGGGACAAACGTTAGTCATAGAATTTGATACAAGAAATAAACGAAGGAAATACAGCGGCATTCTACGTTATTCTTTAGTTACAAGTGATTTATTCCAGAATAAGTTTGTTTGAATGATCTACTTACATGAATAATTATCAAGATAGATATTTATTCGAATAACAGCCACCTCTCATTACCACTATACATTGCTCTTCCCTCCTCTTTCCATTCATTGCAGTTAATGTTTTCAACAGTAACAAGGCCTTGTAGGTCATTTGCTCAATTTACGCACCAGATCCTACATTATAGTTAGAATGAATTTCTTGCTTGATTACAAGGAAAGTTAACTAATATAATGTGTTATCAAGTCCCTCAACAGAAATGTTTTTTAAGTGTTATGTGCAAAATATGTCTCAATGCCAGTGTGAATTTAGCAGCAGACTGAATGTGAATATTATTACATCATCCGCATTCTCCATTGAGGATGACACGGCGGTCAGATGGTCCCGGTAAGCCACTCGTGGCCTGAAATGGAGTGTTTTTTGTTCTTTCGTACAGATTTACAGTTCCGTAACATTCAGTATTCAATTACCAGTATCAATTCTGTTTGTACATGATCACTGTGCTGGCTAAGTTGGCACCAGCTCACCGATCGACAAAGATATAGCGCGAAGATCGATAGTAGGCACTGGATCGAGCGCGCCTATCACGAGAGAGGCCAGAGACACACTGACAAGCAACACGCCGACAACGTCCTCTCGATACCAAGTATTTACACCACCGCCGCTGACTGGAGGGTCTCAGTCACTCACTCACTATCTCAGTCACTCACTCACTAACTCACTGGCACAATCACTAACTGGGGCACAAACTCGCACTCCAGTGTGGCATCTCCTCTCAGTACTCGCAGAACGGCCTTAGGTTACGGCAGTACATAGCGTCAGATTATAGCAACATCACCGATATTGTCTGCAAGAGGACTATTACGGTAGAGCTTGTACGTCAACACATGAACGCTGTTAAAGATCAGTAGCTTTCTATTCATGTAAATAAATAATAATCCACGCGTGCATTGAAGCTGTAGAAAGAGGATACCTACCACCCATAACCACATCTTCTCCCATGCTTCCATGGTGCAAGACTCTACAATCATACTTAATCGCTGTGTTATACTTCTCACCTATACAGCATACAGTTTATCCACAAAAAAACATGGAAAATCGACAGCTAAAAGCAAATTCTAGTTCTAAATGCATTCCAAATGCCGCTATTTCTTTCTGACTAAGCTGTATATAGTATATGTTTCTACGTCTACGTGATTGCTCTGCTATTCACATTAAAGTGCCTGGATGAGCGTTCAATGAACCACCTTCAAACTGTCTCTCTACCATTCCACTCTCGAACCTGCTTTTACACTGCATGCGAAGAGAGTGACAGGCAGTGAGGGCTGCTAACGTGGTTCCACCATGCGGATATGGTACTCTTCTGAAGAGTTCAACGCCCTTGCCGTGGGAAAGGTATGTAACTGTCGACTCACAGGCAGTCACGAGGAGGAAGTCCCTGCAGTAAACCACCTTAAAAAACATTCAGAACCAGCAAAGACGGGTACAGCTGAAATCTGTAATGAATGAAAGTGTCTCAAAGCTTTTATCCAGCAAAAGATTTAATAATAAATATCTTGAGATTAAGCTTTGATCTGACAACAGCACTATCAAACACGGCGTAATAAATGAAAGTCAACTGTGTAGCAACCAACGGATTTCAAATGGTTGAGAAGCTCTCCTGTCTCTAAAATTGTGAGAACTGCAACGGAATGAGCTGCAAGCTGTTCTACACTGAAGAGCCAAAGAAACTGGTACACCTGTTTAATAGCGTGTACGGACCCTGCGAGCACACAGAAGTGTCGTAACACGACGTGTAATGGATTCGACTAATGTCTAAAGTAGTGCTGGAAGAAACTGACACCACGAATCGTGCAGAGCTGTCCATAAATCTCTAAGAGTACGAGGGGTGTAAATCTCTTCTGAACAGCACGTTGCAAGGCATCCCAGATATGCTCACTAGTATTCATGTCTGGGGAGTTTGGTGAGCAGCGGAAGTGTTGAAGCTCAGAAGAGTGTTCCTGGAGCCACTCTGTATCAATTCTGGAGGTGTGGGGTGTCCCAATGTCCTGGTGGAATTGCCCAAGCCCGTCGGAACGCACAGTGGATATGAACTGATGGAGGTGATGACAGGTTGCTTACGTATGTGTACCTGTGAGAGTCGTATTAGACGTATCGGGGGGTCCCATACCATACCAACTGCACACGATCCACACCATTACAGAGCCTCCACAACGCAAACAGTCCCCTGCTCACATGCAGGGTCCATGGATTCATGAGATTTTATCCATACCCGATACGTCCATCCGCTCGATAAAATTTGAAACGAGACTTGTCCAACTAGGCAACATGTTTCCAGTCATCAAAAGTACAATGTCCGTGTTGACGGGCCCACGAGAGGAGTAAATCTTTGCGTCGTGCAGTCATCAACGATACACGAGTGGGCTTTCGGCTCCGAAAGCCCATATCAATAATGTTCCGTTGAACCGCTCACATGCTGATACTTGTTAATGTCCCAGCATTGAAATCTGGAGAAATTTGCCGAAGGCTTACACCTCTGTCACGTTGAACGATTCTCTTCAGTCATCATTGGTCCCGTTCTTGCAGGATCTTTTTCCGGTCGCAACGACGTTGGAGATAAGTTTTACCGGATTACTAATATTCACGGCACACTCGTGAAATGTTCGTACTGGAAAATCCCCACTTCATCGCTACCTCGGAAAAGCTGCGTCCCATTACTCGTGCGCCGACTATAACATCACATTCAAACTCAATTAAATCTAGAAACCCTGCCATTGTAGCAGCATTAACAACTGTGCCAGACTCTTGTTGTCTGCCTTTTTACACATCTCTGTATTTGGATACGAATACCTACACATGTTTCTTTGGCACTTCATTGTAAATAAAATGGCTCAAAACACTATGAGATTTAACATCTGAGGGCATCAGTCCCCTAAACTTAGAACTACTTAAACCTAACTAACCTAATGACATCACACACATCCATGCCCGAGGCAGGACTCGAACCTGCGACCGTAACAGCAGAACTGTTCCGGACTGAAGCGCCTAGAACCGCTTGGCCACAGCTGCCGACTCAGTGTAAATAGAGCCACCTTATTTAAACAGAACCAGTAAATAAAAATCATTCTCATATACTACAGTTGTACAGTAATGTACGACAAATCATGACGCTGACAGTTAGTTCTTTGCCTCAATACCTGATACTCTCTTGTCCTGTGCACTCCGCATTTTTAAATGACTATCAATGATTCCAAGTCATAATCTGCTCACATCCCTAAATAAAGACTCACTTTCAAATACTCTCCCTTCCAGGAAACAGTCTGGTCTTAAGTCATGTGTCGAAAGAAGCTTTGCCTCACTTTCTGTTGCCATCGCATTGTGGCCAAAAATAGCTCTCCGTACCCTGTGCTGGTCTTGTAAATCCGCTTCTATCTAAAAATTGAATAAGAATCACGTAACTTCGCTTGCGCCATCGGTACCAACAATGAAATACAGATGATACATTTGTATTTCCCTCCCATTCTCAGGATTGGACTGCATGTTATTATAGTGCAAATTATTATTAAATACTAATACTTGGAGATTATATTATGTGCTTACATGAGGCTGGACAACCAGTGTGAAGATTTGACAAACATCTTACACAATCTGTAGCAATATGAAATGGATTGATCGTATAGTGTCAGTTGTAGGTAAAGCACGAAGCCGACTTCCGTTCAAGAAGGGCAGAATGAATGGTCACAAGTTTGTTTAACTCATGGGAGAGCGTTATGGAAGTGTTCAAGAAACTGGACAGCCATACGCTTCAATATTGACACCAACAATCCCGTGAACAAGCTTTATCACGCTAAAGTCGCGTGTACCAACGATGGTTCACGTTATACCAACACAGCAGACGGCGTGCGCCACTGGTGGTTCACGATAGACTCTGCCGCTATACAACGGCATGTGGTGTATTAACTATCAACCAGGCGCTACAAACAGCTCTGAATACGATTTTGTGTGACCCTTCAACGAGAGGACATTCGGAACAACAAATAATTTGGGATTAATTTAGTGTAAAATATTTATGTTATCCCTCATTTTTCAAAAAATGAAAGGTTAATACGTTAACGTAATACCGTAGTGCTTTTAAATACGACCGCCACCGTACAGGATAAGCAGCCCCGTGAGATGGAGGAAAGCGTGAATAGGCGCTGCCCCCTTCCCCACATCGAGAAACACGCTTCGCAGCGTCGGCATGAACGTGTTAAATGATGAATGTGGGTATATTACAAGCCCCTGCGTATTACTCCCAAAGGGATCGCCTGCGTATTGCTCCCAAAGGGATCGCAAAGACAAGGTCAGAGTAACTACAGCGCACACTGTCAAGTCTAAGCATCCAATCTTTACATTCTCCGTACGTGAATGGAATGGAAGAATGGGGAGAATATGAGACAATTCAAAGTATCGTCTGATTTGCACTTAAAGTGGTTTGCAGAATATAGATGTAGCGGTATATTGTCTCTGTCAGAGGTACTGGTCGCAATATGGCATTTCCGGGAGGCATGAATGTATGGCAGCATAACAGAGGGAAATATATTTTTTGCACAGCAATTCATGGCTAGTTCGAGTCGTCTCGAGTTTCCATTATTTCGCAAAATAATTCTCCTTTTACATTTGTGGTGAAAAATGGAACGTGCTTTTCCACGACACGAAACTAATAAATACTGGTTACTGGTTTCCTTTATTAATGTATAACACCCCGTTGTCAGGCAACATCATGGAACGTCACTAGTGACGTATAGTATTTATATTGCCGCAGTAAACACAGCTGTGGATGACGCTGTTCCATCAAGCATCTGGTGCTCAGATAAGCGTTATCTCCAGACGTAGCACAGTGATGTACGACCGTCACACCCTGCGATTACATGCTGTAGTACGGGGTGGGGCAATGTGCTCAGATCCACCGCGTCTGATATACTGGGCGTCCCAGGAAGAATGGCAAAACTCATGGACGTGACAGGAAAAACCATTCCAAGGAGAAAAGTATAGTAAACATGAGCTCTAAAATGCACACCTTAACAGCTATGAGCACTTGTTCCTCTTCGCTACTCTGAAACATATCTCATAGCTCTTAAGATACTCATTTCAGAGTCAATGTTTACAGGACAAGTTTCTCTGGGTTTGATCCATACTACCTCTTCCCAATACAGGGAAAATAAAGAGTGTTTCACGCTATCGAAGATGAAGATGTGCTCATAGTTCTTAAGGTGTGCATTTTAGAGACCATGTTTACTAGACTGTTTTGCTTCAGATGACCACACCCGCCATATGCCTGAATATTGAGCATTTCGTCCGGGGAACACCTGTATGTATCAAATTTAAAGCTCTGTTTGCCATTTACGGAGTAATTTAAAACATTGATGAGCTCAAATACTATTAACATAGAGCAGAGAACGCATGGTGATTAACGCTGAATAGCTAAATCGTAATGCAGTGTGAAGTATTTTTGTCTACATAATGTAATAAGTAGCTAGCAAAAGCGGCTTAAATCAGAATTATCCAATGGACTGCAGGAGGCTTTCGCCTTCTAACACTCAGTTCATTCATAAAGTCCATATTGAAGGGTAGAGCCATAAAGTATAACGTACCATCCGTCGCTACAGGTTAACGTATTTCATTCACATTAGCCATTATATTTCGTAAAAATTTGGGTCTCATACAAATTAACTAATACTATAGGGGACGTCTGTTCGTCGCATTTATCGTTAAAAGTATGAGTTAAGGAAATACCATCACGGTTGAATTCTCAAAGCCAAATTCAATGACAAACGTGGGATAGTAAAGGTTTCAGAATTCCATTTATGTTTCAGTATTTCTTAAAAGGCATTTTCTAAATACTAAGAGCTGCACCTAAAATGTTTATTACCCGAACCGGTATTCGAGTGTATAACCAATCGTCAGAAGCATCTGATAAACAAACAACAGCTGTCTGTACTGTCATCACAGCGACCTGAATTGAGTTTCCCCTGGTTTGCATGCAGCCCGCACAACGTAACTGTCTTGCAGGTCCTCTAATCTCGTTTCGGCACAGTCACTTGATTATACACAATCGTTACCACAAGTGGCTACTACAAAATGCTGCTCTGTATGGCGATAACTCCTGATATAAATTAATACCACGGGATACTAATATCAGGAAAGACCTGAGACAATCTTTAACGCTTGTAAACTCAAATTTATTACAACAAAAGTCATTTGTGAAATGTTAGAGCTCTCTTTGGTACCTGACACAAATAGTGGCCGTTTCTAACACTTCACTCATTCTTGAAATATTGTTCTCTAAAGGGAAATATTGTCCTCTAAAAGATTTTCCAGCCATCTATTAACCGTCCTTGACTTTCCGAGTGCTTCTTTATAAACTAATTAATGAACTACTCACTTACAAAAATCATGATTAACAGAGTCAAGCACAATGCCGAAACCTAATCGTTAACAACGTATCACTAGTAATATCACTATCTTCATGGGGGCACATAGATCTACGTGTAGATCGAAAACCAAATGTAGCTCTTGTCACCTGTCACAAAATGACATTAAAAATGTAAGTTACACACACGTTGTGATATTCGATTACAACACTAATCGTCATTGCTGACAAACGATAAAGAGATGAGATATAATATATTATTTGCCAGTATCAGTTAGCAAATCTGAACTTTAATTTATATGACGAAAATTTTGTACTGGATCGGGACAGTTACCCAGAATCTGTTGTCCCTGTTAACTAACTACGAAAGATGTTAAATATTATTTCATTCCCAAGTGACAAACTGGAAATGACGTGATGTAGGTGTTGGATGACGATTCTAACCCGGCATCTATTTCGAATGTTATGTAAGAACAGACAAAGGCCAGATATCAATTTCTCAGAAGTAGCGAAATATTTGGAACTGTAGTGATGGGAATATTAATAATTCTGCCTTTCCGTGATTGGAACCCATAACCTATCGCCGTTGTTTCTAGCCAGGAATGGATATTAAACAGACGATTCTTTCACCAGAAGCGAGATATGGGTATGTTTGCAGTTGAAGTGACGTGGCGAATTGTACAATGATGACAGGGAATCGAACCCAGCATATGTCGTTGTAGACTACAGATAAAGATACGTTAACTATTGGATTCTTTTCCACCAGTAGCAAAGAGTGGCATGTGTGAACTTGTTCTGGGGGTCTAAAACGTCAAATATCCTTATTGACAATGAATGAAGATAAGTTAAAAAATGTTCAAATGTGTGTGAAATTTTATGGGACTCAACTGCTAAGGTCATCAGTCCCTAAGCTTACACACTACTTAGCCTAAATTATCCTAGGGACAAACACACATTCCCATGCCCGAGGGAGGACTCGAACCTCCGCCAGGATCAGCTGCACAGGAACAGAAGTTAAGAATGAAAATAAATTTCCATTAACAGTTACGTGTACTCTGCTAAAGCCTGGAAGGTCATTATGACAATTTTATGCTGAGCCAGCATTCGAACCCTTACAGGCACCTTACTCGGAGGACTTGAAAAGTTTGGAACCTGAGGAAACATCGAATTGATGGCACTGACCGTCACGTCGGGATCAAATGCAGTGAAACCAGACCCAAAATATATTCAACAAGTCAAGCTGAAATAAAAGGTTTAATAAGTGCCATGTGACCTTATATTAAGTTTGATTCTTTAACTAAAGTAAAAGTGCCAGTGTAAGAAAGGTTACTGATAAGACAGTTTCGACATGCTGCCACTTACATCTGTGTCTTGGTCCAACCTAAGATGTAGTAAGCAGCGAAGGGGCAGCACGTTTAATGTGTATCTGGAACCACCGGCGAATTGGATCTTCTTAATTTGGTGTAACCATGGGTAAATAGGATCTAACTGTGCCTATTAAAAACTTTCGCCTGAAGTGGTAATTGAACCCTGATCTTACAGGTTCTAACCTAGTATCATTCACCGGACCGCATAACTCCACATATGGCAGGGTCATGATTTGTCGGATTCCTTGTACGCCACACTCGATGAGAATTCCGACTTCCTGAGTTGTTGGAGTGGATTGCAGTCTGTTCAATACAGTCATTCTTTACGCAATCGAATCGACATTGACCCCCTACCTCAGCCACCCAGTGCGTACACTCAGCTCGATCTTGTAATGACTGAAATAAAATCGTATAAGGGCCATCTACACAAACTGCCAACACTGTAGAATGCGGAAGTTCCCACAGGAAGTGTTGCTTCCACCTGAGCTTTCGTCGATTGTAAACGTCACGTAGTGCAAAAGAAAAGCTGAGTTATTGAACCTGCTTCTTCCGTAATTTAGAAAACTCAATCTTTTGAAAGTATAGAAATATTTTACATCATTTTATAATCCACTACTAATAGCAATACTTCGGGAAAATCGCGAAGATCTCGTTGCTATATATCCTGTTAAGAACAATTTCTTCTCCAGCACCCCATGGCCACCTGACTCTACCCGGTGTCAGCCCACGTGATCTTGGCGGATCGCGCCTTGCGCCTGTGATCCACAGTGGACCTATGTAGCTTCACACTGGCAAAAATAAGTTAATTTAACATTGTAGTCTCGTCTTCAACGTGAAACATTTCCTTTGAACTGTGTATACCATGCAGTAACAACTTTCTATGTAAATTGAAGGTGGAGAGGGGAATAAATGAAAGGAAAAGGGACGGATTATTGCTGTCAGCTGCGTCGAGATATTACACGGATTCATATAACTGATAGCCTTAGCTGAGCAATGAACCCACCTTCTTAACTGCGGATGCAGAAATCCTTCCGACCTCCTGTGGGAATCTAGGAAGAGCGAATGTGAAGGAAATGGACAGGAACTGTGGATAGGTGGCGACCGAGGCGAGCCCAGACAACCCGTGCGGTTGCAATAACACTGTATCCCGCATGGTACAATGTCCGAAAGACCAGACACTACATATTCATATAACTTTGTAACCAGTATGCTCGCAGCATGGAACGTGAGCAGTACTACGCTACTGGCCAGTAAAATTGCTACACCAAGAAGAAATGCAAATGGTAAACGGATATTCATTGGACAAATATATTATATTAGAACTGACATGTGATTACATTTTCACGCAATTTGGATGCATAGATCCTGAGAAATTAGTACACAGAACAACCACCTCTGGCCGTAAAAACGGCCTTGATACGCTTGGGCATTGAGACGAACAGAGCTTGGATAGCGTGAACATGTACAGCTGCCCATGCAGCTTCAACACGATACCACCCTTCATCAAGAGTAGTGACTGGCGTATTGTGACGAGCCAGTTGCTCGGCCACCATTGACTTTTTCATTTGGTGAGAGATCTGCAGAATGTGCTGGCCAGAGCAGCAATCGAACATGTTCTGTATCCAGAAACGCCTGTACAGGACCTGCAACATGCGATCGTGCATTATCCTGCTGAAATGTACGGTTTCGCAGGGATCGAATGAAGGGTAGAGCCACGGGTCGTAACACATCTGAAATGTAACATCCACTGTTCAAAGTGCCGTCATTGCGAACAATGGCACCCCATACCATCACGCCTATACGTCAGTATGGCGATGTCGAATACACGCTTCCAATGTGCGTTCACCGCGATGTCGCCAAACACGGATGCGACCATCATGATGCTGTAAACATAACCTGGATTCAACCGAAAAAATGAAGTTTTGCCATTCGTGCACCCAGGTTCTTCGTTGAGTACACCATCGAAGGCGCTCCTGTGTGTGATGCAGCGTCAAGGGTAACCGCAGCCATGGTCTCGGAGCTGAGAGTCCATGCTGCTGCAAACATCGTCCAACTGTTCGTGCAGATGGTTGTTGTCTTGCAAACGTATCCATCTGTTAACTCAGGATTCGAGACGTGGCTGCACGATCCGTTACAGCCATGCGGATAAGATGCTTATCATCTCTACTGCTGCTAGTGATACGAGGCCGTTGGAACCCAGCACGGCGTTCCGTATTACCCTTTTGAACCCACCGATTCCATATTCTGCTAACAGTCATTGGATCTCGAACAACGCGAGCAGCAACGTCGCGATACGATAAACCGCAATCGCGATAGGCTACAATTCGACCTTTATCAAAGTTGGAAACGTGATGGTACCCATTTCTCTCCTTACACGAGGCATCACAACAATGTTTCACCAGGCAACGCTGGTCAACTGCTGTTTGTGTATGAGAAATCGGTTGGAAAATTTCCTTATGTCAGCACGTTGTAGGTGTCGCCACTGGCGCTAACGTTGTGTGAATGCTCTGAAAAGCTAATCATTTGCATATCACTGCATCTTCTTCCTGTTGGTTAAATTTAGCGTCTGTAGCACGTCATCTTCGTGTAGCAACTTTAATGGCCAGTAGTGTATATATGTGATCTACCATTTCGAGTGAAATTTACAGCATACAAGGAGATTGTTGCGCAGGACTGCGGCGATTTGATAGAAGGTTTAAGGCAGGAAGCTCAAATATTTGTGTCCTGTACAGTGTGAGTGTTATCGACGAAATGAAGTCGAATGCGAGCTGTCTCGTGTCATCGTAGGATGATTTTGACGTGAATTATTTGCTACAGCTTTCTCGTGTCAGGTATAATGATTTTGGCGTGAATTATTTGCCTCAGTCAGCAAGCCGAGCATCTGTAGCTCTGTCACTTCATTACTTTTTTGGTTTTTTGTTGTTTTGTTTTTTGAGTACTCTCTCTTGTGATTGGTTTGTGCGACTCGCAACTAATTCCCCTCCTATGCTAACCTCTTCATCCCAGAGTGGCACTTGCAACCTACGTCCTCAATTATTTGCTGTATATATTACAATCTCCGTCTTCCTCTACAGTTTTTGCTCTCTATAGCTCCCTCTAGTACCATGGAAGTCAGTCCCTCGTGTCTTAACAGATGTGCTATCATCCTGTCCCTCCTCCTTATCAGTGTTTTCCACATATTCCTTTCCTCTCCGATTCCGCGTAGAACCTCCTCACTCCTTACCTTATCCATCCAACCAATTTTCAATATTTTTCTGTAGCAACAAATCTCTAGTGCTTCGGTTCTCTTCTGCTCTGGTTTTCCCACAGACCACGTTTCGCCACCATACAGTGCTGTGCTCAAAATGTACATTCTCAGAAGTTTCTTCCCCAAATTAAGATATATGTTTGATACCGATAGACTTCTCTTGACCAGGAATGCTCTTTTTGCCAGGAGTACTATGATTTTGATGTCCTCCTTGCGCGATTCATCATTGGTTATTTTGCTGTCTAGGTACTAACATTCCTTAACTTCATCTGTTACGTAACCATCAATCTTGATGTTACGTTTCTCGTTGTTCTCATTTGTGCTACTTGTAATTACTTTCGTCTTTCGTCGATTTACTCTCAGAACACATTCTGTACTCATTAGACTAGTTAATTCCATTCAATAGATCACGTAATTCTTCTTCACTTTCACTCAGGATAGCAATGCCATCAGAGAAGCGTATCATTGATATCCTTCCAACTTGAATTTTAATCCCACTCCTGAACCTTTCTTTTATTTCCATCATTGTTTCTTGGATATACAGATTGAACAGTAAGAGTGAAACACTACATCCCCATGTTGCACGCTTCTTTATCCAAGCGCTTTCTAAGCCGTCCACTCTTATTATTCCCTCTTGGCTCTTGTGCATATTGTATATTACTCGTCTCTTCCTATAGCTTAGCCCTATTTATCTCAGAATTTTACACTAACGAACACTTTTTTCAGATCGACAAGTCCTTTGAATTTGTCTTGATTTTTCTTTGGTCTTGCTTCCACTATCAACCGCAACGTCAGAATTGCCTCTTTGATGCCTTTAGCTTTTCTAAAGCCAAACTGATCGCCATCTAACACATCCTTAATTTTCTTTTCACCCAATTATTTTACAAATTCTGATGTTTTCTATGCCTTTTGCCTTATTTGCTTTTAAGTCGTCCAGAGCTCCGCTAAATTCTAATACGTCTATTATAAGGTTTAAACGTTTGAAAAGGTTGGCTTCGTTTGGATTTTACGTGCAAAAAAGAAGTTTTCTGGGTGGTTTTTGAAGCGTAACACTTTTATACCTTAAACTTGTACGAATCGGTTCAGAAATTTCACGAAATTAGATAAATGGGCAAGAAAAAACTTATTTTCTTATCAAATAATCTTTATACCTCGTCCAGATACGATACTAAACGTAGAACGTAAATAAAATGAATGCTTGGAAACGGTTTAAAGTGAATTCATAAACAAAAAAAACGCATTCTTTACATAAATTTCAAAAGTCGCTTTCAAGTGTCTACCTTCATTAGGATTATACGTTAAACACGTTTATGTGAGTTCTTTTTAGGCGTGACACTTTCATGTTTCAAACTTGTGGTAATCGTTTCCAATTTTGTAAGAAGGTAGACAAATAAATGTAGCTAATGGTCGTGCTGTCGTTTCGTGGAAACTTCATCCGTTGCCACAATACAAGCAACATGGTTCGAAAGTCAATAAAACAAACTATATCGGCTAAGTCGGCGCCTGAATCATCGTTGTCAAGCTGAAGCGGCCTAACGTCAGAATTATTGTAGAGTAAACGTTGGGAACGAGAATAAAAAATGCTTCCATCATAGAACAAAGAAACCGAACGTATCCTTGGCAAGATTAGGGCTGTAAAAGAAGCCTTAACTCCATAAGGCCTCGGAAGGCCCTACGGTACCGTTCGACCGCCATGTCATCCTCAGGCGGTAGGCGTCACTGAATGCGGATACCGAGGGGCATGTGGTCAGCACACCGCACTCCCGGCCGTTGTCGGTTTTTGTGACCGGAACTGCTACTTCACAGTTAAGTAACTCCTCATTTGGCCATACAAGGGCTGCCAACAGCTCTCGGCAGACGTAGATGGTCACCTATTCAAGTGCTAGCCAAGCCTGACAACGATTTACTTCGCTGATCTGACAGAAACCACTGTTGCCACCGCGGCAGAGTCATTGGCTAAAGAAGGGGATGTTTTCGAATAATCTGGCAGCTTCAGACATGTTTAAATCAGACCATCTTCACATATTTGCGCTTTTTTACGATTTAATCCTACTTCTCCAGCTCAATGAGTTCTGTTAGATGCAAGGTGTTGGCACATCTGCATATAAAAATTTGTAGGCTGAAATCCCTTATCCTGTGCTCATAATCCAGAAGATTCGCCATCTATACTAAACAGTATTTAATATCACATGGCTGAAGAAAATGCATGTAACAGCAGAAAGAGGTTTTCTGACAGTTTAAAATTTCTGGTGCCGGATGCATTGTATGGCATGGATACTAGTACTATTTTTAGTTTTATTTTTTATTTTATTTTATTTTGAGCCATGCGGTTTGATGCGTCACATCACAAATTCGTTACCTGTGCTAAATTCTTCATCTCAGAATAGCACCTGCAACCTACCTTCTCAATTATTTGCTGGATGTATTTCAGTTTCTTTCTCTAAAGTTTTTGCCTCTGCAGCTCCCTCTAGTACAACGGAAATCATTCCCTGATGTCTTAATGGATGTCCTATCATCCTGTCGCTTCTTCTTGTCAATGTTTTCCACATATTCTTTTCCTCTACGATTCTGTGCAGAACTGCCTTGTTCCTTACCTTATCAGTCCACCTAGTTTTCAACATTCTTCTGTAACACCACATCTCAAAATCTTCGACTCTCTTCTGTTCCGGTTTTCTCACAGTCCATGTTTCATTGCCATGCAATTCTATGCTTGTCAGAAATTTCTTCCCCAAATAAAGACCTATATTTGATACTAGCATACTTCTCATGGCCAGGAAATCACTTTTATCCATTGCCAATCTGCCTTTGATGTTCTGCTTCCATAGTCCGTCACTGATTCTTTTGCTGCCTAGGTTGTAGAATTCCTTAACTTCATGACCATCAGCCCTGATGTTAAGTTTCTCGTTGTTCTCATTTCTGCTACTTCTCAAAAAAAAAAAAAAAAAAAAAAAAAAAAAAAAAAAAAAAAAAGTGTTCAAATGTGTGTGAAATCTTGTGGGATTTAACTGCTGAGCTCATCAGTCCCTAAGCTTACACACTGCTTAATCTAAATTATCGTAAGAACAACCACACACACCCATGCCGGAGGGAGGACTCGAACCTCCGCCGAAACCAGCCACACAGCCCATGACTGCAGCGCCCTAGACCGCTCGGCTAATCCCGTGCGGTTGCTGCTTCTCATTACTTCCCTCTTTCTTCGATTTACTTTCAGTCATTATTCTGTACTCATTAGATTGTTCATTCCATTCAGCAAACAATGCAATTCTTCTTCGCTTTCACTCATAATAATAATGTCATCAGCGAATCGTATCACTAATATCCTTCCACCTTGAATATTAATAGCACTCATGAACCTTGTTTTTATTTCCATCATTGATTCTTCTTTATACAGACTGAACTGTAGGGGTGAAACACTACACCAGTGTCTTACAGTCTTTTTAATCCGAGCACTTCGCTCTTGGTCGTCTACTTTCATTATTTCCTCTTGGCTCTTGTACATATTGTATATTATCCGTCTCGCCCTACAGCTTACCCCTATTTTTACAGAATTTAGAACATGTTGCACCATTTTACATTGTCGAACGCTCTTTCCAGGTAGACAAATCATATGAACTTGTCTAGATTTTTTTTTAGTCTCGCTTCCGTTATCAATCTCATCATCAATTGCTTCCCTGATGCCTTTGCCTTTCCTAAAGCCAAAATGAACGTCATCTAACACATCCTTAATTTTCTTTTCCATTATTTTGTGTATTATTCTTGTCAGCAATTTGGATGCATGAGCTGTTAAGCTGACTGTGCGATAATTCTCGCACTAGTCAGCTCTTGTAGTCTTCGGAATTGTGTGGAAAATACATTTCCGAAAGTCAGTTGATATGCTCCTACACTCATACATTCTACATACCAATGTGAATAGTCGTTTTGTTGATACTTCTCCCAATGATTTTAGAAATGCTGATATAATCTTTTTCCATATCTGATCTTAGGTCCTTCAAAACTCTTTTAAATTCTGATTCTAATAATGGATCCTTTCTCTCTTCTAAATCGGCTTCTGTTATTCTTTTATCGCATCAAACAAATCTTCACTCTCATAGGTGCCTTCAATGTACTCTTTCTACCTATCTGCTCTCTCCTCTGCATTAACAGTGGAATTTCCATTGCGCTCTTAATTTTACCAACCTCACTTTTAATTTCACCAAAGGTTGTTTTGACTTTCCTATTCGGTAAGACAGACCTTCCAACAGTCGTGTCTCTTTTTCGATTTCTTCACATTTTTCATGTAGCCCTTTCGTCTTAGCTACCCTGCACTTCCTATTTATTTCATTCCTCAGTGACTTGTATTTCTGTATTCTTGAATTTCCCTGAACATTTTTATACGTCCTTCTTTCACTGATCAACGTAAGTATTTCTTTTGTAACCCATGGTCTTCCGCAGGTACCTTCTTTGTACCTTTGTCTTTCTTTCCAACTTGTGTGTTTGCCCTTTTTCGAGATGTCCGTTCCTCTTCAACTGTACTGCCTACTCAGTTGTTGCTTATTGTTGAATGTACAGCCTTAGAGAATTTCAAGCGTATCTCGTCATTCCTTAGTACTTATGTATCCCACTTCTTTGCTTTTTGGTTCTTCCTGACTAATCTCTTCAACTTCACCCTTCTCTTCATACTAGTACTAACAAGTAAAACAGCGCAAACATGTTGTTTTTATTTAAATGTGTTTCAAGTTGCCAGATACCTCTAAAAGCTAGTTTCTTTCTTTTACATCCCTAACCTTACACAGGTCATATTCGCCTTTTTGTGCTGTGATATGAGCATTTTTCTTTCTGGTTAATACAATATTCAAATTTTCTTTTCATATACCTCGAAAAACACTTACTAGGTGAAAAATTTCTTCATACTGACTATTTCAGCCGATACTAATTCAAAATCTAACGATTTCATTCAAGCCTTCCTATTTCTATGCAAGGGTAGATATTCATTCTGTAATCTGAATTCTTCTTTTGGCCTTTCCAGCTAATAAATTTCAAAACACGCTGATTCTGGATACATGTCACGATTATGAAAGATGTTTACAAAATTATTTACAACGGTGTAAGTCTTGTAGATGAGTAAAATTACTCATTATTGACTGTGTGACCTGAGCAGCTCTCACTCGATTGCCTTGTTAGCCATGCGTATTCGGCGTTTCGAGAGGAATGGTAAATATCTGAGGGAGCGAGTTAAACATGACATCTAAATACGTCCCCAGCTGTGTGTGGCAATGGAATCAAAATTTCTGCAGGCAAATTGATGGCTGATAGAATGCACTGAAACACTCAAATAATTCATAACACGTGAATATTTTGAAAAATCTCATCACCAAATCCAATAATTATGTTCTTTTACTAAACCGTACGTGCAGTTCTATTGAAGATACCATGGTCTATTTCAGTACTTCAACGATATCTGAATGAAACGTTACTCTAGTTTCAAATGATTCTTTGGGAACAGAACAAGTATTTAAAGTAATTCTACACGTCTTTAGTCTTGCTGAATAAATCCAAATTTTATTTAAATGTGTTGTGACGTTCTCTCACTTAAGGTGAACGCTTAAGTTGAGAGGCTCTTCAAGAAGTGACATTGCCCTGACAGCTACGTATCGATACATATGTGTGAATCCGTACACATAATAGGGAGTATTAATATAGAGCGTGTCCAGCATTCGCTTTTATCACGGCTTCAACCCTACTGGGACAGTTTCAATTATGTACGTGAGCACCTGCAGAGGAATGGCTGCCCGTTCTTTGTCAACAGCATAAACCAGAGAAGGTGGTGCTGGACGCTGGGAACTGGAACGAAGGGGTCATTCGGAGTCATTTCAGAAGTGTTCTGTTGGGTTCAAGTCGAGAGTCCGAACTGGTCAGCCCATTTCAGTAAAGTTATTGTCCACAAACCAATACCTCATGAATACTGCTTTATGACAGGGTGCATTGTCATGGTGGTATATACAGGGTGTTTCAAAAATGACCGGTATATTTGAAACGGCAATAAAAACTAAATGAGCAGCGATAGAAATACACCGTTTGTTGTAATATGCTTGGGACAACAGTACATTTTCAGACGGACAAACTTTCGAAATTACAGTAGTTACAATTTTCAACAACAGATAGCGCTGCAAGTGATGTGAAAGATATAGAAGACAACGCAGTCTGTGGGTGCGCCATTCTGTACGTCGTCTTTCTGCTGTAAGCGTGTGCTGTTCACAACGTGCAAGTATGCTGTGGACAACATGGTTTATTCCTTAGAACAGAGGATTTTTCTGGTGTTAGAATTCCACCGCCTAGAACACAGTGTTGTTGCAACAAGACGAAGTTTTCAACGGAGGTTTAATGTAACCAAAGGACCGAAAAGCGATACAATAAAGGATCTGTTTGAAAAATTTCAACGGACTGGGAACGTGACGGATGAACGTGCTGGAAAGGTAGGGCGACCGCGTACGGCAACCACAGAGGGCAACGCGCAGTTAGTGCAGCAGGTGATCCAACAGTGGCCTCGGGTTTCCGTTCGCCGTGTTGCAGCTGCGGTCCAAATGACGCCAACGTCCACGTATCGTCTCGTATCGTCTCATGCGCCAGAGTTTACACCTCTATCCATACAAAATTCAAACGCGGCAACCCCTCAGCGCCGCTACCATTGCTGCATGAGAGACATTCGCTAACGATATAGTGCACAGGATTGATGACGGCGATATGCATGTGGGCAGCATTTGGTTTACTGACGAAGCTTATTTTTAGCTGGACGGCTTCGCCAATAAACAGAACTGGCGCATATGGGGAACCGAAAAGCCCCATGTTGCAGTCCCATCGTCCCTGCATCCTCAAAAAGTACTGGTCTGGGCCGCCATTTCTTCCAAAGGAATGATTGGCCCATTTTTCAGATCCGAAACATTTACTGCATCACGCTATCTGGACATTCTTCGTGAATTTGTGGCGGTAGAAACTGCCTTAGACGACACTGCGAACACCTCGTGGTTTATGCAAGATGGTGCCCGGCCACATCGCACGGCCGACGTCTTTAATTTCCTGAATGAATATTTCGATGATCGTGTGATTGCTTTGGGCTATCCGAAACATACAGGAGGCGGCGTGGATTGGCCTCCCTATTCGCCAGACATGAACCCCTGTGACTTCTTTCTGTGGGGACACTTGAAAGAACAGGTGTACCGCCAGAATCCAGAAACAATTGAACAGCTGAAGCAGTACATCTCATCTGCATGTGAAGCCATTCCGCCAGACACGTTGTCAAAGGTTTCGGGTAATTTCATTCATAGACTACGCCATATTATTGCTACGCATGGTGGATATGTGGAAAATATCGTAGTCTGCCTGAAAATGTACTGTTGTTCCAAGCATATTGCAACAAACGGTGTATTTCTATCGCTGCTCGTTTAGTTTTGTATTGCCGTTTCAAATATACCGGTCATTTTTGAAACACCCTGTACATCCTTCCAAAGCGTCCCTCTACTGTTCGCAGTAGGCAGCGTTGTGAACTGTGTTCATATGCCTCCACATTTAGCCTTTTTTGAAGCGCAGTAAAGGGCCAACGCCCTAAGCACGAAAAACACAGCCCGTATCCTAACATCACCTCCTCCGTATTCCACTATTGGCGCTAGACATGTTGTCAGGTTACGTTCTCCAAGGATTCGCCTAATCAGAACCCTTCCATGCATTGCCACAGGTTATAACGGAAATTAGCACTCCAAATCATTCCTTTCCAGTCATCTACCATCTGTTGCGTAGCTCTTTATACCATCTCAACCGTCGCTTACCACTGATTACAGAATCTGTGGCTCGAATATCGTACTTCATCCCCTTTATCTCTCTACTCACAGCCTTTGTTGAAGCGCAAGACTACTGGTAGCACTTTGCAACTCACGAGTCATTCACTCTGTTGATTTAATGCGATTTTTTTGCAGCCATACTCTAGATTGCTCAACGGACTCTCTCCGTCAGTTCAAGAGGTACTTGGTGTTAATGTGTGGTTGTTCCTTGCCTTTCCAATTCACAATCACTTCATCAACAGTTGTTTCCAGTTTTTATACTGAAGAGCCAACCCCTCGTGTTATCTAATGGTTGTTTCGCATTCCATAGGGGTGTCCTGATACTTAGGAGCTGGTAGAGTATTCCTTGGCTGTGCACTGAAAAATGTTTTTGCGGTGTTTGGTTGACGGTTGAATTACACTGTCGGTCATTTCTCGTCTTCCTCCATCTCTCCACTTCTTTCATACTCTCCTTTATCACCCCAATGATGTCTTTCCTTCTGCATCTTCACGATGGTAGTAATACGCATTTTCTCTCCCATCAATTGCAAGACGCCTTTATCACCCCAAAGACGTCTTTTCTTCTGCATTTTAGTAATATGAATGTTCTCCCTTATCAACTGTGAGACTTTGTTCTGAAGGCCACCTTTAAATCACTGAATCTACTCGTTTTGTGTAAGATCGCGTTTAAAGCTCCACGTCCTTCATCGTTCAGGGACAGTCATCATGTTTGTTAGGATAAATTGCCTGAAGGAGCCACTCCGCATGGGCTGCTCTTAGATGGAGGATATATTCATTTTATCCCCATTTTCTTTAATTCCGTCAAATACAATGCTACATGAATAAGATTAGATTAGATTAATTATTGATTCCATAGACCCATAAAAGAGGGAATCCTCCTGGGTGTGGAACACGCCCGGTAAACACATTACAAAAATGTAATTAGAAAAACTAGAGTTTCGTTAGTTTTAATGATTCTCAGTCAATAAACAGTAACATTATGTACATGAATTAAATTTAAACTTCTAATATTTACAGGTTTAATAATTACATCTGCTTTCATTAAATCCATCATTCAGACATTTGCCAGTTTCTTGGCTATTACAACCAAGTATTGTCAAAAATTACAGTAAATTATTCATTTCAGTGATCCTCAGTTAAGGACAGTCAGATTATGTACAAGATTTAAAATTAAACTTCCACTATTTACAGACTTACGACTTACATCTGCTTTCCATACATCCATCAGTCACAGAGTAGGTAGTTACTTGGCTGTTACAACCAAGTATTGTCAAAAATTAAAGTATAATAAATTTTTATTAAAATGGTCTACTGCCCTTGTTGAGAAACTCATGGATGGAACAGAAGGAGTTAGCCACCAAAAATTCTTTTAAAATATTTTTAAATTCTGCCTTGTCTTAAACTAACCTCTTAATGGTTGCTGGTAACTTATTGAATATATTTGTTGCTGAATACTGGGCAAGAGTAAGTGATTTTAAATCTTTATGTATATTGTTCTTATTCCTAGAATAGATACTGTGTACAAAGCAGTTAGTGGGACAATGAGATGTATTAGTTACAACAAACTTCATTAAGGAATAAATATACTGAGAAGCTGTGGTTAATATACCCAATTCTTTAAATAGGTTTCGACATGATGTTCTTGGATTTACACTACTTATTACTCTTATTATACGCTTCTGTACACTAAACATTTTTTCTCTGTTTGTGGAGTTACCCCAAAATACGATACCATATGACATAATGGAGTGAAAATAAGCAAAATATGCCAGATTTTTTTTTAGTATTTGTATCTCCTATGTCTGATATCATTCTCATTGTAGGCGCAGACTGGTTTAGGCGCTTTAGGAGTTCGTTAGTATGTTGCTCCCCAATGAATTTGTTATCAAATAGTAATCCCAAGAATTTGACACTCTCAACTTCTCCTATTTCCATGTCATTGTATTTTATACACACACCAGAAGGAAATCTCTTGGAAGTTCTGAACTGCATATATTGGGTCTTTTCAAAGATTAATGACAGTGAATTGGCTATGAACCACTTATTAATGTCAGTAAAAATTTGATTAGCTGCCCTTTGTAAATTTGTATTTGATTTACTATATATTACATATTTCGCTCAAGCAGTTCGTAACTTCTTCACCCGATGCTCTATTTATAAGGTATATGTGGAAAAAAGATGAGAATATGACGAATATTTAGGCCATTCCTCTGACGCCCCTGAGACAAGGTCCTGCCAGTTCGACGCACACAAGCTCAAGTGACCATTTGTCACGATATTCTGCGTTTGCCTAGCATTCCTTCATTTACTTAGTGTAGCTTGCATTCCACCAAGAAGTTTTCCACATGACTCGCTTCTCAATTTCTTCTCACCATACTCCTCTTTGTTTGCCTGCACGTACTGATGAGAAGCGCAGGCATTACAGCCCTCGATATCGGTGTAATGAAAAAGGGGTGGGAACAGGGAGTGGTGTCACCCAACAGAGTATTAGTCCTTAGTTTTCACTATAACAACGAACCGTTTCTCTATTAGTGGCAGTTTGTCTCAGTGTACGTTTAATCTTGTCTGCCTTAATGCCTGAATTCCGACTCTACCTAAAATAAGTGAACTTCCTCTCTATTTTATTCTGTGCTGACTGGTATTCCAAATTACGTTTCATTATTTTCTGCTTTTACGTCTTCACTGTCCGCCTCTGGTAGCTGAGTGGTCAGCGCGACGGAATGTCATGCCTAACGGCCCTGATTAGATTCTCGGCTGGGTCGGAGATTTTCTCCCCTCAGGGACTGGGTATTGTGTTGTGATCATCGACACGCAAGTCACCGACGTGGCGTCAAATCCAAAGACTTGCACCAAACGAATGGTCTACTCGACGGGGGGCCCTAGCCACAGGGCATTTCCATTTCCAACGTCTTCACTGAGTAATTTGATACGCAGCCACGTTAGGGGATCAGTTCCTTTGGATAAGTATGTAACCCTAAATCCATGATATTGAAAGACTAACGCGCATCTCGTAAATCGTCTGTATAGCACTTACAAATACGTAAGAAAAGAAAGAGCCCAGCAGTTCGAAAACAAAGTGGAGGCAATATATTACGCCACTGCCTTTGGAGAGTGTAAATTACCTCTAATGCTTCCTTTTCGCTCACCGTGTAATTGAATTTTTGTTTATCAAGCATTTTGCTGGCATATTGGTATGTCTGCTTTTCCGCCTGGAAAATTCACATCCGCATTTCATATCAGAGGCAGCTGTCGGCACACAGGAAGACAAATTGATCCTGAGTGATGCAGTAGCACTCAATATGTCAAGACCTTCGTCGATTTTCCCAAGTTTTCTTAGCAATTATCGTGTCATAAACAGGCCTTATTCTTCTTTAGCAGGCCGGTAATGGGAAGATCTGTGAACTCCATACGCAAGTTGTCAATACCTCAAAATTTCGTTTTTTACTCAGCAATAGAGCAAAATTTAGACTGAATGTAGATTTTCTGCATCGAGCCGTATCATGGTAGATATTATAATATAACTTACTTATTTTATCCTTCCCTTATAAATCTACATTTTTCGCGTTAATCATATATCCTTCCTCTTGCCATTTTAGAAGAAATTTACATAACATTTAGTACTGCTCTCTATGTATTTTAGTAGTCACCAAGATGTCATCTAGCATGCGCAGACCGAATCTCTCAGTTCGTCACTCACAACATCCGCCGTATCATGGAAAATAGGCGCTACAAGCTTATTTAACCGGAAAGACTAGAAGGATTAATGATAGACCTCACCATCTAACCTGAATGCTGTTAGCGGTCCGGATTCGTTCATTAAGCGGAACTACGAATAGCCAGAAGATAAATTATCGGCAAAACCCCACTTCAAGTTTTCTGCTTATTTTGACAATATGTGTAGGTCTTTACAGTAACGGGAAAAAGTGATATCTTAGCTACCTAGCGTTCAGTATCAATCGACTTTACGTACCAAAGTATTACGTTTCTATCCTGGTTTCTACTTCCGTAATAACTTGCTTTTTGCTCTCTGATTACCGGAAAACCATACTGTTTGAAGTAAAATTTTTTTCGTGCTTTCCTAGAGCCTGCCTACCCACATTCCAAACAGTCTGAAGATTTCCGTGAGACTACTCTCCACCTAATTTTTCCTGTGAACGCCTCTTAATTTGTGCATGACAACGTCAACCTAAATGAACTAGGACCTGATTACTGCTGCCATGATACCTTCGCTACAGAAACCAGATGGCAGTTATAAGTGTCGAGGAACATGAAAGGCAAGCAGTGGTTGGAAAGGGAGTGAGACAGGGTTGTTGCCTCTCCCCGATGTTATTCAATCTGTATATTGATCAAGCAGTAAAGAAGACAAAAGAAAAATTTGGAGTAGGTATTAAAATTCATGGAGAAGAAATAAAAACTTTGAGGTTCGCCGACGAAATTGTAATTCTGTCAGAGACACCAAAGGACTTGGAAGAGCAGTTGAACGGAATGGACAGTGTCTTGAAAGGAGGGTATAAGATGAACATCAACAAAAGCAAAACGAGGATAATGGAATGTAGTAGAAGTAAATCGCGTGATGCTGAGGGGATTAGATTAGGAAATGAGACGCTTAAAGTAGTAAAGGAGTTTTGCTATTTGGGAAGCAAAATAACTGATGATGGTCCAAGTACAGAGGATATAAAATGTAGACTGGCAATGGCAAGGAAATCGTTTCTAAAGAAGAGAAATTTGTTAACATCGAGTATAGATTTAAGTGTCAGGAAGCCGTTTCTGAAAGTATTTGCATGGAGTGTAGCCATGTATGGAAGTGAAACATGGACGATATATAGTTTGGACAAGAAGAGAATAGAAGCTTTCGAAATGTGGTGCTACAGAAGAATGCTGAAGATGGGTAGATCACATACCCAATGAGGAGGTATTGAATAGAATTGGGGGAAGAGGAGTTTGTGGCACAACTTGACAAAAAGAAGGGACCGGTTGGTAGGACATGTTTTGAGGTATCAAGGGATCACAAATTTAGCATTGGAGGGCAGCGTGGAGGGTAAAAAACGTAAAGGGAGACCAAGAGATGAATACACTAAGCAGATTCAGAGGGATGTAGGTTGCAGTAAGTACTGGGAGATGAAGAAGCTTGCACAGGATAGAGTAGCATGGAGAACTGCATCAAACCAGTCTCAGGACTGAAGACCACAACAACAACAACGATGCCTTCGCTATCTTCTATTCCCCACATATTCCTCCACTGTTGAATTAAGTGCTACGTAATGGTTCAGAATATGTTTCATCAACCGATCCTTCCCTTGTCAAGTTGTATCACAAATTTATCTATTCTCCAGGTAGAGTAATTGCTGCTAAATTGGTTACCTGCTGTAACCACCTAACTGTATCGCTCGAGGAGTCGGAAGTTTTGTTGGGTGGTAGCTGGTGGCAGGTCGTCGTTAGGATGCGGATGAATTCCAGCTTGGTGAGAGGATCCATTCTGCCCGATGGTCTTTAGTAAAACAAGATCAAAGGACCAGACTTTACACATACACATTACTGCAGAAAATGGGTATGAGGTGCAAGGTACGTGGTGACCATCTCGCGGCTCAGGCTCACAGTCACAGGTAACAGTGACGCCAATGGAATCAGCTCTGATGACGCCACGAGACCGCTGGCCTTGCAGATCTAACAAGTGGCGTAAACCACACTGCCCAGAGCCCCTAACAGCGTCAGAAGCAGGTGATCCAGTTGCGCATAACCACACTGTAGACTGCACGCAGGAATGACAGCCACCGACAGCGGAGTCTGTTCACAAAAGAAGGAGGTAGACAGCCGAGAATGTGAGCCCCCCTCGATACCAGAAAAGCAGGTGAACGTCCCCAGAAGGGAAACAATTGGTATCCTGTCCTGTCACCTTTACGTTAATGGTGTATTATGTAGTGTTGGTGTACTGAACAATTGCTCTTGCATTCAACTTACGTTTTCTTACTTAATCGTGCCTGGTCACCATAATGACCCCAACTACCTCTGTAACATGTCGTTTCGCTGCATTGATATCTCTTACGTCATACAGTGCGCAGCAATCGGTTCTGTAGCGAAGACATTATATCTGCAATATCGGCGGACGCCACTTGTCGAAATTCTACCCGGCTGTTATGATCTGACCCACTTCAATCTGTTTTTTGCGTTATCAGTGAAGATATCTGAATTTTTACTTGGCTGCATGAACATATTATTTCTCAGTGCAACATAATAGTTCGCTTTCTTCAGCAGCACCACATTTAACAAGCTTCTGTTTCCAGTTTGTCTATATAGCTTATAAACCACGTTTTACTTCCACAAAAAGTTACTAATCAGGTAAACACTTCCAGAAACGTTTGCCTAAGACTTAAATTCGTTGTATCTAAATTTCTCTTCCTCGGAAGTATTTTTCTTCTAATTTTTTTATCTGCATTGTACATACCCTTTACATCTCCCAACGTCAGTTACTTTGCTACATAAATAGCAAAACTCAACTAAAACTCTTAGTCTCATTGCCTAATCTAATTCCCTCAGCGTCTTCCACTAAATCTGTTATCCTTGTTTCATATTTCATGGTATCTGTCTAATAACCTCTTTTCAGTACACAAAATATTACATTCAAATATTTCTGTAGCTTCGTCACTGTCTGTGACAAAGTAAGAATTCTATGGCTTGCACCGTTGTCCCGCACCGTGCGCGGGGTTGACGTGGTTCAATCGGATTTGGCATGTTATGTTTAAGGGGTGGCCGGATACCCTTACTGCCGCCACCCCATACCTCCAGGCACGGATTCAGAGTACCCCATCTGTCTGCATCTAGTGTAAATCATGGAAAACTGCTGATGTATGTCAGAGGGCTGTAAGGACTGTAACTGAAGCGGGACTTTCTCTTGTCGTCATCTTCAAATTAGCTTCCTTTTCCAAAACACAACGGGTTTTACACACTTACCTCACTAATTTGCTAACTCAACTGCAATTGCGACATAATCCTGAAGGAGTCTATTCTTAATCAAATGGTTGAGAACAAGTATTGTCAGTAGAGTATGAAAAGCACATGCCCAGTATAAAAATGAAAGTCTGATTCCCTCTTTTATGCTGTTACAAACATATATTAATTGTCATTTCGCCAGCTGTCGATGATCTTCAAAGCATTAAATTATTTCATCGAAAAACAAAAAAAGATCTATAGTCATACGTAGCAGTAAATAATAAATAATAAATAAATAATAAATAAATAAATAAATAATAAATAAATAATAAATAATAAACTTTCCTATGTTGGTGAACACTCTCGAATTTGCACACCATCAATTGCCAAAAATTAGCTTCGGTTTCTCGAGCTAATTATGACACATGTGGGATGTTACGAATATTTCACTTTCACTCTATCGTTAGTGCATAAGGTCGGAAGTGAACGCACTATAAACAATCCATTTTGTCGAGACTGGTGATGAATATAGACCTCGTCTCAAGTTTAAACAAAAATTCAATGTACTAGCTCCATTTCTTTGGCAGCAAGATGTGGTCTAACATGCATCGAATGAAAATTCATACCGACCCGCGTTTTTCACTGGAAAATGTTTGAATTTCTTACAGTACCTTGCTGCATATCACAATAATCATGCCTGTTAATGAAATGATATATGGTTCATCATCAAATGGTTCAAATGGCTCTGAGCAATATGGGACTTAACTTCTGAGGTCATCAGTCCCTAAAACTTAGAACTACTTGAACCTAGCTAACATAAGGACATCACACACATCCATGCCCGAGGCAGGATTCGAACCTGCGACTGTAGCGGTCGCGCGGTTCCAGACTGTAGCGCCTAGAACCGCTCGGCCACACCGGCCGGCGTTCATCATCAGTCTAATGAATGAGGCTGTGACATATGTGAGAAACAATTATTTTTTATCGAATAGGTTCTTTAAAATCGTTTGAGAAATGTTGCAGTACAACCAGCATGCATATTCCATCATCTCGCGGTCTAGCCAAGGCGGGCAGAGAATGTTTGTAATGGACGAAGCTCACAGCTCAGTAGGTAACAGGGAATAGAGACGGCCGCCCCTTCAGAACAGAGGGGTGAATTCGCCCAGTGCGGCATCATGTCAAACTGATCTTGCATAACAGATACATCTACGTCATTCCATACTGCTTCAATCTGTTCCAGAGTTCATCAATTATAGCAGCATGAGAGTGGTGTTGTGTCAGCCTCTCAGTATCCCATGATCACGTGTTCTCAGTGGGTGAATTTCTAGGTGCAGTTATTGTGGTAGACAGGTTTAATGCAGCTCTTACGCTATTCCATCTTATTCAAAACTGTTCATCTCTGCGTAACTACAGCAACTTATGTTCGTATGAATTTTTTTACTCTATTCTTTCCTAGGTCTCCCAGCACGTTTTTATCTCCCACAATTCCCTCCATTGCCAAATGGATGATCAGTTCATTGTCCAGAATGCGTCATGTCAACCGACCCTTTATTTTGTCAAGGTACACCTTAAATTTCTCTATTCCCCGATTCTCTCCGATGCAATACTTCTTCATTAATTACTCGATCTACCCATCTAATCTTCTGTAGCATCACATTTCAGCTTAACTGAACTGCTTATGGCCGACATTTCACTTCCGTACAAGGCTATAATCCAGCCAAACGTCTTCAGAAAAACTTCCTAACACATTTATGTTAGTTACTAGCAAATTCCTGTTTTCCAGAAATTTCTTCCTAAAGCCAGTATGCATGTTATATTCTCTCTTCTTCAGCCATTATGATTTATTTTGCTACCCAAATAAAAAAACTCATTTCCTAATTTAATTCCGTCAGTATCCCCTCATTTAATTCAACTACTGTGCATTACTTTTTCTTTACTTTTGTTGAAGTTCATCTTATAACCTCTTGTCATATTAATCAACTACTTGCTCTTCCTAGTCCTTTCTGTCTCGGATGGAATTTCACTGCTACTGGGAAACGTCAGAATTTTTATTTCTTGTCTCTGAACTTTAATTCCGTTCCTTAATATCTTGTTTTTTTTTTTGTTATCGTTATTGATCGCTCAGTATACAGACTGAATAACATCTGGATGAGGCTTCAATCCTGTCTCACTTCCTTATCAAATACTGCTTCCTCTTTAACTACTTTGACTCTTATAGGTCCAATCTGGTTTCTCTAAAAATTGTACTTGTGGTTCACTCAATAAAGAACTGAATCCCTGTTGCACAGTGCACTGTGCCAAAAATGAAATGCCACACTGTTATTTTTGTTAGTTTGGTTTCACAGCTAGTAACATAGCTGCTATGCAACATACGCATCCGTCACAGTGGCTGCCCAATGTCTACCTATAAGTCGAAAGGATGTATTGCTCAGCATGATTGGTTAGACGAATGTCGAATTTGAAAATGACTTCATAGCTGAAAGTATTCGCTTAAGCAAATAGAAATATACTACGACGAAATTTAACTTAATTAGAAATAACTACAGTGAAGAAATGCTAACATTTAAATAACTTTCTCATAGCCCCACAATCTTCTTCTTCCTTCCATTACAAAGGAAGAAATATTGCGATACTAGAAATACAACGTTTATCAAACAGAAAATTCAGAAATACTGCCGCAGACTCAATTTTTATTTTATTTCAAGAGCTATTGACTCCAGACGCTTAGAATAATTCAAAATTCTTTGGAAATCTTTGAATTACCAGGTTTTTATTCGCGAGAGGACAGTAGCGCATTTCATGAAGAGACCAAGTGCTTCTATTACGGCGGTTGACACCTAGTAGCCTGCTGGAAAGCACAGATATTCTTCCTGCTCAGTGGCATAATTTATGAAACTCAGAATACATCTGGGAAATTTTATTTATCGACCTCGACCATTATAACATGATATGCTGTACCTTAAGATATTTATTGGATAACCGAGTTGATATATAGCGCAGGGAGACTTTAAAAATTGATCTCACTTCAGGGCCACGACCTAGTCTTTCGGGAAATTCGTGGAGAGCAGTCGCCTACTTGGACCACAATCAAGCTGGTAGCACATTAGGTTTTGTTTAACATTGCGTGTTAGAAGACAGAGTCCCTGTTATTTAGTATACAAAGTCCCTGCTATTTAGTATCTGTGTCAGAGGTACGCCTCTGCTGTTCGCTTTTACTTATCTAACTACAAATCTTTATTCAAGTCAAACGAACCGACACAATAATTCTCAAAATAGAGGTTGCGTCGTTCCTGAATAGCTCATTTGGTAAGAGCAATGTCCGTGAAAGTTTGTCGTCATGGATCGAGTCCAGGTCTAAAATACAGTTATCTACTGTGACTGTTGTTGCAATACACGTGAACTGACATGTTCCGGTAACCTTTTCACTGTTCTTGCAGCAAATGCATCACTCATAATACGTAACAAAACGCATTAAGATGTATGAGATTAATTTAACGACTCCAACTACGGCAGTTTCGAGTTTATATCGAAAACACACCACTCTACAAGTTGTATCAGATGACGTTTAAGGCAAATGCTGGTAACAAATCATACCAACGCCTTTCCATGATAACCATGATAAAATTTAGGAACTCCATCTCAGTCCGCGGTGCTGTCAACACCGCAGTTAAATCTACAGGTTACTCGTTTCTACATCACACTCTGCAAGCTTATACACTTGAACCGCCAAAGAAACTGGTATTGGCATGCGTATTCAAATACAGAGATGTGTACACAGGCAGAACACGGCGCTGCGGTCGGCAACGCCTGTAAATAAGACAATAAGTGCCTGGCGTTGCTATTAAATCGTTACTGCTGTAGCAATGGTACGTCATCAAGAGTTAATCGAGGTTAAATGTGGTGTTCCAGTCGGCGCACGAATGATGGGACACAGCATCTCCGAGGTAGCGATGAAGTGAGGATTTTCCCATATAACCATTCCACGAGTGTTCCGTGAACACCAAGAATCCGGTAAAACATCAAATCTCCGACATCGCTACGAAGGGGAAAAGATTCTGCAAGAACGGGACCGACGAGCACTGAGGAGAATCGTTCAGTGTGACAGAAGTGCACTCCTTCCGCAAACTGCTGCAGATTTCAATGCTGGGCTATCAACAAGTGTCAGTGTGCGAACCATTCAACGAAACATCATCGATGTGGGCTTTCAGAGCCGAAGCCCCGTTCGTGTACCCTTGATGACTTCACGATACAAAGCTTTACGCCTCGCCTGGGCCCGTCAACACCGACACTGGACTGTTGATGACTGGAAACATGTTGCCTCGTCGGACGGGTCTCGTTTCAAGTTGTATAGAGCGGATGGACGTAAACGGGTATGTAGACAAACTCATGAATCGTCGGCCCCTGCATGTCATCAGAGGATTGTCCAGGCTAGTGGGGGCTCTGAAATGGTGTGGGGCGTGTGCAGTTGGAGTGATATGGGACCCCTGACACCTCTTGATACGATCCATCTGGTGACACGTACGTAAACATCCTGTCTGATTACCTGCATCCATTCATGTCTGTTCTGCATTCCGACGGACTTGGGCAATTCCCGCAGGACAATGAGACGCCCCACACGTCCAGTATTGCTACAGATGGGCTACACGAACACTCTTCTGAGTTTAAAGAGTTCGCTGGCCACCAAACTCCCCAGACATGAACATTATCGAGCCTTGCAACGTGCTGTTTAGAAGAGATCTCCATCCCGTCGTACACTTACGGATTTATGGACTGCGCTGCAGCGTTCATGGTGTCAAATCCTTCCAGCAGTACTTCAGAGGTTAGTCGAGTCCATGCCACGTAGCGTAGCGGCACTTTTGCGTGCTCGCCGGGGCAGATGTACCAGTTTATTTTGATCTTCAGTATGGATTTGATTCTTGTAACCTCACAGCCCGCGAGATTATAAACCTGAACGTTGAATCTAGCGTTACTGCTCTCTGCTATCCTATTCATTGTCAAAGGCACAGAAATTAAGTCTCTCGACCTTTTATTTGGGACTGTACTACAAAGTGGCTTTGTTCTTAGGAGGCAGATTCAGATGAATTGGTCTCAGTGCCGTTAAAGGTAGAAGCTGTCCACGTATTTTTCTTACTACTTAATTGTTTATCACCTCTGGAGATGATATACCATCGTTTCATATACAGACGAGTTATAAGAACATTCGCTTTCGGAAATCATGTCAGTCATTCAACTGCAAGCCGTTATGTTTGTATTCTACTGTCTTGTTGCCTGGCAACGTGATGCGCCTTCATCTATGTGGTCGAAACAAGCAGAACTTTCAGTGACGAACTTCACAAACATTCGTTGCGTAGTTGTTGAAAGTGTGGTGCGCTGTAGACGGATTTAGGGCCCGTACTTCGGTAGCGAAAAAGTTTGACAGTAAGCACTGACACTCGTATTTGTTAGGGAAGTGACGTAGTGCGTAAAACGCTGAATATTTTCTCGGCAGCGGTGGGCTCGAAATCTCCACCCCGCTGTCGTCAGTAAGGTATCCCCTTGTTGTACATCTGGAGATATAATCACTTGTACCTCCTTCATAACCTCTGCATGCGCACCTTAAAACTCGCAACATAAGCATCCAACTAGATACTTACAAACCGTAACCGAACGAAAATGTAAACCCTTAAGTATTTTGTCACTGTTACACTTCACTGTCTGCTTCGCAAGCTTGATCCGTCATCACACGGCGACTTCCGATATCCTTTCCTTTGGACAAATACTGCAGTCGTACAAAATTTATCAAACTACAAAATTTCTGTCATCTAATGGAATTATTGTACATGTTCCACTACTGGCCCATTTCGGCTGTTAAGCCTTTTTCAAGCGGTAGCTGACGTCTATGAGGACGGACCACAACTCGGTCCAGTCACCAGGATATGATGAGCAAACATAAAATTTGCAACATCGAGTAATTCTTTTCTTCATTGTTATTTCACCCTCGTCAGCTGTACAGTCATCCCATTCTTCTACCAAAAGATACACTCCTGGAAATGGAAAAAAGAACACATTGACACCGGTGTGTCAGACCCACCATACTTGCTCCGGACACTGCGAGAGGGCTGTACAAGCAATGATCACACGCACGGCACAGCGTACACACCAGGAACGGCGGTGTTGGCCGTCGAATGGCGCTAGCTGCGCAGCATTTGTGCACCGCCGCCGTCAGTGTCAGCCAGTTTGCCGTGGCATACGGAGCTCCATCGCAGTCTTTAACACTGGTAGCATGCCGCGACAGCGTGGACGTGAACCGTATGTGCAGTTGACGGACTTTGAGCGAGGGCGTATAGTGGGCATGCGGGAGGCCGGGTGGACGTACCGCCGAATTGCTCAACACGTGGGGCGTGAGGTCTTCACAGTACATCGATGTTGTCGCCAGTGGTCGGCGGAAGGTGCACGTGCCCGTCGACCTGGGACCGGACCGCAGCGACGCACGGATGCACGCCAAGACCGTAGGATCCTACGCAGTGCCGTAGGGGACTGCACCGCCACTTCCCAGCAAATTAGGGACACTGTTGCTCCTGGGGTATCGGCGAGGACCATTCGCAACCGTCTCCATGAAGCTGGGCTACGGTCCCGCACACCGTTAGGCCGTCTTCCGCCCACGCCCCAACATCGTGCAGCTCGCCTCCAGTGGTGTCGCGACAGGCGTGAATGGAGGGACGAATGGAGACGTGTCGTCTTCAACGATGAGAGTCGCTTCTGCCTTGGTGCGAATGATGGCCGTATGCGTGTTTGGCGCCGTGCAGGTGAGCGCCACAATTAGGACTGCATACGACCGAGGCACACAGGGCCAACACCCGGCATCATGGTGTGGGGAGCGATCTCCTACACTGGCCGTACACCTCTGGTGATCGTCGAGGGGACACTGAATAGTGCACGGTACATCCAAACCGTCATCGAACCCATCGTTCTACCATTCCTAGACCGGCAAGGGAACTTGCTGTTCCAACAGGACAATGCACGCCCGCATGTATCCCGTGCCACCCAACGTGCTCTAGAAGGTGTAAGTCAACTACCCTGGCCACCAAGATCTCCGGATCTGTCCCCCATTGAGCATGTTTGGGACTGGATTAAGCGTCGTCTCACGCGGTCTGCACGTCCAGCACGAACGCTGGTCCAACTGAGGCGCCAGGTGGAAATAGCATGGCAAGCCGTTCCACAGGACTACATCCAGCATCTCTACGATCGTCTCCATGGGAGAATAGCAGCCTGCATTGCTGCGAAAGGTGGGTATACACTGTACTAGTGCCGACATTGTGCATGCTCTGTTGCCTGTGTCTATGTGGGTGTGGTTCTGTCAGTGTGATCATGTGATGTATCTGACCCCAGGAATGTGTCAATAAAGTTTTCCCTTCCTGGGACAATGAATTCACGGTGTTCTTATTTCAATTTCCAGGAGTGTATATTAGATTACACAAAGACGAAAAACAATAAAATAAAGAGTGGATATTTACACTTTATTTTAAAATGTCTAATGACGAATTTAATTAAGAAGTTATGTAAATGTATCTTGATTTTTATCCTCGTCAATTTTAAAACAGGAATATAAAAGATCAAACAAATACAATAAGAATACATTTAAAAAATTTCACGACGTAGGAAAAGTATTATTTTAAAAGTGAAGCACTACACTGCCACTAAAAGTTGAAGGATGTGCCCCTGGAAAAATCATCTAATGTTGAAGCAGAAAATGATGATGATGTTTGGTTTGCGGGGAGCCCAACTGAGCGGTCATTAGCGCCCGTACTAAGTCCCAATGTTTACACTGTCCAATTCTTGCACAGTCCAATCTAGTCACTGTCATGAACGATGATAATGAAATGATGAGGACAACACAAACACCCAGTCCCCAGGCAGAGAAAATCCTCAACCCGGCCGGGAATCGAACCCGGGATCCCGAGATCTAGAGGCAACAACGATAGCCACTAGACAACGTGCTGAGGACTGAAGCAGAGACGGTTATGCGTTTTGTTGTGTAGGAGAATGTGGGTATAAGTACGGAGTACTGTTGGATAGTATTGACGGAGATGTGCATGTTGGGAGACAGGAAGGGAGGAGCAGTTAGGGGTGTTGTTAAGGACATACTATGAAGGAGGGGAGAGAGGTAGAGTAGGAAGGGGAGAAAGGAGGTAAGGGAGGACGGAGAGGGAAAGGTAATGCAAGCCATGATGATGTGGGTTGGGTAGAATGAAATACAGTTGGTCGGATGGTTCAGTGGTGGGAGGGATTTCATTATCTGGGAGAGGGAGGTGGTTCAGATTCCGCTGGAAGAGAACGTGGAGATTGTGCAGGTGTATGATTGACGGAATTTGTCGGTATAGCCGAGGCGGCGTACTAGAAATGGATATTAGAGGGGAGGTAATATGATTATTGGAATCGAGTTTGCGGATGGTGCAAGTTGTTCGATTGATTGTGTTCAGTATGAGTGACGAGAGGAAGGAATTTGATGAGATAGTAAAGGATCGATGTTGGGGAATGGGGAATGCATGGCGTTCAAGGATTGCTAACACGGTAGCTCAGCGTGTTCGGTCAGAGGGTTATCTGCCATCTGTAATAATTAAAAAAGAAAAAACTGAGTTAATCGATCAACGACGAACTTAAAGGGGTGTCTAACGACGTCCGCCCTGAGCAGATGCAACGAACGAAAGCGAACAAATTCAGATTTAAGAAAAGATTTTTAGGGACTAATAGAACTTAGTTGGATCTGGTGTCCATGTAACATTTGCTTAAGAGAGGCTCGGTCAGATTAAGGTTTTGCTGTTATGGACGATAGTGAAGGGGTGTAAACTTGAAATAGGACCAGTTAGTAGTTTTAGTTAAGTTCAAGGGGTGACGCATAAAGTTGATATAAAAATCAGAAAAGTAGCAGAAGCGAGAACACCGCCTAGTGTGAATCAATTGTCCTTGTGTTTACACGAATGAAAGGCGCAGATCTTAATCTGTTTTTGGACAAATTTTTCGCATGACTGCTAGTCATAAGTTTTATGTTTGTCCGCGATCTGCTAGTGGCTCTATAGTTTGGCGACCTGTTCTTATGCATATCATCTACCGCTTCAGAATGGAACAATAGCCGAAACTGGTCAGTTGTGGAAATCAATCATAATTACAGTCGATGGTGTAAACGTTGTCACTTCACAAACTTCGATATCCGTACATACATAATATATGCGTCGAACCAAGTGAGGCATCGCACTCCATCGGACAGAAGTTTCTTTAGGAAGAACATGCTTTCAAGATGAAGTCATTTCCCTACTCGCTAGTATTTAGTCTTGTTGCTACAGCATCTGAAGGCTTTGAAGGTTTCTGTGCTCTACTTGTGAACAGGAGACTGTGTGTGACAAAACCTCTCGTTAGAAATCTGAAAACGCCTACTTTAAATTCCACTTACATTTTATGATCTAGAGTTGCCTTTGATATCCTATTTTGAACACGAATATTAGCTTTGGCTAATAGTTTCAATCTGCGTGACACCAGTGAATCTAAACAGAATCTATTTGCAAATGAAATTAAAAACAAAGACTGGTTATCAGTTGTACACAGAATGGCTTCCTCATCAAACAGTCACACAGAGGCTAACCGTTGTACATCGAAAATATTCCCTGTTTGAGAAACGCATCTACTGCATTTATACGAAAATTTCGCAGACGAAAACTGTTCCTAATTTTCTCTCGAAAAGTTCATTTAGGTCATATCATAGCTTCTCAGCTGTGCAACGGATAACTCGAAACTGGTATGCATGCGTACTGCAGGAATATGAAGCAGCGAACTGCATGTACTTGAAATAAATAACTGAGCTGCAAACTGCCCTATCTTACGTTTTTTAAGCTGCTTTTATAAACTAAACTTCCTTCCTTTTCTTTAATAAATGCAGCTCATTGTCCACGCAAGAGCACAAGATGTGTCAGGGCAATTTTTACCAGATTACCTTTTCATTTCAGACTGAGCGTTAGCTTCAGTGAAATATTTGTAAATGAATGAAGGGTATTTGAAGTTTTATTGAATCCTCTCAATAACACAGAAGTGACTCGTACTAACAAGACAACAATTTTCTCTTCGCATTGTCGTACACCATAAAAATTACTTTTACACACAATACTTAAATTACGAACAGTTTAGTCTGTGCATTACATGAGATACGTTGAGCTAACAGTGGAAAGAGGGAGATAATTGGAATACTGGACTCATGATTGATAATTCACCCTGGATACAAACACGTAGCTACTGTTACATATAATGAAATATTTACGCTTTAATAATTACTCGTCTAGAGCTTGCAGCAATTTAACTCAACGCAAATTACATTTTTCCAAGTAAGCCGTCTCTCTATAAGACCCTTTATAAAAAATCATCCTTAATCCTAAATTTGACATCAAGAAGCATTTCAGTAAAATTCATTCTATATGCGGTACGTCCGCCATCCACCCTTCTCTCCCTCTCTCTCTCTCTCTCTCTCTCTCTTTCTCTCTCTCTCTCTCTCTCTCTCTCTCGCTCTGCAACTGACTCAATCGCAAGCCAAGCTCTGCTCAGCAACACAACTCTGGTAGCCTAAGGACACGTATCACTCATGTGTTGAGGCATTCAAAGAATCTCATAGTGCTAATCACACCAAACAATTGATATTTCGCTTGATATGTAAACCCTCCAGCGCACATGAATATCTTAAACTGGACAGGGCATATATATTCACCATAGTTTATGATCAGGTGGAGCGCAAAAAGTCTGCTTACACTTGAGTGTATTTTGAGACAAGAGTTTCATGAATTTTTAAATAACAGGTGATAGTTTAAGAATATTTAAACTCAAGGCTCCCCCTTTCTATTTTCCCTGACATTAGCTAATCGATTTACAGTGTTTTATTTATGCCATCTTTAAAGCACCAGTGCGAATGAGAAAATGTGTTCTGTTGCCCCGAGTGCTCTTCAGAGTATTCCGTATACGTATCCACTGATCAAAATGATCCAGTATATCCGGAACAACATTATCTATTTACAAAGTCACGGGAAAAAGGTATCATACATCTGGGTACAAAAACTCGTGGGAGCGAGCAAGTTAACAATGCAGCCAAACACACAGAATGTCTTTACATTACACGCAGCTACGGCGCACCATAGAAGACAACTTATGTGCCATGACTAAAAGTAGGACACAGCCCACTGACACTCGGCCACCTCCTACAGGTGTTACAGAGCGCCTTCATAGTGACCAGTATTCCATTGTAGGGAACATTGATTTTAACACATAAAATTTTTTTCAGTTTTTTTCTTATCTGGACTGCTACGCTAACTTTTACCTGCAAATAGAATATTTTTTGTGCTTCAGAGTGGCTCGTTAGTCCACACCACCCACCAGCCAGTTTTCTTTTATCTGCAGAGTTTCTTAAAATCTTTCTTTAAATGCTTTAATCAAGACAAAATCTTCGTAAATTTTCTAGCATCTGCTTGTGAAAATGCACACATGTCTATCATAGAGTATCATATTATTTGACCACAATCGCATGGCAGCAGCAACAGCACAGGTACAAATGATGTCGTGCACCCTAAACAAAGATCCCTCCGTCCTCCATTATCTTCAGTTTCGTTGCAGCTACTGCTATGTACAAAACGAATGTCTAAAACCATATGATGTCTGATGGACAAGAGATACAAATACTTCCATGGTATAAAACTGCAAATTGCCCAGCACTGGGTCTACTGTCAAAAGTATTGATGGATATCTATCGGCAATGAATGAGTTCTGAACATGCCTGTTTGAGGAAATGCATTTCGATACATGGCTCTAATTTCCGAGAGAAAAACTATTAAGCAATCTAGGAATTCGAAGGTGCAAGTAAATATATTAAAGAGAATGTGTTATATTCGACTACTTTTGGGAGCACTTCTGCTGCGTTCGTAATTTGTGAAAGGTGCAACAGAGATTTTATTTGTCGCAACTCGTGATAAAAATGAGTTTATGGACTTCTTTCTTATTATGAGCTTGTCCGTAGCTAACTCTCTATCAAAACTATGGTACAGAGATCCATTTCTCATGTATCGAAACGCATTTCCTCATGTTCGACACAACACTGCAGAATATATCAACGCGTAACAGACTGTAATGAAATGGCGTAATCTCGTCTGTCCACAGGTTGTTGTTGTTGTTGTGGTCTTCAGTCCTGAGACTGGTTTGATGCAGCTCTCCATGCTACTCTATCCTGTGCAAGCTTCTTCATCTTCCAGTACCTACTGCAACCTACATCTTTCTGAATCTGCTTAGTGCAATCATCTCTTGGTCTCCCTCTACGATTTTTACCCTCCACACTGCCCTCCAATACTAAATTGGTGATCCCTTGATGCCTCAGAACATGTCCTACCAACCGATACCTTCTTCTGGTCAAGTTGTGCCACAAACTTCACTTCTCCCCAATTCTATTCAATAACTCCCCATATTTATGTGATCTACCCATCAAATCTTCAGCGTTCTTCTGTAGCATCACATTTCGGAAGCTTCTATTCTCTTCTTGTCCAAAATATTTATCGTCCATGTTTCACTTCCATACATGGCTAAAATCCATACAAATACTATCAGAAATGACTTCCTGGCACATAAATCAATACTCGATGTTAACAAATTTCTCTTATTCACAAACGCTTTCCTTGCCATTGCCAGTCTACATTTTATATCCTCTCTACTTCGACCATCATCAGTTATTTTGCTCCCCAAATAGCAAAACTCATTTATTACTTTAAGCGTCTCATTTCCTAATCTAATTCCCTCAGCATCACCCGACTTAATTAGACTACATTCCATTATCCTCCTTTTGCTTTTGTTGATGTTCATGTTATATCCTCCTTTCAAGACACTGTCCATTCCATTCAACTGCTCTTCCAAGTCCTTTGGTGTCTCTGACAGAATTACAATGTCATCGGCGAACCTCAGAGTTTTTATTTCTTCTCCATGGATTTTAATACCTACTCAGAATTTTTCTTTCGTTTCATTTACTGCTCGCTCAGTATACTTGATTGAATAACATCGGGGAGAGGCTACAACCCTGTCTTACTCCCTTCCCAAACACTGCTTCTCTTTCATGTCTCTCGACTCTTATAACTGCCATCTGGTTTCTGTACAAATTGTAAATAGCCTTTCGCTCCCTGTATTTTATCCCTGCCACCTTTAGAATTTGAAATAGAGTATTCCAGTCAACATTGTCAAAAGCTTTCTCTAAGTCTACAAATGCTAGAAACGTAGGTTTGCCTTTCCTTAATCTTTCTTCTAAGATAAGTCGTAAGGTCAGTATTGCTTCACGTGTTCCAGTATTTCTACGGAATCCGAACTGAACTTCCCCGAGGTCGGCTTCTACTAGTTTTTCCATTCCTCTGTAAAGAATTCGTGTTAGTATTTTGCAGCTGTGGCTTATTAAACTGATTGTTCGGTAATTTTCACGTCTGTCAACACCTGCTTTCTTTGGGATTGGAATTATTATATTCTTCTTGGAGTCTGAGGGTATTTCGCCTGTCTCATACATCTTACTCACCAGATGGTAGAGTTTTGTCAGGACTGGCTCTCCCAAGGCCGTCAGTAGTTCTAATGGAATGTTGTCTACTCCCGGGGCCTTGTTTCGACTCAGGTCTTTCAGTGCTCTGTGAAACTCTTCACGCAGTATCGTATATCCCATTTCATCTTCATCTACATCCTCTTCCATTTCCATAATATTGTCCTCAAGAACATTGCCCCTGTATAGACCCTCTATATACAGCTTTCACCTTTCTACTTTCCCTTCTTTGGTTATAACTGGGTTTCCCTCTGAGCTCTTGATATTCATACAAGTGGTTCTCTTTTCTCCAAAGGTCTCTTTCATTTTCCTGTAGGCAGTATCTATCTTACCCCTAGTGAGATAAGCCTCTACATCCTTACATTTGTCCTCTAGCCATCCACGCTTAGCTATTTTGCACTTCCTGTCGATCTCATTTTTGAGACGTTTGTATTCCTGTTTGCCTGCTTCATTTACTGCATTTTTATATATTCTCCTTTCATCAATTAAATTTAATATTTCTTCTGTTAACCAAGGATTTCTACTAGTCCTCGTCTTTTTACCTACTTGATCCTCTGCTGTCTTCACTACTTCATCCCTCAGAGCTACCCATTCTTCTTCTACTGTATTTCTTCCCCCCATTGCTGTCAATTGTTCTCTTATGCTCTCCTTGAAACTCTGTACAACCACTGGTTCTTTCAGTTTATCCAGGTCCCATCTCCTTAAATTCCCACATTTTTGCAGTTTCTTCAGTTTTAATCTACAGGTCATAACCAATAGATTGTGGTCAGAGTCCACATCTGCCCCTGGAAATGTCTTACAATTTAAAACCTGGTTCCTAAATCTCTGTCTTACCATTATATAATCTATCTGATACCTTTTAGTATCTCCAGGGTTCTTCCATGCATACAACCTTCTTTCATGGTTCTTAAACCAAGTGTTAGCTATGATTAAGTTCTGCTCTGTGCAAAATTCTACCAGGCTGCTTCCTCTTTCATTTCTTAGCCCCAATCCATATTCACCTACTACGCTTCCTTCTCTCCCTTTTCCTACACTCGAATTCCAGTCACCCATGACTATTAATTTTCGTCTCCCTTCACTATCTGAGTAATTTCTTTTATTTCATCATACATTTCTTCAATTTCTTCTTCATCTGCAGAGCTAGTTGGCATATAAACTTTTACTACTGAAGTAGGTGTGGGCTTCGTATCTATCTTGGCCACAATAATGCGTTCACTATGCTGTTTGTAGTAGCTTACCCGCATTCCTATTTTCCTATTCATTATTAAACCTACTCCTGCATTACCCCTATTTGATTTTGTGTTTATAACCTTGTAGTCACCTGACCAGAAGTGTTATTCCTCCTGCCACCAAACTTCACTAATTCCCACTATATCCAACTTTAACCTATCCATTTCCCTTTTTAAATTTTCTAACCTACCTGCCCGATTAAAGGATCTGATATTCTACGCTCCGATCCGTAGAACGCCAGTTTTCTTTCTCCTGATAAAGACATCCTCTTGAGTAGTCCCCGCCCGGAGATCCTAATGGGGGACTATTTTACCTCCGGATACCAAACTTTATACTCAGGTCAAATAAGCGCGAACTAGATTTGGGCATTGTAACAGAACCATCAAATACAGAAGGTTACATTAAAATATATCCAGCATACGGTGAAGATTACGACCATATATGACTTAAAGTATTAATACGGTCTTCACATCAACGTGCTACCCGACCCATATCGGGTTCTATTTATTGTGCTCTTCTGTATACGTTGACATAATCTTCAGTACGCGTTCTTACTGTGATTAGACCCATTTCGGTCTGAACGTATTTGAAGCTGATATCTGCTAACGAACGAGACTAGCATTTGACGACATTCTACTACTCATTCATATATTCCAAGCATTTTGTGATCATTCCATGCGTCCGAGAAATGGATCCTTATCAAATTTTTTGAATAAAGTTGTCTGAAAATGCCCGACGTACGGAAATAGGACATTAGCGCATGAAATGTAGAGGTTATTTCAAATAACAGTAAAGCCTGTAGCAAGAAAAATTGTGTGTACAAGTAATTTTATGCGACAGTGGAACTGAGAATCAAAAACATAATCGTATACAAGTATATACACACAGTGCTTTAAACGGAATGAGATTACATTTGTGTCTAGGTCTACATATACCCTCCGTAAGCCACGTCATGGAGTCTCCCTTTTCCTGTTCCAGCGACGAAAGTTTCGCAGGAAGAACGATTACTCTGGTAAAATTCTGTGTGAGCTCTATTCTCTCTGATTTCATGTTCGTGATCATTTCGTGCATTATATGTAAGATGAAACAATAGATTGGTTGACTCTTCTAGGAACGCACGGTTTTGACACTTTAACAGTAAAGCATACTCTGATCGCCACTCTTGCAGCGTCTTCCACAGCAGGTGCCCGAACATATCCGCGACGCTTTCCCGCTTACTACGAGGATTGTTTGGTAAGTCTGGTAAATTTCAATGAAAGAAGGAACAATTTTGTTGCGTCTTCATTATTGGTAAGCTTGATTATTCCAAGGATCGTACAAAGAATTTCAACAATTTACACAGCTTAGTTCATTGTTTACAGCCGTCTGAAATGGTCAGTGTGTATGCTGAGATTGGTAAAGGAGAAAACCGATTTTCATACTGTTATTCAACATTTTCGTTTGAATAGACAGGCTGTCGCACAAATCAAAACAGAACGGGATGTAGTTCACACGGACTTTGCACCATCACTGAAGACCATTTGATTTTCGATTAATGAATTTAAACGAGGTCAGACAAGCACCGAAGACGAAGCTCGCACCGTCCGTCCCAATGAGGTCACCGCAAAGGAAACCATCGACAAAACCCGTGATATAAAAATGCAAACCACCAAACAATCATTCGAGAAATTGCTCAGACTGTGGGCATCTCAAATGAGCGAATATACAATATCCTGCACGGAGAACTTGCGGTGAAGAAGCTGTCTGCGAGGTGTATGCCGCGATTGCTCAAAGTCGACTAAAGTGCATCGGCAAAGCATTTCAACAGTATGTCTGGCGACGTTTAATTGCAATTTGCAAGACTTTTTGCGCCGACGTGTGACTGCTGATGAAACCTGGTTCCATATCAGAGTCTAAGCGGCAGTCAAACGGATAAAGATCGGTGAAAGTGCGCCGAAGAAGGCAAAAAGTATTTCGTCAGCTGAGAAGAATATGGTCACTGTTTCCTTGGGAATTCTATCGAATAATTCTCATAGATTACTTGGGAAAAGGCAGAACCATAACTAAATTCTAGAGTTTGAAACGTACGGCGGCTGGAATAAAACCGAGGTCGGCAACCAAAATAGTGGTCTTTCACCAGGATAATGCACCCTCACACACATAGGCGATAACAGTGGCGAATGGCATGAACTGTGGTTTGAATTAGTTCCTCATCCACCCTTTTCACCAGACGTAGCCCTAGATGACTTCTTACTGTTCCCTAAATTGAAGCTTTGGCTTGCTGGGAAGGTATTTTGAGCATATAAGGAAGTAAAAGTGGCAGTCAACGAGTATTTTGCAGAGTTTGACAAAATCTATTTTTCCGATTGGATGAAAAAGTTAGAGGGTCGCTGGGCCAAGTGTATATTCCTCAAATGAGACTGTGGCGAGAATTAAGGTGCGTTTGTACCAGACATATCAAACCACCCTCGTAAACGAACTTGTAACCAAACACACTGCTCTTCTATGGATCTTCCTATTTCCTCTAATCCTCTATAAATCTGGTACAGATTCCGGAAATAACAGCAATATTCAAGGATTGGTCGAGTGAGGATTTTGTAAGTTATCCTAGTTCCTCTATCAATATTCAAGTATTGGTGGAATGATGGTTTTGTAAGTTATCCCCTTCGTGGTTGGACTATATTTCCTGAGTGTTCTTACAATGAATTTGCCTGGCAGCTGCCTTAACTGCGATTAGTTTTATGTGGTCATTCTACTTTAAATGGCTACTTTAGACGATTTATAGATGTGACTGCTTCCATTGTTTCTTCTGCAATCATTTAATCGCCAATAACGGCTCTTTCTGGCTATTTATTCGCAGTACGTTACGTTTATTTATGCTGAGCGTCAATACCTTGTCCCTGTAGCAAGCGTCGATTATCCACTGGTTTTCCTTCTGCTGCTTAGTATATGTTTAAGGAGACAAATCCAGGATATAATCAGTATACCCAATGTCTCTGCATAGATTAAGCACTGTGTGCAAGTGTAAGAAATGTACTAAACGTTTGCGTAGCTCCTGGCTTAGTCGGAACATGAGAACCAGTCCAATGAGATGTGGAAAACCGCCTCATAGTGCGTAGGAGGGATTTGATCAGGGGCCAGAATACATACACGTCTTGGAAGCTGTCGGGTTAACACACGCGGCTACCCGCAGGGGGGGGGGGGGGGGGAGTGTCTTCCTTCATCTCGCTACAGGTTTCTAGTATGTGAACAAGGGTGAGAGTACGATTTTTAGCAACGAAGATACTGCTAATGTCTCTTGCCATTAATCCAGTGGGCGTGAAATGGAATGAAACTAATAGCAGAATATTGACACATTTCTTGAAGCACGGTAACTGATGAGGTCCCTGGCCCTGTAGTGCTGAACCCACAGGTGAACAATGCCGAGGAGTATGAAGAACGTAACATTCAGACTTAGGACCGGCCAATAAGGCGGTGGAATGTCCATCACTGACAACACTCTGAAGATTGCTACTAAATGTAGAATCAAATATCAGCAGACTCAGGGAAGTAGTTTCCCGCTAACAGCTCGTATATCCATATGAAGTCCCGTAAGTATGAGCAGACTTAGAGAAGTAATTTTGCACTGACAACTTATATTTCCAGTTTAAATATCTGGACTATACGTGCAGTATTGTCTCTCTAAGAAATGACCTTATACCTAGCAAATATCTGAAAGAGTACAAGAGCAGTGCATGAAAATAGAAGTCGAAGCTCATGAGCCAAATACGAATATTTGTAGATAACAATAATCGATGCGATAAGAAAACATCTATATACAGAAAGAATTATGCAGTGTACTGTACCAGACACAAAGTAACGTTAACAAGAGGAGCAACTGACAAAGCATCATTATCTTCTATTGGTGACAAATCTAGTGTGCTCACAACAATGAATCTTGTATTACAAAAAATGTTTAGTTTCTCAGAATTAACAAATAACATGAAAAACCCAGGAACAGTAGTAATAAAGATACATACATGAAAAACACACACACAATGTAAGAGGAAGAAGGTATGTAGACCGGAGGTAAAGGACAAACAAACAGATGAATCGTGGTTAATGTAAAGAAAAAGGAAGGGGAATTCAGTGCCCTTTAAGGTCAAGGTTTCAGAGAGTCTGTGTGATATTTTATCGTAGTTTCATGTATTATTCTAATTTACAGATGAGCTTTATAACTTCTGTACTGTATGCATACTATCGTTTCACTGGAACCTCATACTTTTCTCAGCTTGTCTCAGTTTGCGGGCACAGTAAATATTAACAGGAGACTGGGATTTGAAACTAATTTCCTGTCCGTTATCTGACTGTGTAAGGCATCGGCAACGTTCCTACTTGTATGGGTTCCTGATTCGTTTGGATGCTGGGAAAGGATGGGAGGGTATCGCAGCACTAATAAAAAAAGGAGTATTAAAAACAGAGACATAATCTGTAATCAGAATCAAACAGAACCACATTAGCCCGAGAGCAGCTTTCACTAACGCTGCGCAGTGACAAACGATGCAGAGAACAAGTATTGAATCATAGTTAGATACCCACAAAACTGAGACAAAATCTGAGAGATAATGATGAGCCCTGAGAAGAGGATCAGAGCGATAAATGGAGGTGGAGAGGACCAGGTTTCGTTGAAATTTACTACATGTTTGGTGTTGTTGGTTTGCAGTCGAAGCGCGAGATACTCGCACTCACCAGGTGAACGAAATGGTGAGCGAAATCGACATGGCTCTCTTTTGTTCAAAGTAGTGAAAAGGTACTGCGCGACAGTAAATGTTTTTAGCAACACGAGGCTGCGAGCAGTGACGATTCTGAAGCTGCTGGTCCACCTCCTGGACCACCTTATGGAGGTCTTCGCATTTTAAAAAAACAGCACTGTTCCCAACTACTTGGGAGGCTGAGGGGCTGCATCGTACCTGCTGAGACATAGCAACTGACCACATTCTTTTCTCACAGAAGTTTCCTGGACTGGCACAGTCCCAACCGTCACAAAAGCGGCCTTCGCTGTTGTCTGGATGCCTAACACGTGCAAGATGATTCCCCTTTTCAAACTAGTACAGTTTTTAGCAGTTGCGGGCATCTAGAGTCGATAATTAATTCTCAAAATGACAATTTCCCAAATCTGTTTCCAGATTTCGCTTCCTTGGTACGTTAGGGGAGTTGTCATGAAGCTTTTTTCCTCTCGAAACTTTCTTTCACCCTAAATTACTAAACTCGATTATGGTAGGGTATATAACAGTTTATTTTGTACATGATTTGGTACGTAACATACCATTAGAAATCTAATAATGGTAATTAACCAGCGAATAACCTATAAATTCTTTGCATAAAATGTGGAGTAATAAACGTTATGATGGTCTGGTGGCAATGCAATATTTTCCCCTTTTTACTGCTCTGGGCTTAACGATTTAGTTCGTTACTGAATTTTTGAGTACCTTAAAATAAAATTGATGGTTCAGATATAGATGAAGCAGTCGCTTGTTCAGTACTAAAGGATCCTGACTTTGTCACCCAATTTATTAAGTATTAATTCCCAGTCGACTCTTTCTTTACTTTCGGTCTTGTGTGGCCGCATAGGTGCGGGTCTTGATGCATGGCGGTCTGTTCGAAAGATTCGTAACAGGCGGTGTTACAAATGTAACAGCAGTTTTCCAACTATTACGGCGCAGTTGTTTCAGATAGGGCCATCAAAGGTTAATACATATTGAAGTTTACAACTGTTCGTCTTTCCTCAATTGCGTATCGGTTGCATAATTAATTTCTTAATTCCCTGGGGTTGTTACTTGAAGAGCTGCACATGGTTTTAATATAAAAAATAATCATAAATAGTTTAATAATTTTAAGAAGTCAGTGCTGTTAAAATTTTTCTAGATGAGTTACATTAAATTTATAGTAGGCGTTGTGGGAGCAAAATTGGCTCATGAAACAGATAAGCCAACTTTGTGAACGTTAACTTACTTCAGACTTAAGAAGTCGCGAATCCGGCCATCGTCTCTACAACGAGTGTCGTTTATCATATTCACGTACTTCAAGCAGAAAAAAGGAAGGAAGGAAGGAAGATTATGGTTCAACGTCCCATCGACATCGAGGTCATTAGAGACGGAGAACAAGTTCGGGCTGTGTGAAGAATAGGGAAGGAAATCGGCAGTGTCCTTGAAAAGGAACCATGCCGGTATTTGCCGGAGTGATTTAGAGAAATCGCGGAAGACACAAATCAGGATGGCCGGACGCAGGTTTGAATAGTTGCCCTTCCGAACGTGATCCCAGTGTGGTAATCATTCCGCCACCTAGCTCGGTGTATAAAGACAAAGAATGGAACTGCAGAAATAGGTGTTCATGTGTACTGTAAACTTACAGTTGAAAATAATAATAAATAGTTACATATCATGGTTGATGGCTATGTTCAGAGGTAGTCAGTACTGACCAGTAGATTGTATGGCCGAATGACCAAAAGCAAAACAGGGAATAACCTGTACATCTTTAGCGACTGGCAAGAGAATCGGAACCCATTCTAAAATTTTTAACGCAGGAAGAATGAGAAAAGCACAGTCAAAACTTTAGCTGGAAAGACAACAGTATATACTCCTGGAAATTGAAATAAGAACACCGTGAATTCATTGTCCCAGGAAGGGGAAACTTTATTAACACATTCCTGGGGTCAGATACATCACATGATCACACTGACAGAACCACAGGCACATAGACACAGGCAACAGAGCATGCACAATGTCGGCACTAGTACAGTGTATATCCACCTTTCGCAGCAATGCAGCCTGCTATTCTCCCATGGAAACGATCGTAGAGATGCTGGATGTAGTCCTGTGGAACGGCTTGCCATGCCATTTCCACCTGGCGCCTCAGTTGGACCAGCGTTCGTACTGGACGTGCAGACCGCGTGAGACGACGCTTCATCCAGTCCCAAACATGCTCAATGGGGGACAGATCCGGAGATCTTGCTGGCCAGGGTAGTTGACTTACACCTTCTAGAGCACGTTGGGTGGCACGGGATACATGCGGACGTGCATTGTCCTGTTGGAACAGCAAGTTCCCTTGCCGGTCTAGGAATGATAGAACGATGGGTTCGATGACGGTTTGGATGTACCGTGCACTATTCAGTGTCCTCTCGACGATCACCAGAGGTGTACGGCCAGTGTAGGAGATCGCTCCCCCCACCATGATGCCGGGTGTTGGCCCTGTGTGCCTCGGTCGTATGCAGTCCTGATTGTGGCGCTCACCTGCAAGGCGCCAAACACGCATACGACCATCATTGGCACCAAGGCAGAAGCGACTCTCATCGCTGAAGACGACACGTCTCCATTCGTCCCTCCATTCACGCCTGTCGCGACACCACTGGAGGCGGGCTGCACGATGTTGGGGCGTGAGCGGAAGACGGCCTAACGGTGTGCGGGACCGTAGCCCAGCTTCATGGAGACGGTTGCGAATGGTCCTCGCTGATACCCCAGGAGCAACAGTGTCCCTAATTTGCTGGGAATTGGCGGTGCGGTCCCCTACGGCACTGCGTAGGATCCTACGGTCTTGGCGTGCATCCGTGCGTCGCTGCGGTCCGGTCCCAGGTCGACGGGCACGTGCACCTTCCGCCGACCACTGGCGACAACATCGATGTACTGTGCAGACCTCATGTCCACCCAGCCTCCCGCATGCCCACTATACGCCCTCGCTCAAAGTCCGTCAACTGCACATACGGTTCACGTCCACGCTGTCGCGGCATGCTACCAGTGTTAAAGACTGCGATGGAGCTCCGTATGCCACGGCAAACTGGCTGACACTGACGGCGGCGGTGCACAAATGCTGCGCAGCTAGCGCCATTCGACGGCCAACACCGCGGTTCCTGGTGTGCCCGCTGTGCCGTGCGTGTGATCATTGCTTGTACAGCCCTCTCGCAGTGTCCGGAGCAATTATTGTGGGTCTGACACACCGTTGTCAATGTGTTTTTTTTTCCATTTCCAGGAATATATATATATATATATATATATATATATATATATATATATATATATATATATATACGTTAAATTTACTCGTTTTTGTCGCACGTAGAACCGCAAATGACGGCGCGGCGCCACGTAGTTTTAATATTCAGAGTGACACAAACGAGTAATTCGCTAATTTGAAGCATCTAAACCATTCAAGAAAGTCACTTATGATTGACATTTTAAATATCGACGGAAAAATTGTTGAAAATGGAATTCTTGCAGAGGTCACTACCAGAGAAAAATAAATCCAGGCAGTATTTTATGCTACACTACTGACGACTTCCATGAATCGTGATTTTAATTTACTGAAGTGAAATATTTCTCACACGTACATCAACTTATAACAATTTCTGCAGCACGGTTCTTCTACACCTACAGCTACATAGATGCTCCCCAATCCACCGTACGGCACGTGGCGGTGGGTACCCTGTACCACCACTAATAATTTTGTTTCCTGTTCCACTCACAAATAGAGCGAAGGAAAAACGACTGTCTGTATGCCTCTGTATGAGCCCTAATTTCTCGTATATAATCTTTGTTGTTTTTGTTTCCTGTTCCACTCACAAATAGAGCGAAGGAAAAACGACTGTCTGTATGCCTCTGTATGAGCCCTAATTTCTCGTATATAATCTTTGTTGTGCTTACGCGCACTATGTGTTAGCGGCAGTAGAATCATTGGGCAGTCAGCTTCAGATGCCTGTTCTCCAAATGTTCTCAACAGCGTCCCTCGAGAAGAATGTCACCCTCCCTCCACGCATTCCCGTTTGATTTCCCGAAACATTTCCGAAACAATGAGTGTTGTTCGAACCTACATCTAATAGCCCGCCTCTGAACTGCTTCGATGTCTTCCTTCAGTCCATCCTGATACGGATCCCCGACACATAACTCAAGAAGCTATACATATCTGTGAACCTATTCCATATGCTCATACCTTCTTGAACAGCCGGCAACGAGGCATCGTGCAAAGGCTTTCCTGAAATCTAGGAACATGGAAACAGCCTGTTGCCCTTCATCCATAGTTCTCAGGATATCATGTGAGAAAGGGGGAAGCTGAGTTTCACACGAGCGATACTTTCTAAAACGAAGCTGATTCTTGCACAGAAGATTCCCGGTCTCAAGAAAATGTACTATATTCGAACTGGGAATGTGTTCAAGGATTCTGAAGCAAACCGATATTAGGGATATTGGTCTGTAATTTTGCGAGTCCGTTCTTTTGCCCTTCGTATGTACGGGAGCCACCTGGGCTTTTTTCCAGTCGCTTGGGAAAATTGCGCTGGGCGAGAGATTCACGACAAATGCAAGCTATGTAAGGGGCCTATGCCGTAGAATACTCTTTGCAAAACAGAATTAGGATTCCAGCCAGACCTTGTCACTTATTTGCTTTGAAATCTTTCAGTTGTTTCTCTACTCCAGGGATGCCTATTTAGTGTGTCGTCAGAATGGGAGTCTGCGCGAAGGTCAAACGACTGTATGTTTATACCGTTCTCCTGCTTGAACGATTTTTTGTACGTGAAATTTAAAACTTAATCTTTCGGTCTGCTATCTTCCGTTGGCACACTAGCTGGCTGAAAGCCTTTGACCCAGTTAACGATTTTACATGCGACCAGAAATTGCTCCGGTTCCCTGCATGACTTTGGTAGTCGTATGCTTCACGCACAAATATTTTCACGGACGCACGAATCTCTATTAACCTTTGCTTGTCGTCATTTATACGTTCTCTTTTTAACCCGCCTCTGCTTCCTCAGCATTTTCCGAATCTCGTTATTAAGCCATGGTGGATCTTTCCATTTTTAATCCAATTACTGGGCACATAATTCTCCAGACCAGGATTTACAATCTGTTTAAACTTCGACAATAATTCCTCTCCTTCCGTCTTACTGGAACTAAGTGAGATGCTAACGACTGCTTATCTGTTATTTCTAGCAGAAACACTCTCCTAGCCTTTTAATTGATTTATTAACTTTCGTAACAATAGTTGCTACAATGATATCACGATCGCTAATCCCCGTTACTATTCTGACGTTGCGATAAGGCCCGGCCTATTTGTAGCTACAAGGTCTAAGATAATTCCACTGCGTGTGATCTGTCGAACTAATTGCTCAACACAGTTTTGAGAAGATGTGTTCAAAAGTACTTCGCATGACAGGCACTCTGTATTCCTTCCAATGAGTCTATAGACATCGCAGTCTATACTCGGCATTTTAAAGCTGCTGCCAGCTAATATTGAATGATCTGGATGTTTACGCGCTACTTACCGTAGCCTTTCTTTCAATCACTCTAGAACTGTCACAGCAGAATCCGGTGGCCTGCAAAAATATCCAACAATTATTTGGTTTTACCTTGCACTGTTTTACGCGACCAGATAACATCACTGTCACACTTAACTTCGACCTCAATAGAGACAATGTGTTTGTCAGTTGCAATCGACTCTCTCCCTCCTATGTCCTCTAATCTGTATTTCCGACATACGTTGCATGACTAGCTAAATATCTCAGAGCTTTCCACTTTGGGATTCAGTAAGCTCTTGGTCTTGAGGATAATTGAAACTCGAGAACTTAGTTACGAATACTTCGAGAAATTATTGATAAAATTTTGGCAGGTGAGGTGTCTTTACTTTTAACGTAATCTGACTTCCCTTGCTGCGTATCGACTATCGAGTGTTCATCAGAGTGCGTCAAACTACAGCCAAGCCTTAAAAAAAAAAAAAGAAAAAAAAAGAAACCACCTCTCATGTGTAAAATCCTCTGCTACCCGAGTAGCTGCTTCCTTTGTGTAGTGCATCCCTGACCTATAATGGGGAGTCCTACAAAGTCCCAATCGATAACACAGGTATAGAAATCTGCAGGCAAGACAGTCACGATTCTTTGGCTGAGACCCTCCAATCAGCTTCAGACCTAAGGATCTCGATCAATTTTTTAAACAGTGCTACAAATTGGAGCTCTGCTTGCAACCCACGAGCGAGGCCAGCAGCCTTTACCACTTCCGCCAGCCGCCTGTATGAACTGAGCAAAGCCTCAGAACCCATGCGACAGACACCGGTGGTGCCAACGTGAGCCACAACGTGCAGACGTCTGCACTCTGCACCCAAGATACCAGCAGGCTAGGCCGCCTCCACATCTTGGATGAGGCCGTCCGGCACACATACCGAGCGCACAGTGACTTTCTTTCACTCTGCATCGTCGGGTACACTAGGAGGTTCTTACAATAATTTTTGAATAATTTACTTTTTAGTAACAATGTAACAGTTCCATTTTTATTACGCATAGCAGTATATAAAGTGTCATCTGAATGAGGAAAACAAACATTTTCCTAATACCAAGCAAATCTTCCAAAAAAGTAATGGTTTCAGGAGCGTCACAGCAATTTTTTTTTTAAAGACAGAACTGCGGTGGAGCAAGAAATGGTCCTAATGCTTATTGTGCTGAATACCGAGCACACTTAAAGCAATTTTTGAATTGAATTGTGCCGATGCAAAACGAGAATGCACAAAGGACTGAAATTTAGGAATACGGTTCTCCTGATAAACTTCAAGTGACACACAGCAACCAGAAATTACCTCGTCTCCCATTTTAAAAAAATACTTTGTACAATCGGGAAAGTTCTGTATCGAGAGTCACACTGGTTGATCCGGGAGGAATCTGAATCGTATCAACAGTCCGTCCACGTTCTTCTGAAAGACGGTGGTGCCTTTATGTCCAGGACAGAAGTCCAATGACAGAAATGTATTAATTTCTGCAACTTGTTAGAAACTACTTCGAATGAAGTGTGAAAAATTATTCTTTCATATTTTTCCAGATTTTCATTGGTCGATTACAATATGTTGCCACTAAACAATCCTTTTTCTAAAAAAATTTCTGTCCAAATATGCCTTGAGGTCCGTGAGGTCAGACATAGTGCTGCAGAAACAGAAATCCATCCATACATATCACTGTAACTGTTGCATGTGATCGGATTATAGTATTAATCGGTTGCACAATAGTCTATCTTTTTTCAGCTGTAAAAGATAAAGTGCGGTTTGCTTGCACTTCTTTCATGAAATCCGACCGGCGTTAGACACAGCAGATATGGGGACAACAGCAAGCTTCGTCTTCACAACAGCCACAAAATCATGGCAGCTGGCCTCAACTTTTGCTTGAAGAAAACTTCGTTGTTTCCGACTTCCTACATTATATAATTTCTTGTCTTTGCTCAACCACGTCCAAGAAGACTTGTAGTTAGTAGTGTTCATCTCAATTGCCCAGTCTTACAGATCTTTACTAGTAACGCTGCACTGCCTCTCATGAGCAGCTCTAGGTAGTTCATATAAAAAAAACTCCTCTAAAGAACTATTATTTACGTTATTTATTTAAGTTTAGAAGTTTATGTAGCTTATTAATGGGAGTAACGGAACTTTGTGGCCACCTTATGTAGTAAGTTTTTCGGATAGTTTTTCTTTCACAGTTTTGTGAGTTCTGTTTTGGCACATATTTACTACTTCCACTGTTAGTACTTATGCTACCACAAAGGATACTGGTAATTATTATGGATATAAAAGGAGCTACAAATTTGAGTAACGGTAGCTTCGGACAGTTGTTTCAGAGAAACCATCAAGAGAAAATATACTTCGCTCCACAAATGACGGTCGAGCCGAATCGTGTCATCTTTTTACCAATGCGGCGTCCAGCAAGTATATTGTATGTACCTTCCATACCCAGAATCTGCGGTCTCCTTCGATAGGGTGCACAATTCTCCAGCTGGCTTACAAGCTACGGATATGGCAATTTTTAACATTCAAAAAAATACTTTCAGTGTGTCTTAGCAGCTAAAATACATCGAAGTGCCAAAGAAACTGGTACTGGCACGTATATTTATATACAGAGATACGCAAACAGGCAGAATGCGGTTCTGCGGTAGGCTATGGCTACGTAATACTGTACAACAAGTGTCTGGCGCAGTTGTTAGATCGGTTACTGCTGCTACAATGGTAGGTTATCAAGATTTAAGTGTGTCTGAACGTGGTGTTATAGTCGACGTACGAGCGATGGGACACAGCGTCTCCCAGATAGCGATGAAGACGAGATTTCCCCCCTACAACCATTCCACGAGCATGCTGTGAATATCAGGAATCCGGTAAATCACATCTCCGACATGGCTACAACCGGAAAAAGATCTTGCAAGAACGGGACCAACGACGACTGCAACCCTTCCGCAAATTGCTGCAGATTTCAGTGCTGGGCCACCAAAAAGTATCAGCGTGAGAACCATTCAACGAAATATCATCGATATGGGCTTTCGGAGCCGAAGGCCCTGTCGGATGCCCTTGACGACTGCACGACACAAAGCTTTACGCCTCACCTGGCCCCGTCAACTGTTGATGACCGGAAACATGTTGCCTGGTCAGACGAGTCTCATTTCAGATTGTGTCGATCGGATGGACGTGTACGGGTGTCGAGACAATCTTATGAATCCATGGACGCTGCATGTCAACAAGCGCTATTTGAAGCTGGTGAAGGCTCTGTAATGGTGTGGGGAGTGCACACTTGGAGTGATGTGGGGCTCCCGATACGTCTAGATACAACGGTGACACACCGACACGTCCGTAAGCATCCTGTTTGATCACCTGCATCCATTCATGTCCGTTGTGCATTCCGACGGACTTGGGCAATGCCAGCAGGACTATGCGATATCGCACACATCCAGACTTGCGACACAGTGTGGCTCCAGGATCACTCTTCTGAGTTTAAACACTTCCGCTGACCACCAGACACCCCAGACATGAACATTATTGAGCATATCTGCTATGCCTTGCAACGTGCTGTTCAGAAGAGATCTCCAGCCCCTCGTACTCTTAAGGATTTATGGACAGCCCTGCAGGATTCATGATGTTAGTTCCCTCCAGTCCTACTTCAGGCATTAGTGGAGCTCATGCCACGTCGTGTTGCGGAACTTCTGCATGCTCGCCGCGGCCCTGCACGATATTAGGCGCGTGTACCAGTTTGTTTTTGTCTTCAGTGTGTGACGTTACCTCATTCCTGACTGCAGCAGATAGTGAACGTGGTGCAGGACGACACACGAAGCAGACTCTTCAGACACGGAAGACGGAGCAACAAACGTTTTCCAATCTATAGGCATCTATTGTTGTTTTCGAAAGCGTTAGAGAACGTTCGAAAGTAGTCACACAGCCACGACACTAATTCAGCCCGTTATACTACCCCTTTCAAGACATTTTTTGCACAATGGCCTAGTGTTTCAGTTTCTGTACCCCTAACGTCATAGTATCTTAGTTACTTTATTATACCGGGTGATTCAAAAAGAATACCACAACTTTAAAAATGTGTATTTAATGAAAGAAACATAATATAACCTTCCGTTATACATCATTACAAAGATTATTTAAAAATGTTTTTTTTTCACTCAAAAACAACTTCAGAGATGTTCAGTATGGCCCCCTCCAGACACTCGAGCAATATCAACCCGATACTTCAACTCGTTCCACACTCTCTGTAGCATATCAGGCGTAACAGTTTGGATAGCTGCTGTTATTTCTCGTTTCAAATCATCAATGGTGGCTGGGAGAGGTGGCCGAAACACCATATCCTTAACATACCCCCATAAGAAAAAATCGCAGGGGGTAAGATCAGGGCTTCTTGGAGGCCAGTGATGAAGTGCTCTGTCACGGGCTGCCTGGCAGCCGATCCATCGCCTCGGGTAGTTGACGTTCAGGTAGTTACGGACAGATAAGTGCCAATGTGGTGGCGCTCCATCCTGCTGAAATGTGAATTGTTGTGCTTCGTGTTCGAGCTGAGGGAACAGCCAATTCTCTAACATCTCCAGATACTGTAGTCCAGTTACAGTAGCACCTTCGAAGAAAAAGGGACCAAAAACTTTATTGGCTGAAATGGCACAGAAAACGTTCACCTTAGGCTAGTCACGTTCATACTGAGTTGTTTCCCGCGGATTCTCAGTGCCCCATATACAGACATTGTGACGGTTGACTTTCCCGTTAGTGTGGAAAGTTGCTTCATCACGAAACACAATCATTGAAACGAAAGATTCATCTGTTTCCATTTGAGCAAGGATAAAATCACAGAAATCTATTCTTTTAATCTTATCAGCTGCAGACAGTGCTTGAACCAATTTCAGACGATAAGGTTTCATAACTAACCTTTTTCGTAGGACTCTCCATACAGTTGATTGTGGAATTTGCAGCTCTCTGCTAGCTCTGCGAGTCGATTTTCCTGGGCTGCGAACAAATGCTTGCTGGATGCGTGCTACATTTTCATCACTCGTTCTCGGCCGTCCACAACTTTTCCCTTTGCATAAAGACCCATTCTCTTTAAACTGTTTATACCAACGTTTAATACACCACCTATCAGGAGGTTTAACACCACACTTCGTTCGAAATGCACGCTGAACAACTGTCGTCGATTCACTTCTGCCGTACTCAATAACACAAAAAGCTTTCTGTTGAGCGGTCGCCATCTTAGCATCAACTGACGCTGACGCCTAGTCAACAGCGCCTCAAGCGAACAAATTTACAACTAAATGAAACTTTATAGCTCCCTTAATTCGCCGACAGATAGTGCTTAGCTCTGCCTTTTGTCGTTGCAGAGTTTTAAATTCCTAAAGTTGTGGTATTCTTTTTGAATCACCCCGTATACTGGAATTTAAAGAGAAATCCACCTCTAGTGTTGTTTGGTAAACATTTGATCATTGCGACTTCCTTGCCCCGACTGTTCCTTTTTTATCGTATGATACAGGGTCCATCCGCTCCCGCCATGTAGCAGCACTACTCAGTAACTCCTTTCTATCGAATGGACGGATCAGTTACAACTTATATAAAATGTGTAACGCAAAATTAACCGATATCTTCAGTTTACACTATCTTTGTAGGTTGAAATAGGAAATTTCAAGTATTTTCAGAAACACCCTGACGACTGTTGTGGAAGACGCATTTGTTTGCTTTCCAGTCTCTTCTAATAATTCCCAAGATATATGTCTTCATTGATCAGTAAATGTCTGGTGTCACCGCCAGACACCACACTTGTTAGGTGGTAGCATTTAAATCAGCCACGGTCCGTTAGTATACGTCGGACCCGCGTGTAGCCACTGTCAGTGATTGCAGACCGAGCGCCGCCACACGGCAGGTCTCTCTGTCTATTCTAGAGACTCCCTAGCACTCGCCCCAGTTGTACGGCCGACTTTGCTAGTGGTGGTTCACTGATTACACACACTCTCATTTGCAGAGACGACAGCTTAGCATAGCCTTCAGCTACGTCATTTGCTACGAACTAACAAGGCGCCATATTCAGTTACTATTGATATTGATATTGTGAATCATGTACCATCAAGAGCGACTTCATCATTAATGGATTAAAGTTAGTATCGAATTAGCTACGTCCGCTTTATGAATTCTAATTCCTTGTCATGTTCCAGACCTCTCGTCATTATAGTTCTTCCCTCCTCACGCCAGCCTGCGTGCATTTCGGTCTCCTCTAGTAACACGGTGTTGGCTCTTCTGCCAACACTACAAAATGTTCAAATGTGTGTGGATGCCTAAGAGACCAAACTGCTGAGGTCATCGTTCCCTAGACTTACACACTACTTAAACTAACTTATGCTAACAACAACACACACATCTATGCCCAAGGGAGGACTCGAACCTCTGGCGGGAGGAGCCGCGCAGTCCGTGACATGGTGCCTCTAACCACTCGGCCACTCATTGATCGGCAGAGATGGGTGACCAGGGCGCAGACCGCTGTGGCCGAGCGGTTCTAGGCTCTTCAGCCCGTAACCACGCTGCTGCTACTGTCGCAGGTTCGAGTCCTGCCTTGGGCATGGATATGTGTGATGTCCGTCTCATAGTGCTCAGAGCCATTTGAAACATTTTTTGAATTATTGTCTAGAGCCTCCCGTCGGGTAGACCGTTCGCCCGGTGCAAGTCTTTCGATTTGACACCACTTCGACGACTTGCGCGGTGATGGAGATGAAATGATGATGATTAGGACAACAAAACACCCATTCCCTGAGAGGAGAAAATCACCGACCGGCCAGAAATCGACGCCGGGCCTTTAGGATTGACATTCTGTCGCGCTCACCACTCAGCTACCGCGGGCTGACATTGATCAGTAAGAAACCGTCGCTGTATGAGTGGAATTCACATTAAAACTTCATCTGTCAATGTCACAAGTCAGAGCCGGAAACGAACACTAATTGTAAACATTTATTTTAAAACGCATTAAAGCTTATTTATAGACAACCCTATTTAGTTTACTGGAAGCATTCCCGATCATTTTAGCTCTCCATCCACATACGGTCTTCAGCTGACGTAAATACAAAAATCCCTACAAGTTTTTCTGTGACTTCATTGCTTAACTGCGCTTTTCCATTTCGTAGTTGGGCCTGTAGAGCGTCCCGACACAACGGCTAGTCTTACCAGTGTGGAGTGAGGTTATCTTGTTTTCACTGACAGCGAACTGCGCCAATATTACGATAGCTGTACCTATTTAACACCTATTATGATATTTTCCTTGTATTACTCAAGTTTTACAGACTATGTTCCAGTATTATCACTGTACTGCACACTTAATGTTAGACACCGATAAAAATATGTTCGTGATGATAGTGCTGTTGGTGGCAGTATGGATCCACAATATAAAAGGGTAGACTTTATAATCACTCCCAAACTTCTCTTCAATTTTGTTTTGCAGAAGCTTCGTTACGAGTTGACGCTCATATTACAAGCGCAATTTTTTCCCGGATTGTCTAAGGTTCCATAAAACAAATCACCTTTCTTTAGCCAGGCGTAACACCTCTTCCTATACAGATACTGGAAGTCCGGTTATAAGTGGGAAGGGTGCTGTTTTCCAGGCTTGAACTCACAGTTCATCGCCATGCAGCCCGATGATATAGTAAAATACGCGACTGATGTTATGAAGGGCGAGCTGCTCTGTTTTGTGTACGAAATCAGATCCTGCTCTTGATGGTTGTTTACGAGTGAAGCCACGAACAGGAGAGCTGCGACGGCCTGTGTATATCAGCACCAGCATGATGTGGTGGGCGAGAAGAAACAATAGACGCACACGTCGTGGGTTAATTGAGCGACCGGTAAACAGTGCAGCACATCCACACCACCCAATCCACGCCGTTGTCGTTCTTATGACTGTAGTACGTAGTCATCCGGAAGGACCCCGCCTCGGTGTATGCTCCTTGTGTTACCAAGATCATCAGCCTTTATGTTGAGTAGCATGACCAGATATCTACCCGTTTCGCTTTTGTGAAACGTATTGGCACGCCGTTGATCCGGTATACATGACCTGCAACCGTTAACCTAACTCAAAAGTAGAACTGTTAGTATGCACACAATTTCGCAGCATGACATGATAGTCTAGATACGAATTCAGGACTATACTGGAGGCAAAGAAGAGCTACACAAGATAATGAAATTGTTGTTCGCAACAGTCTGGCCCTAGTTTTATGACTTCATGATTACGATCACGCATAGCGTTCAATCTGTGTTATGTGCCAATGAAATATCGTCCAGGTCCGATAAATGATTCCGAGTCTTCGTTTATTTTGTAGCGCCGTAACTATAACAGCTCTGACAATGATGGTATGCTAGAGAAATCCTTTGCCGAATTCTATGCGGGTCTTCTACGTACAGAATAGAAACCTTGTTTTCGTAACATGCCTCGGGCATGGATGTGTGTGATGTCCTTAGGTTAGTTAGGTTTAAGTAGTTCTAGGGGACTGATGACCTCAGAAGTTAAGTCCCAAAGTGCTCAGAGCCATTTGAACCATTTTGTTCATTCGACATTCGTGGATCCATGAAACCTGCTCCCTTCACGGACACCACCTTCCATCATGGTGTGCTATGGTTTGAAGATGGTCACATTTCCACCGTCATCGGTTACTATTGCGGTCAAGACTATTTTCAGTTCAATTTTATGTCTGGCTCTGAGCACTATGGGACTTAACAGCTGAGGTCATCAGTCCCCCAGAACTTAGAACTACTTAAACCTAACTAACCTAAGGACATAACACACATCCATGCCCGAGGCAGGATTCGAAACTGCGACCGTAGCGGTCGCGCGGTTCCAGTCTGAAGCGCGTAGAACCGCTCGGACACAACGGCTGGCAGTTCAATTTTAAATCACTTTATCAAGACCGTTGATATTCCCCACTACAAATGTCCTAAAAATTACAGCTTCCGGCAGTCATTTTGCGTGTGTTGTCTAGTTTCTGTCATTACAAAAGTTCGATCCACAGTCAGTACAGAAGACTGAATCTCTAGTAATTCATCACTTTGCCATTAAAGAAGTTCTGTCGTCTCTCACATATGATCTCAGAGATGATACAGATACCTTTGCCTAATTACGAATTAGCGCTCTGCTGCAAATTCATGACTGTTAACAGAACGGGTTTCCGTGCGGTGTGTACATATTCAAATTAGTTTATAATGGACGATATTACGGCCGAGGTTTCCAGACCACAATCCAAAGAGAGATTGAAGTGAGTATTTGCTTAATCGAAAACAATTTCCATTATACTTCTCGCATTGTGTTTGCCCTGCATGAATATGGAGCTGAAATTATGCGCAGATTAGCGTATTGTTGTCGAATTATTTCCGTATAAGCCGCTCAGAATTTATTTCCTACTGTCTAGGTATACGAAGCAGACGCTTTCTGTTACAATGCGTCTCTGTGCTTTGTTGATGGCAGTGGGGAAAGATAGATTCGCACAGCCATAACTGCCATGGACCTACAGCTGAAAAGATCTTTGATGGTTTTCAGTTACTGCTACTTTGCCCAATTCTTTTGTCCTTCACTTTTAATTCTGAGTGGTCCCTAGAACTGCGTTCTTTAATGTTATTGGAACTGTTGACTGGTACTTATATTGCACTGAAGATTCCATTCATCATTTTTGCGAATGTGAGACTCCGTCTTTTTTAGAATCTAATCTCCCACCAGCTCCTTCCTAACTTCCTACTACTGCAGAAACCTTGCCGGATCTGATGCTGTTCTGTCTTTAATAGCATTTACTCTACCATGGATCCGACTTCAAAGCGTAAATCATCTATCCATTTATACCCACTACCTAATGTGTTCATCTGGATACACCAAGACTTACTAATAAGTTTCTTGTTTCATTTAGTGGCTAAAATAGAGCTCAGCGTTTGTTCTATATCTGTATATTATTTTTTTCTGGAAATTTAAGGTATTACCCTTGTGGATTAGTTGTCTGTCTATCTGTTCAAAATTATAGCAGAAAACTATTTAAATTTTCTATCACTAGTAATACCAGCAAATGCGTCTCACCACCACCGACTGACAACTCCCCAACTGCATACTGTGAAATGATAGAAAAGTCGACCCATTGCTCCACGTGGATAGTTGCCATGGACGGCTGCTACAAAGTAATAGAAAGCTTTCGACTTTTACTGCACCCATACCGCGCTTAGTTTTATTCAGTAATGAGTACACAATAATCCTTAACAATTGGAACTGTATTTCACATGTACCTCAAGCTTACAGTGAATTAAAGAATGAATATCAATATGCTGAAAGACGAAATACAGATGAGCAAAATTCCGGTAGATGGAGAAAAATAGGCAAATTGAGAGCAAGACTAAAGGCACGGTATCAAGTACAGTTTCAACAGGCGAAGAGTAGCAAGCTGACCTTCTGGAGAAGGCAATCTATTAGTTCAGTCAGCATTTGAAGTACCTTCAGTGCATCTAAATTCTACAGGGAGGCAATACTCCTATCCCGAACCCCACAAAAATCACAGTGAACGGGTGGGCTGAGGAGCCATCTCGATGAATAGATTCCCAGATATGTTACTTATGTGAGTGGCTCAAAGACTTCGTAAGTAAGGGAACCCAGTACGTTGTCCTCGACGGCGAGCGTTCGTCAGAGACAGTCAAGAGTGCCCCAGGGAAGTATGGTTGGACCGCTATTATTTTCCATATATGTTAATGAAACGGGAGACAGGGTGGACAGCATTCTGCGATCATTTGCTTTACGGGAATGTGTCGAAGATGAGTGAGTGACTGTAGGGTAATACAACACGACTTAGACAAAATTTCTAGTCGGTATGATGAATTGCAGCTGTTTATAAATTCATAAAAATGTAAATTAATGCGAATGAGTAGGAAAAACGAACACGTAATGTTCGAATAATACATCAGTATTGTCTTGCTTGACACAGACAAAAATGTTCAAATGTGTGTGAATTCCTAAGGGACCAAACTGCTGAGATCATCGGTCCCTAGACTGACACACTACATAAACTAACTTATGCTAAGAACAGCACACATAACCAAGGCCGTGGGAGGACTCGAACCTCCGGCGGGAGGGGCCGCGCATTCCGTTCATAGCGCCTCTAACCATGCGGCCACTCCGAGCGGCTAACACAGTCACATAGTTTAAATATCTGAGCGTAGCGATGCAAAGCAGTATGAAATGGAACGATCATGTGAGGATCCTGGAAGGGAAGGCGAATGGTCGACTTCTGCATACTGGAAGAATTTTGGGAAAGTGTGGTCCATTTCTAAAGGAGGCGTATATAAGACGCTGGTGCAATCTATTCCTGAGTACTGCTCGAGTATTTGGGATTCGCACCATGTCGAATTAAAGAAAGATATAGAAGCAATTCACAGGCTGTCTGCTAGATTTGTTACCAGTAGCTTCAAACTACACGCAACTCGAATGGTAAGCGCTGGAGGGAAGACGACGATCTTTTGGAGGAATACTAACAAAGAAATGTAGAAAACCGGCATCTGAAACTGATTGCACAACGACCCTACTGCTGCTAACATGTATTTCGCGTAAGGACCAGGAAGATAAGATACGGCAAATTAGGGCTCGTAGGTAGGCATGTAGATAGTCATTTTTCTTTCGATATGTCTCCGAATGGAACAGGGAAGGAGACGACTAATTGGTACAGGCTACCCTCCGCCACACACCGTGCAGTGGCTAGCGGAGTATGTGTGTAGACGTAAATGTGCAATGATAGGAGAGGTGAAGGAGAGATCTTCTCTAGTAACTGCCAGGAAAGCAGATTTCTTCTTGAATATGTTGCTGAAAAGGCGAGCAGAGTATGTGATGATATATTTGGTTGGGCGCGCGACGTATAGGACTTTAGGGCTCGTACGAAAATCTTTTGTAAGACTAGTGTAGTTAAGAGAAAACCATAAATGTTTCAACATATATTAAAACGTTTCAGTTCCCTAGAAACCAAATGCTCAATCAACTGCAACATACTATCCTTCTACCCCGTCTCATTCTCTCTGTCGGACACACACACATAGACACACTCAAAAATCAGTGCAATCGCCAATTATGAAATTATTAAATGAAAGAGAAATGACATTGTGTAAGACGTAAACTAGTACAGCTGATTTAAATGACTATTGACTATACTCCATGGCCTTAGACAGAGAAGAAGCACATATTTCGTTGCCTACTGACACACTACATGGTGTCAGAACGCATGATTATCAGAGGTTACTGGTATCGGCCATACTGCAGAAATCTCAGATTTCGTAAGCAGCCCATCGCTGAACAACACTGTAGCATTATTTGACAGCGCATTCGTTAATCTGACTCTTGTTGGAAACAATACAAGCCGTCCCCAAGGCTATTTCCAAGCCCAGTTTCATCATATGCCTGTCCAGCCACACACAAGTCCGGTTTCAGGCCCAAACGACACAAGCGGCTGCTTGGGATGCCATGATCAGCAGCGCCGTACAGATGCCCAAGTACCAAATATTCACAATGGGTGCATTCAGTAAACATGTGTCCAAAAGCGATTCGTTCACGAGATAATTCCGAATGTGTGATTACGAGCTGCCACTGAGCTCAGTACCAAACATTGCGCTAGTTAGTGTGAACGTATTCCAAATACAATGACGGAAAGTAATTGTACACTTGGGCAGACATCGTCGATTTTGGTCTGATGACGGCATATACCACCTGGGGGATAGTCAATGTACTGAAAATGATTTCAAAGTCGGCCGCCAACAGGTAGTGTAGTGGAATAGCTACCAGAGCGCCATCTGTGTCTATCCATAAATAGGGAATGCTCACTGCCAGAATTCCCAGTGTTGCGCAAACGTGTGAAGCAAGCACGCAACCACGTGACGCAGACGCACTAGTGCTTCCAAGAGCCAAATGAGCGAGTCTGAGACTGTGGCCTTCCGAGTGGCTTGATGGTCATTTCGAAGAATTGCCACACGGATTGGACGTTCTGCGTCGGTTGTGCAAGGATTTTGGTATCTGAAGTCACGTGAACGTTCTCACACGCATAGACGAGTTTCTGGAAGTCCACGCAGCACAGATGCCCGTCAGGATCGTCGTATTGTAATGGGTTCGAAAATGGTTCAAATGGCTCTGAGCACAATGGGACTCAACTTCGGAAGTCTCCTAGAACTTAGAACTACTTAAACCTAACTATCCTAAGGACATCACACAGGATTCGAACCTGCGACCGTAGCGATCTCGCGGTTCCAGACTGTAGTGCCTAGAACCGCACGGCCACTCCGGCCGGTCTATTATAATGGGGGCAGTGGCAGATTGTGCAGCTACCATAGAACAGAAAAGAGGGCTTGTGAGCCCATGTGTATCAACACGAACTTTGCGAACCGGCTGTTAGCAGCGGAATTACGGACACGTACAGCTCTAGCTCGTCTTCCACTCACGCCACAGCATCGACGTGCACGGCTTCACTGGTACCGTCAGATGATGGAATGACGCGCAGTGGTCTTCAGCGATGAAAGCAGACTCAGTCTGTACGCAAGTGAAGGTCGTTTGCACGTGCCACACAGACTTGATGAGCGCTGCCTCAAAGAGTGTATTCGTCCAATAGACACTGAGGTGCGATAAGCTACAACTCTCGTTCACCTTTGGTGCTTCTCGAGGGGACGCCAGCCAGCGCTCCTTACGTGCAGAATGTTGTTACGCTCGTTCTTTTGCCGTTCTTGCAACAGGAAGGTGGTATGTTGTTCCATCAGAATAATGCTCACCCACACACTTCTCATGAAATTCATCGTGATGTGCAAGACGTGCAGCAACTTCCATGGCCAGCACTATCTTCTATCGAGCAAGTGTGTGATGTGGTGGTTGAGAAGTGTCTCATGCGACTCCTCTACCGACAGCTGTTACAGAACTGTGTGAACGGGTTGAGCAAGCGTGTCTGGGGTATCCGAGGTCAGTATTCGCCATCTCTGCGGTGGACTGGATGCCAGGTCAGCATCCGTAGAGGTTTCACCACGACTAATACGCGTGTTACAGCACGGTTCGATACATGGTACCTCAGGGCCGCTTGTGCTATTGATCTGTAAGTGCAATCTTTTGATATACTCTGACACGTCTTCCTAATTAATACATTTACGGAAATATGTACGTGAGATTCCATCTCTGACAATAATGTTATTCTGACGGAGAACAAAGAGAAACAGAAGTTTGAACAGAAAATTAATTACTCCTCCCACGAATTATAAAGTAATAAATCATCACCCATCTGACTGCGAGTTTTAAAATACCCTCTAACGTCTCCGAACGACTAGTTTGCAATGCTCCTGTACGCAACAGACAACTGGCCTTGTGTTGCCGCTGGTACTGCGAGATTAGCAAGATGTTAAAATATTTCAAAAAGCAATACTGCGATCCATGCCGAGAGCAATGCATGGACTAATTACAACAATTACTGCCACACTTTTATACATAGAAATTGAATGATCAGGACGGGTTTGGTCAACTAACATTATACGATGTAAGGAAAAATGAAAGAAACAAATAAAAACTTTTAATTTACTATATTCAGAAAATTGATTATTTAATTGCTGACAGACTTTACACTGAGTTTTAATTATTCCATAATGTCTATACTCAATAAATACGTTTCTGACCACAACAAATACTACCCTATGTGTATCCATACACAAATCTGACAAAGATCTTTCAGTGCGCAAGCAAGCAACAACTACGTGCAGCGAAAAGGCTAATTGCAAAAAATACTCAGTTAATACCAAAGTCTCCTCCAACGATACTAGCACGATCACGGCAGGCTGCGACCTCGCATGTTGCTCTGCTTTTCTCCACCGCTCCCTGTGTCCCAACACTTCCGACTTCCCTCGACAATTGCTCGCTCGCTACTACTCACGATAGTAATACCTGAGATTCAGAGATTGTTTAAGCACACAGCTGAATCATAAACGACCAACTTCCAACTCCACACGCACTGTTGCAAGAATAAATCTTGACTGAATTGTAAATCTCTAAACGGGTGCACCAATTTTTTTTCCGTCAGTGTATAAACTTTGCGAATAAGTCACCATATAATTGGGATGAAATTGCACCGTGAAGTTTTTATCTTACCGCCCAATCTGTTTGCTGAAAGTTCTCCGCAAAGCTCATTGTCTTATATTAGTAAAAGCAATCGATTAACGTATTTGATAATATCTTTGAAAGCTACTGAATTCTTTTGACTTTATCTGTAACCACAGCTAGTGCGAAAAGAGTTTATCAAAACTCGAACGTACCTTAGGTCACCACTTTCTCAAAAACGATTTTGTGGACTGTCATCTTTAGAGACTGAAAGAGGCGAAGTTATCGTGTACCATAATTCAATTTCAATACATTAAAAAGTCCACCCTATCTGGATTGACTTCAAAGCTAGAAACGAGAGTATACGTATGATAAAAGTTGATCTGAATGATTGCCAGACCCAGTTAATATGTTTCCACATTAAATTCTTCATCTGGAGGTGTGTTTAAAGTAAGTCGCGAATATTACTGAGCACAGATTCGGCAGGGGCCACACAAGAAGGGGAAAATAGCCATCGTCGGGCCATTATGCGCGTCGAACGTCTTTTTGAAGAACAAACAGCACCAGGAAGATACGGACCGTAGATAGGAAGCTGGAATAGTAAACTGCATCTAGACTAAACTCAGCTGAAGGAGCCACCACCTACTTTGTGTACTAAACGACAGGAATTCATCGTATCATGTTTCTCATGTGGGCAGTCCGTTGGCACCGGAAGAACGTGTTGTTGCGCAGACAGTGATAGAGCACAGTTTTGCAGCGCCCTACCCTCAACAGAAGTCAGCAATCTGGGAAACGCTAACTCCGAAGCCATTAAAAAAACAGAAATCTCTAAGGTGGAATAAGGTAGGAACCCATCCGGTACTTTTGCGTTTAAGAACACGGGACCAGAATCTTACAGGCTAGCACCAAGTGAATTACCATATTGTTGACTCTGTTGTAGTAAAAGCTACTTCAGTTGAATAATATGGATAAAATCTAGAATAGAGGAAGAGGAATCTTTGTGTGTACGTTCAGTAGATCCGTTTGGCTAAAAACGCGAAATAGGACAGATGGTGGTGGTCAGGAGCGGCTTGTTTCTCAACTCCAACACTAAAAATACATACGACTGGTTGCTTATGTTTAAATTGAGCATAGAAGGGATATACTTGCAATATTAGAATGAACCGGATTGTTCGGCACTCAGATGAATCACTGTCAGGGAGTGATGCTCAGAATCAAGCACATGTAAAAACTGTATTTCTTGCTGGGAGCGCTCTGTGTAACTTACTTCTATCCTACAATGATAGCCACAAAACTAGATATGACGAGCAACTGCAGAGTTCTCAAACCAAATGATAGGACGTATAGAGAGTTTCCAGAATGATATCAGGCCGTTTCAGTTTTAAATTCAAATATATTCATTAGTAATCTGGAACTCAACATGTACTCAATGAAGATAGAGAGTACGTGCATAATTATTTCAGTAGATATTTCTTTCCCTTCTGATCAACATTACGTATTCCGCCAACTAAATCGTTTCTGCTCATGTATTTTTAACACGTTCATTTCTATCTCATTATCCGACCTTATGCCTGGTGTTGTTACTTTGGTTGCATTGTAAACTTGCATTAATACTCAATGAACGCAATGCTTTCTTGTCCTTATGTACTTCTGATTAACTTGAACTCAACAGCTATTGTAACAAAGAGCGCTTTAATGTGAGCACTGTTTCATTCAGTAGTCTGGTGAAATGCCCTATTTTATCATATTGTGAATTACTGCTGAAACGTCCCCTTTGAAAAATTAATGAATTACGGTGCTGATAAACCTCTTACATTATTTGATTTTCAAACAGCTGAGCACAACGGAACGTACTCAGACATTTTGCTCTTTACCTATTCTGATCAACATTAAACTGGCACACAATATTTTTATCGCAACGCAATCTGACTTTCAAAAATCCCTACAAAAGAATGGCCCTGACTAACAATAATCCTTACCTTTCATTAATCACTTACCTCACAAAGATCTTCGTTACTCGAACTACTGCAATACAGCGAGCGCCACAACTGCCAGCTAAGTCAAAGATTCAAACTACTGAAGGCACTAACTACTGATAGGCATAGTTAGCAAATGAAAGATTTTGATAGAGAACAAACAATGTATTTACCTTAATAGTGTTCAAAAGTCATAATATATATAGCACTTCATGACATCCAGTCTTACAAATTTACTGACTCTGGTGGACACACGTCCAGATCATCCGCTCTCAAAACTCCACCATCTCTCTCCCCACATCCACCACTGCTGGCGGCTCACCTCCAACCTCCGCAACGTTACGCGCTGTTAACAGCCAACTGCCCAACACTACAATAGCAAACTCCAACAATGCAAACCAGCCACAGACTGCACACAGCACAGTCAATGATTTTCATATAGAGCTCTACGTGGCGTTACCAACATAAAAACCTAAACAGCCTACTTACACTGCAGCCATGCTTCACGCACTCTAGGGCCACCTTGTTTAATAAATCGAATATGGCCAGGGAGCGGATTATCTGTAATTTCACCCTGTGCAGCTTTTTCTGCAGTTGTTTCTCGATGGCTCAGCAGTAACCTCACTAAATCATATTCAATTTTGGAATAGTCTTCAAAGCTAAAAGCTAGAAAAATATCAATACAGTGTTTTTCTTTACGGAGAAAACGCATATACTCAAGAACTTTAGGGCCTGCAAGAATTATACATGATTTGATTAACGTAATATTTCTCATTCATGTCACACACAAATTTGTGTTTTTTCTTTTCAGCTGAATACATAAAAATGTTAACCATGTTTATCAACTTTCAGCTACTTTCATTGCAAATCCTCTGAAGTCATCTACTTGTTAGGGAGATTCATTCACCTGCAACACTCACCGTACATAGTTAAAATACTTCTTACAAGTCAATTTAAAATTTTATGAAATTTTGTATTTCTGTATCACTGTTCCCAATGGAAATTATTTGTAAATTATATAATAAAGATTTCCATCATTCAACAAAATCAGTAACAGATGTTTTATATTTTCATCCTTTACTTATAGCTTAATAGATATAATGTTTTCACTAAAACTGGACCAGTACATTGGACCTAGTTCCTTCTGCTCTCACCAAAAGCTTCTAAGGTCTCAGGAATATCATAAATGAAAATGAATTGTTTCATTTTTAATATTTGGCAATGGAATGAAATTGAGAAGTTTATTTCTATTACAGTGTAATGAGTATGTAATAGTTACTTTCCTTCACCTAAAGGAATCCTTTTCCACTATTACTACCACTAAATTAAAATTTATTTTCTAGGTCTTACCAAGGACCCGAGGAAAGGCAATTAATGCCTGAGCATGAGGAAGAATTATGCTCTCGAACTGGCCCTGACCATGTGACATATCCTGTGACAAATTGCAGGTGGCAGTTTGACGCAAGTATTCTGTGATTACATCCAATAAAAGAAAAATGAAATTTTACCAATAATAACCATAATACACATTACATTGCTGAACTTCTCAGCCAGTGAAGATTTATACATACTTTTAATCTCATGAGAGCGCCAGAACGTATCATGAGATGCATGTTAATACCTAAAATGCCTACCAGAATATAAATACATTTTATTGAGGAGATATAAATGTTTTTCTTATGTTGTTCATTTCGCCAAACTGTCAGCCACCATATCACACTGTAATGAATACAAAGCTAATTCTAGCTTTTCCCTAGAAAAATGAGAACGGATATCTGTATCCTTTGTCTTCAGATGATAGCACTTTCAAAAATGGTTCAAATGGCACTAAGCACTTAGAACTACTTAAACCTAACTAACCTAAGGATATTACAGACGTCCAAGCTCGAGGCAGGATTTGAACCTGTGACCATAGCAGCAGCTCGGTCCTGGACTGGAGTGCCTAGAACGGCTCGTCCACGGCGGCTGGCAATAGCAGTCTGCAGCGTCGGCGTTATTGCGCTTTGGTTGTAGCAGTGCATGACTAGTGCGTTATTTCCTTGTTGACCTACTTCAGGTAGTATCACAGTAGGTCAGTCCAGTTATTTCTGTGGAGTTGTCTTCAGTGAAGTATAGTTGCAGATTCTTGGTTCCCTAAACATATCTGAAAACTCGTTTCACAGAGATACAGTGTTGATTTTATGGATCTTTTCATTGTTGAATTAAAAAATTGTGTAAGCATATGTAACGTCAGGTCTTGTCACGTGTGAAAGATACAGCAGACATCGATACATTGTCTGTACAGTATGTTGTTTCTTTTTTCAGAAGGATCTTTATTAGTATTTGCATTAATAGTAATGGCAGATCGAATGAATCTGCAATGTGACATTCCAAAACGATCTAATGCTTCACTGAAGTATTTCTTTTGACCTTGCTTAATCACACTACTGTCATGATTTCTGGTTGTATTCATGCCAGTACACTGCTTCATTTCACCAGTATATTTCACACAATATTTGCCTTATAGCTTTTCCTTGGTTTCTGTACTGACCCGCCATTAAGGAAGAGCATTATTGATTTGTTAGTAAAATAACCTATTCCTCTGATATCACTGTCGACTAACCTGCTTGAAACCATACAGATACTTTTGTAACATACCTGGGAGCCTGAATGTGACTTATAAACATCGGTGTCAATAACTCCCTGCAGAACTGCCCTTACTGGAGCCATCTGATCAAAGTTTAGAATGTTCTTAGCATCCAAAGCAAATAGGTAGCTAACTGAAATGTACCTTGCAACTGGTGAGCAGACTTCATCATAATCAGTATCTTCTGTTTGAACATATCCTTTACCACTAATCTTGCCTCACGTAGAAGTATTTCTCCTTTTTTACTTGAAGAAAATATGCCAGTAACCACGTTCTGTGTTTCATGAAGGAGTCATATTCTTCACCTGTCGCTTTCGTCCATGGCTCATCATGAGCAGGTGACAATTCCTCTCCAACAGCCTGAGAATTATTTGACATAGAACAAAATAAACCGCCGTCATCCATTTCTTTCTCTCTGTATTGGAAAATATCTTGTCGCGGATGTAAGGTGTAATCTCGTGTCGGAGTATCTATTGATACTCTCTCCTCAAGTGTTTAGGCATCATCAGCAGCAGCAACACAGACATCACCGTTTTCTGTTTCATATTTATTATACTTGGGACGAATTTATGGTCTACAAAATTACGGAAAGTATGTTGCGTATTTCTTCTGTTTAATATCTTCGGGTGGCATAAAACTTCACTCGGCTCGTACAGTTTATCACTGTTTACTTCATTGTCTATAAAAAAAATAAAAAAGTTTCTGCACTTCACGTAGTCTGCGTGTTACGTCTTTCGCTTGTAATCCAAACGTCGTGGGTCTAGGTCTCAAGCCTAACCGCTGCTTGGCATCGGCAATGGCGGCTATAGACTTCTGGCATAATAAATCACACTCGTTCTGCAACGGCCTTGTCAAAGAGGGCAGAAGAGGGGACACAGCAGTATCTAGCCCTTGGAATGGGAAACTATCCGTGCAGGGTGGAAGAATCAGCACTGATCAACGGCATGAGGATGCAAACGCCAGTGGGAACCAATGCATTAAAAACACATGGGACACGTGACCTGTAATTGAAAAAAAATATGATTATCATCTCTCAGTTGACAAAGGATTCTGGATTGGTCCCCCTTTCGGATCTCCAGGAGGGGCTACCGAGGGGAAGATGGCCATGAGAAAAAGACGGACTTAACAACAAAAGGTTGACATTCTACTAGTCAGGACGTGGAATGTCAAGTGTTGTGGTGGTCTGTGAAGTGAAATGAAAAGAAGACAAAAATTTTTGGTCCGACGAATATAGGCTAATATCGACAGCAGCAGAGAAATGGTATAACAGGATGGTTCAAATGGCTCTGAGCACTATGGGACTCAACTGCTGTGGTCATCAGTCCCCTAGAACTTAGAACTACTTAAACCTAACTAACCTAAGGACATCACACACATCCATGCCCGAGGCAGGATTCGAACCTGCGACCGTAGCAGTCGCACGGTTCCGGACTGCGCGCCTAGAACCGCGAGACCACCGCGGCCGGCCGGTATAACAGGAGCTGGATTCGTTGTGATTGGGGAGGTAGGGCAACAGAGAGTGTGTTACACTGTTCTGTTGAGTGTGGGTTATTCTCGTCAGAACCGACTGCGAACTAACGCCATCAACAATAATATAGGTATACGCACCGACGTCACAGGCACAAGAAGAAATAGAGAACGTGTATAAGAATATTGAATCGGTAATGTAGTATATAAGGGGAGATGAAAATCAACTATCAAGGGAGATTGGAAGGCTGTTGTAGGGGAAGGATGAGAAGAAAGGGTTACTATATAGTACTGGCTTTGTAGCAGGAATGAGAGTGGAGTAAAAACAATTGAGTTCTGCAATAAATTTCAGCTAGTAATAGCGAATACGCCGTTTAATAATCGCAAGAGGAAAGGAAATACGTGGAAATAGTCTGGAGACACCAAAAGATTCCAGCTAGGTTACTTGATGGTTAGACATGGATTCCGAGATTGGATATCGGATTGTAAGGCCAATCCAGGAGCTGATATAAACTTAGCTTAGAATTTAGTGACGATGAAGAGTACACTGAGGTTTAAGAGAATAGTACAGAAGAATCAGGTTGGAAGGAAGTGAGATACTGAAGTAATGAGAAAGGATAAGACTCCTTCGAAGTTTGCTAAAGATGTGCACATTGCAATACGTAATGCCACAGTAGGCATTCCAGTTGAAGAGGAATGGACATCTTTAATAAGGGCAGTCACAGAAGTTAGAAAAATGTGAGTATAAGAAAGGTAACTGACTGGAAATATTGGGTAATGCTTAAGACATTTCAGTTAATTGGCGAAAGAAGGAAATTCAAAAATAGTCAGGGAAAGACTGTAATGCAGCAATATAAATCACTTAGGAATGACACAAATAAGAAGTTCGATAAACTAAGGCGAAAAGGCTGCATGAAAAATGTGAAGAAATCGAAGAAGAAATACTCGTCCTGAGGACTGGCACAGCATATATAAAAGTCAAAACAATCTTTCGTGAAATTAAAAGCAAGGGTGGCAGCACGAAGATTGCGAAGGGAAATCCATCGTTACATGCTGAAAAGAGTAGCCCACACTAAAGTCATCGACGAGGGAGAGGAATTGTCCGATGACATGTCTGAAGAAGAAACTGGAGTCGATACGGACGACATAGGGGATCTAATATTAGAAATGGAATTTAAAAAACCTTTGGAAGACTTAAATAAGGTTTAATCAATAGATAACATTTCATCGAAATTTCTAAAATCAGAGGGGCAAGTGGCAATCAAACGACTGTTCAAGGTGATGTGTAGAATCTACAAGACTGGTGACGTACCATCAGACTTTCGGAATAACATCAGCAAAGGCTCGTAGATAGAAGAACTATCGCACACTCGGCGTTACAGCTTACGCATCCAAGTTACTGACAGGAATAATAAACAGAAGAATGAAAAAGAAAACTGAGAATGTAGACTGTAATGACTGTTGTATCTGTGTGTGGTAATAGGAGTTTTCCCTGTAGACATTTCAATTCGCCATAGAGCAGCGGCCTACTGACTCAAGAGGGGTAGACATAACAAAATAAGAGAAATAACTGGGCAAGACATAACCAACAAACGGAAATTAAAGAAATGCAGAAATGACTCATGGCAGACAGAATGGGACACAGCTGATAACGGAAGACGGTCTACTCTTTCTTTCCCAGCACCCGGAAGAGCATGAATTTGAAGTACACAAATCCAACACGAGTCATGGTGCACATTCTCACGGCCCACGGGCCGTATAATATGTTTCTTTGTGCTTCTGCTGAGAATGGCCCGCATGATCAAATAGTGCACATCTGTTATGCCGTGGAACATTTAAGACCGAGGTTAGGTAACTAAGACATTGGACACTTAATAGGTGCAACTCTATAAACAACATCGCAGGCAAAATATCGAGAGCGCTAAATGCAGCAAACAAACAGGGGATACCATGTGCTAAAATAAGACAGGCTCCACGTCTGATAGTCAACAGTACGTAGTAAACGACACAAACACAGACACTGAATCGGGTGCTATAGCACACACAGGAAGTTCAGACGAGATACACATGCAAACATAGTGAAAGTAAAAACGCTAAGTCGAATCAATCTGAATTGAAACTCTCTATTCAGTTGGTTGTTTACCATTTCCTTACATTTAACAGAATCTGAAGATGTGGCATTTCTTCTTTCGCTGCATCGCGTGTGACTGGCTCGATGTGTTACCGAGCCCTCGCACCTCATGCAGTTGACTATGACATATTAAATAAACTCTCAACTTCCATTGTTACCTTAAGTTCGGAAACAAACTGTTAGCTAATTAAACAATAAATTATTAAGTATGACAACAGTCAAGACAAAATATGTAACAAATCTATACCACGAAAGGCATAAAGGGAAAAACTGACACACCATATCTACGTCAAATTTATTATCATCTCTTATCTCTTCCATTAAATACGATTTTAATTTTCACTTAAAATACGTCCACAAACTATTATCTCTGCTTATCATGATTCTCTAAGTTAGGAACGTATTCCAACAAAATTGTATATACACACTTGCCCTTTTTTCTGTCTTCCCACTTTTAATTCTTCTGTAAAAAGCTCAAAAATGTACTAATAACATAAATGGCTTTGTGTGATATAACATGAAGAATCACGAAATGTACGACCTGCTATATAATAACAGGCACCAGGTCCTTACTTGATAAATAAACAAATAATAAATGTTATCTCTACTCAAAATCATTTAGGCAATAATAATAATGATATCGTATGGTTAAATGGCCCTCTGCAAGTCATTCCATTGGGCGCCCTCCCACTGAAGTACTAGCAGACCCCGTTGTTGCCCATCTTCAGTGATCGGGTGAGATGCGGCGTATACAACGTGGCAAAGCCGTAAAACAGCATTTAATAATGTACACATTGCTGTTTTCAGCAGTGCTCTGTTCATGTGCTCTGTAACGCCAGTCTGCTGAAGAGAGCATTGAGTAATCGTCTGATCCTTAATACTATTTCAGGTCGAGAAGAATCCGAGATAGATTTGTTTTTGGAGAAGGTCCGCCTTAAGCGAAACACAACTTCTTTTTTTTCTTTTTATTCCCCAGACTTGTTTCGCAGCAGTTACAGCACCATCATTGGGTTTTACGTTATATTCTATAAAACAGGAAAAATGACTTTTGCTAGTAGCACACACATAAAATTGAGTTTTTAAAGACGGTACTAATATATTTGAAAAACGAGCAAAATTTTGTATACAGGGTGGTCCGTTGATAGTGACCTGGCCAAATACCCCACGAAAAACTACAAAGAACGAAACTTGTCTAGCTTGAAGGGAGAAACCAGATGGCGCTATGGTTGACCAGCTAGATGGCGCTGCCATAGGTCAAACGGATATCAACTGTGTTTTTTTAAATAGCAATCCCGTTTCTATTACATATTCGTGTAGTACGTAAAGAAATATGAATGTTTCAGTTGGACCACTTTTTTCGCTTTGTGATAGATGGCGCTGTAATAGTCACAAACGTATACGTACGTGGTATCACCTAACATTCCGTCAGTGCGGACGGTATTTGCTTCGTGATACATTACCCGTGTTAAAACGGACCGTTTACCAGTTGCGGAAAAGGTCGATATCGTGTTGATGTATGGCTATTGTTTCAAAATGTCCAACGGGCGTGTGCTATGTATGCTGCTCGGTATCCTGGACGACATCATACAAGAGTCCGGACCGTTCGCCGGATAGTTACGTTATTTAAGGAAACGGGAAGTGTTCAGCCACATGTGAAACGTCAACCACGACCTGCAACAAATGATGATGCCCAAGTAGGTGTTTTAGCTGCTGTCGCGGCTAATCCGCACATCAGTAGCAGACAAATTGCGCGAGATTCGGGAATCTCAAAAACGTCGGTGTTGAGAAAGCTACATCAACATCGACTGCACCCGCACCATATTTCTATGCACCAGGAATTTCTTGGCGACGACTTTGAACATCGTGCACGGTTGTGCCACTGGGCACAAGAGAGATTACCGGACGATGACAGATCTTTTGCACGCGTTCCATTTAGCGACGAAGCGTCATTCACCAACAGCGGTAACGTAAACCGGTACAATATGCACTATTGGGCAACGGAAAATCCACGATGGCTGCGACAAGGGGAACATCAGTGACCTTGGCGGGTTAATGTACGGTGCCGCATTATGGGAGGAAGGATAAATGGCCTACATTTTATCGATGGCAATCTAAATGGTGCGATGTATGCTGACTTCCTACGTAATGTTCTACCGATGTTACTACAAGATGTTTCACAGAATGGCGATGTACTTCCAACATGATGGATGTCCGGCACATAGCTCGCGTGAGGTTGAAGCGGTACCGAATAGCATATTTCATGACAGGTGGATTGGTCGTCGAAGCACCATACCATGGCCCGCAGGTTCACCGGATCTGACGTCCCCGGATTTCTCTCTGTGGGGAAAGTTGAAGATCCACCGACAACGCCTGACAATACGCGCCAGCGCATTTTCAATGTATGTGCGCGCTACTCGCTGTTGAGAGGAATGTCGTTACTCGTATTGCCAAATACACTGAGGCTGACGGAAATCATTTTGAGCATTTATTGCATTAATGTGGTATTTGCAGAAAATCAGGCTGTAACAGCATGCGTTCTCAGAAATGATAAGTTCACAAAGGACATGTATCACATTGGAACAAACGAAATAAAATGTTCAAACGTATCTACGTTCTGTATTTTAATTTACCAACTGCTCGTATAAAATTGTGAGCCATATGTTTGAGACTACTACAGCACCATCTATCACAAAGCGAAAAAAGTGGTCCAACTAAAACATTCATATGTCTTTACGTACTACACGAATATGTAATGAAAAAATGGGGCTTTCTCTTAAAAAAACGCTGTTGATATCCGTTTGACCTATGGCAGCGCCATCTATTGGGCCAACCATAACTCCATCTGGTTTCCTCCGTCAACTTAGACAAGTTTCGTTCTTTGTAGTTTTTCGTTTGACGCTTATTTCGTGAGATATTTGGCCCGGTCACGATCAATGGACCACCCTGAATATAGGCCTACCTTGTTGCCACATGCTGTGGATTTCCTGAATTTAATTTAATTTAATACAGTTGTTGTATTTTACAAAAATGGTTCAAAAGACTCTGAGCACTATGGGACTTAACTTCTGAGGTCATCAGTCCCATAGAACTTAGAACTACTTAAACCTAACTAACCTAAGGACATCACACACATCCATGCCCGATGCAAGATTCGAACCTGCAACGGTAGCGATGGCGCGGTTCCAGACTGTAGCGCCTAGAACCGCTCGGCCACTCCGGCCGGCTGTATTTCAGTTATTCGTTTGCAGCCATACAGAACTTAATGTAGAACAATTATTTAATTCGAAAATTTTCGATTGTGGGTGTTATGGTTATGCCTACCATTACCTAATAGTATTTGGAAGATCTTGTGCCGCACAGGGTAGCCATGTTGTCTCAGGCGCCTTTCCACAGTTGGTGCGGCGGTTCGAGTCCTCGCTTGGGCATGGGTATGTCGGTTGTCCTTAGTGTAAGTTAGTTTTGGTTAGATTACGTAGTGTGTGAGACTAGGGACCATAGAACTTACCACAAATTTCCAATTATAGGAACGTTTTGTATGTGTGTGTGTGAGTGTGTGAGCGTTTGCAATATGCTTCATATACTTTTACAGGTTTCCCCAACATCTTCACTGTGAAGTAACTTTTAGTGTCACTGTTTACAAACAACAGAAACAAGATGGGGGACAGATGACTAGTTCAATGCTTTTTGATTATGAATTTTGAACCTTCGTGCAGTGTATCTGTTATATTCTGTGTGTGTGTGTGTCTGTGTGTGTGTGTGTGTGTGTGTGTGTGACAGAGAGAGGATATACAGGTGTATGTTTTATTTATTTATTATTTTAATTTTACTTAATTTTTTATTGTTCTGTGTGTGTGTGTGTGTGTGTGTGTGTGTGTGTGTGTGTGTGTGTGTGTGTGTGTGTGTGTGTGTTTGTGATTGGAAGAGGGTTTGAGGTGTTTATGGGTTGGTGCCCTCTGACAGTTCTTCGAGGGCAGAGAACAGAGTTCCATTGCAGAGAATTGTGTATTCATTTATTACTTGATTTCCTATAATTATGGCTTTTTGTATTTGATAGTTTTCTTCAGTTATCAGTTTTTGTTGTGGGCTGTTTCTACATTTGAGAATTGTCCCGCCACTCTTAATGTTCGATAGGCTGTGTTTCACGTCCATAAGGTGTTCAGCAAATGTTGAATGATAGCTGTTACTTTACAACGCTCTTCTGTGTTCTGTGTATCTGCTAGTAAAGTTTCTGCTTGTCAGCCATACATAAATTGATTTACAGTCTTGAGATATCAGCTAGTAAACACGAAATGTGTTGTGCCTCTCTCCTCCTGTGTTGGCTGCTCTTAGTTTTCTCTGTATTGAGTTGTCTGTCCTGTAGACTATTTTTAGTCCTTGTTTTTTGAATATGTTGCCTGCTGTATGGACTGTTTTGTTGATGTATGTGAGAGTGTACACGCTGTTCGTTTTTTTTTCAAATATGTAAATATTGTCTCTAAAAATTCCAATTTTTGTGTGTGCTAGTACCAAAAAGCATTTTTTCTGTTTTATAGAAGATGTTGCTGTAACTTCTGCGAAACATGTCTTGGGAATAAAGACAAAAATAAGAAATTATGTTTTGTCAAAGCGGACCTTCTCCAGAAACAAATCTATTTGCAGGCAAACATTAACAGAAGAGCTTCAACATTCAGAGTTTTCTAGACCTCTGTTAAAGTACTCTTTAGTACTGTCTGAGCGAATAATGTATGTTTTATTCTCCAATTCATTTCCCACTTTGACCTTTTACGCTTTGAAAGCTGCCAAGACATACAGTTTGTCATTTAGTAAATATAGGTAACATTTCTGAAACACCGTCAATGAAAGTTATTAAATATTTCGTATCTCTTAGAGATGCAATCATCATGCTGCCACATACGACGGTGTGAATCAAATGTAGGTCGCGGTTCGGACTGAGTCGATACGATACGTGATATCACACGTTGCAATAAAGGTTGTATGCCGCGACACGTATCAGTGCAACACTGGTGGTCCCACTGGTATGATGCGTCACGCGATCCAATATGGAACGCTATACTCGTCATACAGGTAGTAACAAAAAAGCACGGATCATGTTTCTGTTTTAGTTTCAGTTGCAATCATAAGTTCTTCTAAAGAGGATATTATGTGTCCTACCATTATTTAAAGCACAAAAAATTGGAAAAAAGAACATGTACTGGGGTCACACAGACAACGCTATAAATATGAAAGATAGTTCTGCTGTGATTTCTCGTGCTCTCTTCCAACACGAACACACATTCCACAAATTCTAGGACTGTTTGCATAGATTTCCATATTTGGAGGAACTACTACCAGTTACTGTGACAAAGCAGAGAAGTTACATCATTTGTGTATGAGTGAGGTGAAACTGGTGAGATGGAAATATAGATACTTTAGTGATGAATGGAGGGTTTGACTGGTAGCAAGGAAGGTGCTCATCAGGACACTAAAGAAAACATATCAGAGGGAAAGGTTTTAGTCGTCAGCTTTTGTAGGTGCAGAAAAGGTAGTGATGGGATTCTCAGTGCTAGTTACTGTCGGGCATTAAGTGTGGGAGTTTATTGTTACATGGGATGGACGCACAATCGGTAAGAATGCAGCGAGGGGAGAGCAAGTGGCTGGACGCATCAGCAAAGTGGCTCTTGAGGCCGTAATGGCTCGTTTCATGACAGAATGTTAAATGTCTAGGGCTATGATGCTTGTTGTATTCTTGGTACAGGAAGGGGGACTGGGAAATGGATAAGATCTGCAGAAGAGCAGGGGAGAAACTACAATGTGTGGTGGTAAAAATAACTGACGTCTGAGGTGTTTTTGGATGCGTTTGGAGAGGATGAATCCAGGAAATTTGCTGAAGACAGTAACACCAATAATGGAATGTGCGTAACAGATACCAAAAGAAGGTCTATTGGGTTTCAGAAAGATTTTGTATGGTTTGAGTTGAAGCTGGTCTAAAGAAATTCAAGATAAGGGTACTCATGATCCATGGCTATGTTGTTCTTTGTTTGCAGTAGTGAAGTTTATTTTATGTTCAGTAGTGCGAGTGTTTCTGTTTATTTATGCCTTGGAAGGTAGGTAATGAAAGTTGAGAGTAAGGGGACCGTAATATGTGTCAATGAGCTTGTCGATATATGTAGCAATTGTGAGTCTAGATTTGGGATTATTATCAGCAATGATGAATGCCTTCATTCTTCTTGCTGCCTTCACATACAGATACACCCATCGTGATAGACGAAGATGTTCAAATGTGTGTGAAATCCTATGGGACTTAACTGCTAAGGTCATCAGTCCCTAAGGTTACACACTACTTAACCTAAATCATCCTAAGGACAAACACACACATCCATGCCCGAGGGAGGACTAGAACCTCCGCCGGGACCAGCTGCACAGTCCATGACTGCAGCGCCTAAGACCGCTCGGTTAATCCCGCGCGGCATAGACGAAGAGCTTCGACGCTTCTGAATCGACAAAGTGGTGCCACTCACGTGTCCAGTGTTGCAGTTTTGCACATCACTGTTGGCACACCTCTCTCTCTCTCTCTTTCTCTGCTGCCTCGTAAGAGGTCCTGCAATGATGGTCACACTGCTGATGGTGCATCGTGCTACAGACGTAGTCACACTGCACGTTTGCTGGGTACATGTCTTGATGCAACCAGCCGATCCCCTGACTCAAGATGCATTACATGGCTGTGTCATCCTGCAACGCTGAAAAACAATGTGTTGTCCTCTCGGGCGCTAACTACAAGTGTGGTATTACGTATCGGTACTACACTATTGCTGTATCAAAGTTTGCAATATATTTTCAAGTTTACGTCAGACACCAATAGCAAATGTGCGGCATCTGGCGGAGCCAATGGAGTGTGGCTCCGAACCTCGAGCGCCCATTGCGGCCACGATATAGGATAACAACATGACCCTCTTGTACTCGGAGCCTCTTCACTACACCACGTTACGCAGACGCCAGCTAGGTGTGGCTTTGATACCATTGTTCATGCTTTAGTTCAGAAAGCCTCATCCTTGTTACTACTGTGTGAGCTGGATTCTACAAGCGTTGGAACTTAAATAGTGGCAACTATTTATTCACAACCGATACAAAAGAGTTACATGTTTGCACCTGTTGCTGTCCTTCAAAGTAGTCACCAGCGTTGCGTAGAACCTGTTGCCAGCGATGTGGAAGGCGTACTATACAGTTGGCAGAGCCTGTTCTGTTGGTGGTGCGAACGGAGCGGTCTATTGCCTGTCGAATCTCTGGAACTGTTTTGAAGCGAATGACACGGAGTGGCTGCTTCAGCTTCGGTATCAAATCAAAGTCACAAGGACGTAAGTCCGGGGAGTGTGGTGGATGGTACAGTACTTCCCAGTCACATCGACCGAACGGAGCAGCCACAGCTTGCGCTGTGTACGACCACGCATTGTCGTGTTGGTGGGTTGCGCAGAAAGTGTCGCGGCTACTTTCGCAAAGCTGGTCTCAGGCAACGCTACAAAAAGAACAGTAACACTGTGCATTGACGGTCTGTCGTGGAGAAACTTAACGCATTATGATAACACCATCACAGTCGTACACAGGAATCAACATAACTTTAGACCGCTCCATTCGCAACATCAACTGTATACTACGCCTTCCACATCGCTGGCAACGGGTTCTACACACCGCTGGTGACTATTTTGTACGACAGTAACAGGTGCAAATGTGTAACTCTTTTGTACCGGTTGTGAATAAATAGTTGCCACTATTAAAGTTCCAACCCACGCATTTCCTGATGCTTTATTTGAAATGAGTCGTAATGGATTTGGAGAAATACAAATTAACTAAGTCTTCTCTTTACTATTGTAGCCTATCAACCATATCTGGTCGAAAGGAAAGCGTAACACCTACAGCGCCTCTCGGTATTGAAAAAACAAAAATAGCTCCCAAATTAGCTCCCATGACCTTAAAATATCAATTCATAAAATGACCCAATTCCCTCCACAAGTAGTAATTACGAAAACTAAATAAAAAAGAAATAGAAGGAAGTATCTAGTATAGAAAGGAAAAGGAAAATTTAATTATAAAACATGGGAAAGTGGAAAAACAGTAGAAAATATTAAAATATTAGTTATTCCAATGCGTAAGAAAATCAATATTATAGTCATAGAACGTAGGTCTGGGACGCCAAAGATAGTGTTTATTAAAGCATAAATAGCCATACGTTGTAATTACGATACTCCAGTCTCTAGTCTGTTCTAGTTCGGGATTATTAAAGACGTACAGTTTTAGAGAACAACAATTGGGACTTTATTAAACGGGGATCAAGAATAGATCGTGACGAGATTGTTTTTGAGGATTGTCAATTCAAGACTTTGATTTGGACATTTATCAGATTATATAACGGGAAGGCGAATAGTAATCTCTTTGGTTTTAATGTCAATTCGTGTGAATATTTAAACGCTTTACTGAATTGAGAATTTTAACCGGATTCGGACTTTGAATTGTGATCATAGTTAATGACAGTTTGCGGATATTGAATAGAAATAACTTATTTACTGAAAGTGACAGGATATTATCTAACGTCTCTGATGATAGCGGGAATCCTACTTAGACATCTAATTAAAGAACTTCTTTGAATGAGATCGTATGAGTGAACCTATTTATTAATAATTCTTGTCAATAAACTGACGTTGCTAATTTGAAACATAATACAAGTCTCATTAATTTAACTTAGATTAATAAACGTTAAGGTTACGTGATCTATGCCAAGAACAAACTAGCGATTCGTAACTAAAACAATTGAACGAAAGGTTAAAGTATCGTCGTCTGCAAACATTGGTAGTAAAGCTACTAAATATTTTTTTTCTCTCAGAGCTGGGAAGACTATACGTGTAGTGACCCACGTTTAACACTGGTTTTTAAAAGTAATCAAACTAATCCTTGGCCGGACAATATCAAATATAAGTCAATGCGTAAAAAATAAAATCAGACTTTCACCTATTAGACGAAAAAGCGAAAACAACAAAAGGGCTGCTACATAAGCCAGTGGAAGAGAGATGCAACAGAGCCACCCGCAGGCAGGCGAGAGTGTTACGCATTGCAAAGCAAAAAACGGCTGACTAGTGTTGTGAAGTGGAGCCAACTGTGCATGGTATAGCAGCAGCCTATACTGCAATACATTAGTGACAAGATGGAAGTCTTTCCTCACTTGCTAATACAGAAATGTTTAGAGTACATGCCCTAAGCCCTAACACAGTCTGGAGCATATGCGAACTTGGCCATTCGTGTACTAAAACACTCTTGTCTTCGTATCACAGCCTACACTACGAGCCTGTGACATCCAGAGCGACATGCTGGAATGCAGTATGGGGACTGCTGTTCGACCACTAGACTGGGCAGCCTGCCCTGTCACGATGGAGACGCAGGAGGAAGTTCATGACCATCGTCAGCTTCGCCGCTGTGCTGTCAATATGGTCGCGGCTGGAGCCTTCGCTGACAGCAGTGTTTGAGTGATGTCATGCTCAGCCCCGCTATTTGTGCTGTCAGCAGTGCCGGATGTCTATTCTTCGCCATGAGGGGCAACTGGATGCCTCCACCAAGGGCCGGAAAAAAAATTAACTGAACAACTGTACTGTCGTCCTGAAGTCTCATTTCACCATCCATGGATGACTATCCATGGGTCACTTAACACGCTGTTCACATGTCGCTAATCATTTCTGCTCATATCGAGCTTTCCTAAGACAACAGCTGCTGCAGCACTCTGTAGGTCACCTCTCCTCGCCATGATGTACACAGTTGTGCACAACAGCAACAGCCCACTGAAATGCAGCAAGGCAATGAATACAGCCCCCTGATTGCTTGGATTCCATATCCGCGTGGCAGTAAGGGGTCACAACCAACTGAGCATTAATAATGTGGGACTAAAACACTGCATTTGCGACAAGCCACGACACTGACGCTAGGGGAATTCCGACACATACTGGTAGAAATTTCTCCTTTTCATACGAACCATAACACGATCTACTTACAAACAATGCGATTTTTAATATCTGTTGTGTGCAGTTGTGCTCAAATACTAATCGTTTGCACATCCAAGCTGGAAATCAGGAATGGTTCGAAAATATTTCCAGACAAAAGCGACTCATCATTTTCCCCCTTTCCCTTTTCCTTCGTACCCTTTAATCCGTGTCAGTTTAGATACTAACTGTAATGTACGATATGCACATCTTACACAGTTTGGCGCTCCTAAAAGCCGCTACAACAGGGTTCAGCAGAAAATCGCGCTGTTTTACTGGAAATAAGACAGTATCGGTGGTAAAATATTTTTATTTGTAGTAAATGACGCTTTTCGTCCCTTTGGGGCGCCATCTAATTGGCCCCAGTAGCTGAGTGGTCAGCGCGACAGAATGTCAATTCTAAGGACCCTGGTTCGATTATCGGCTGGGTCGGAGATTTTCTCCACTCAGGGACTGGGCGTTGTGTTGCCCTAATCATCATCATTTCATCCCCATTGACGCACAAGTCGCCGAAATGACGTAAAATGGAAAGACTTGCACCTGGCGAACGGTCTACCCGATGGGAGGTCGTAGTCATCAAATTGGCGTAAAGGTTAATGTAGAAAATCAACATTCGCCCATTTATACCCACGCACGATATTAATGAGCTTCTTATTTAATCTCTAAAGGTGGAATGGTATTATTGGCAATATGGTATGTTTGTCAAATGTTTCAGGTAGGTACACTATTTGCTGGAGAGGGCCTGAACGTTCTGTGGCTGGGAAGGCCTTTTACAAAAAAAAGTGTGTGTGTTACAGGTGCTAGAGGGGAATACCGTCGTCATTTTAGTCTTCGACGCAGTGCTCCTGTACCGGCGGCACATGTAGTTTGGTTTGGGGTGAAAAACTTTGAAGCAATAAGAGGTACACTTAAGGTGAAAACGCCAGGTGGGTCCAGACGTTTGTAACGTATATGCAACCATTTCCGCAGCAGCAGCGGCTAAAGTAACGTATATGCAACAAATATGTACCGCTGTTACAACTAATATTGCCTATGTGCGTCTGTGAAGTTCGAGTCGACAAGCAACCCGAGTTATCAGTGAACGGAATCTAACCTGCATAAAACTGTGTTCGTGTTGTATGAGTGTCAGTTTCACTGTCACTTACGCCGTTAACAGATCGTTACAAGGAAATCTTAAAACTGAATCTGACTTGTGCAACGGAATTTAATGGTTTAGAGTACATGACATGGCATGGTGTGTCAGTGTCTCTGTTTTGGCTCTAAGTTTTGCAATCACCTCTTTAGACGACTGCCTTTTTCCATGGTGGTGGTTAGCGTTTCACGTCCCGTCGACAACGGGGTCATTAGAGACGGAGCGCAAGCTCGGGTTAGGGAAGGATTGGGAAGGAAATCGGCCGTGCCCTTTCAAAAGAACCGGCATTTGCCTGTAACGATTTAGGGAAATCACGAAAAACCTAAATCAGGATGGCTGGAGACGGGATTGAACCGTCGTCCTCCCGAATGCGCTTTTTCCATGTGGTTTACAGCAATTCACTGCAGCATGCAGCAGCACGACTAAAGCTTATTCTTACCACGAATGTATTTAATAAAAAGGAGTTTGCTTGAACCCTGTTAACTACTTACTAACTTTTGAGAAAGGATTTCACTAATTAAGTCTATTTAAAACTACAAAACCATTATGAGCAAGTATTAATAATGACAATGACAAACGATATATGTGTCAACAATGGCTGACTTCCACATTAACATATTATTTCAATTTCAAAATTGCCTTACTACACTCCTGGAAACTGAAATAAGAACACCGTGAATTCATTGCCCCAGGAAGGGGAAACTTTATTGACACATTCCTGGGGTCAGATACATCACATGATCACACTGACAGAACCACAGGCACATAAACACAGGCAACAGAGCATGCACAATGTCGGCACTAGTACAGTGCATATCCACCTTTCGCAGCAATGCAGGCTGCTATTCTCCCATGGAGACGATCGTAGAGATGCTGGATGTAGTCCTGTGGAACGGCTTACCATGCCATTTCCACCTGGTGCCTCAGTTGGACCAGCGTTCGTGCTGGACGTGCAGACCGCGTGAGACGACGTTTCATCCAGTCCCAAACATGCTCAATGGGGGACAGATCCGGAGATCTTGCTGGCCAGGGTAGTTGACTTACACCTTCTAGAGCACGTTGGGTGGCACGGGATACATGCAGACGTGCATTGTCCTGTTGGAACAGAAAGTTCCCTTGCCGGTCTAGGAATTGTAGAACGATGGGTTCGATGACGGTTTGGATGTACCGTGCACTATTCAGTGTCCCCTCGACGATCACCAAAGGTGTACGGCCAGTGTAGGAGATCGCTCCCCACACCATGATGCCGGGTGTTGGCCCTGTGTGCCTCGGTCGTATGCAGTCCTGATTGTGGCGCTCACCTGCACGGCGCCAAACACGCATACGACCATCATTGGCACCAAGGCAGAAGCGACTCTCATCGCTGAAGACGACACGTCTCCATTCGTCCCTCCATTCACGCCTGTCGCGACACCACTGGAGGCGGGCTGCACGATGTTGGGGCGTGAGCGGAAGACGGCCTAACGGTGTGCGGGACCGTAGCCCAGCTTCATGGAAACGGTTGCGAATGGTCCTCGCCAATACCCCAGGAACAACAGTGTCTCTAATTTGCTGGGAAGTGGCGGTGCGGTCCCCTACGGCACTGCGTAGGATCCTACGGTCTTGGCGTGCATCCGTGCGTCGCTGCGGTCCGGTCCCAGGTCGACGGGCACGTCCACCTTCCGCCGACCACTGGCGACAACATCGATGTACTGTGGAGACCTCACGTCCCACGTGTTGAGCAATTCGGCGGTACGTCCACCCGGCCTCCCGCATGCCCACTATACGCCCTCGCTCAAAGTCCGTCAACTGCGCATACGGTTCACGTCCACGCTGTCGCGGCATGCTACCAGTGTTAAAGACTGCGATGGAGCTCCGTATGCCACGGCAAACTGGCTGACACTGACGGCGGCGGTGCTCAAATGCTGCGCAGCTAGCGCCATTCGACAGCCAACATCGCGGTTCCTGGTGTGTCCGCTGTGCCGTGCGTTTGATCATTGCTTGTACATCCCTCTCGCAGTGTCCGGAGCAAGTATGGTGGGTCTGACACACCGGTGTCAATGTGTTCTTTTTTCCATTTCCAGGAGTGTATTTAGTAACGACAGTATATTGTTCAGATGTGGAGAATAATTATTATTATTTGGAGGATAAGGAGTCTGCTTTCACTGACAAGCAAAACATGGGATTATTGCTAACTCGGGCTAACAATCACCAGCCTAACACTGCAATTGCTTTTGCACTATGCTTGCGCATTTTACCTTGATTTCCTTCTTCAAGTGTAGGTAAGACATCTATATCTCTTCTGTCTGCGTCAACGATGTGAGGGCAGCGTGACACACGTCTTCTGTCCCTGAGCACTCGACCGACACTACTCTTCCACTCTCGCAGACAGACCTCGTCTCACAATAATGCTTAAAATCGCGCTCCCATGTTTCGCCCTCAGATTGTTACTATCGATACCTGAGTGCTTACAGGACGCAAAGAATAGCGTTAAGTTGGACATATTGTTTTATATAATGTATTTTATATAATGTAGAGTTGTGACACACTCTTTACAAGTTGTCGCTCACAGGAACGAATAGAGGAAGTGAAAAATGTTGTAACCAACAGTCCAAAGCATTCTTTGAGACAAGTTGCTGCAGTAGTGGCAATGTCCAGTCGAAATTTGCACAGAATGTTACGGAACGATTTAAAGTTGCAACGGTACAAGACACAGGTTGGTCAACAGTTAATTGATTGTGGAGAGCGAATGACCCTATAACTCTTAAAGGAATAAAATTAAGAACAATGAAAGCTTCTTCAGTTTGGTACAGACGAGGCACATTTTCATCTCAGTGCTTACGTCAGAAACAAAGAGCTCTTCTTATGGGGCAGACGGAACCATAGACGTGCATTTTGTAAAATGAAGAAACCGCACTACAGTTGTTTAATCAATAATTTTTTGTTGTATAGATGGCCGGTTTCGGAATATTTAAAGTTGCATCATATGGTGTAAAAAAATAAAATCATTTAACAATCTGAGATTACGCGCACCCCAGTGATATAACGGAACCAAAAGTTCAGTATGAAAAGGATCGAAGGGACATGTATTCCATAAAAACGGTTCTCTCTTTCTACGTGATCGGGAACACGAACAGGAACATTATTTACTATTACATAGTTTTTTCCTGTTTGTGTACCCAGTCGTTCAGCACAGGGGAGCGGTGTTCGTGGAATTTATACGCCTTTTATCCTTATGACACAGGAATTGGATACCCTGTTAATTCAGCGAAGCGGCTAGCAACCCATTCCTAAAATGCGATAGAAACATCCAATAAATAGGCCTATGCCCAACTGAGCACAGACAATGAAGCCCAGGAAGTTGCACCTGCCCAAGCGCTTTCAATCAGCAGGCATCAACTTGGGGAATTGCTGAAACAATTGAACGACCTATAAAAGTTCTGGTAGTTTGTTTCCATGACAACAGTGAGGTGCGGGTGATCTCGGATAGTTAAGTGAATTTTTTTTTCGCAGAATGATGGAACTTTAAGTGTTCCGAAACGGGTCGCGTTTACAGTAAAAGATTATTGACTAAACAACTGTTGTACGGTTTCTTCATGTTACAAAATCAGCAAACAAAATAATTCTCACGATCTCCATCAACGTCCCTTACGCAGTCAGAAAGTAAACGTGTGGTGCACTGCCTCTTCAATTGGTATTATCGGACCTTTCCTCTTTGAGAATGAGCATGGACGAGCAACCACAGTCTCATCGGTATGCTGCCGTGACTGACACTTTCCTCGCACTTGAACTTGGACTGTTTCCTACGAATTAATATTGGTTCCAGCAATATGGTACTACGTCTCTTTGTCCTTAAATTTCAATGGCAGCTGTACGTAGAGTGTCTGATAACTACAAAATTACAAGGAAGGGGACATTCTGCGGCTTCGCAGATCTCCTCACTGGTCGGTCTGTCATTACCTCCCTTTGGGGTTTCTTGAAAAACAGAGTTATTTTAGACATGTACAGAAAATTGCGGGAATGAAAGACACAATTCATGCTGGAATCAAAAACATTCCTATACAGATGCTTGAACGTGCCATGAACGATTTGCATCATACACTTGAGTGTCAACATAAGAACGGTGGCCACCTACTGCAAGGCGCCACCTGGGATCAAAATCGCTCTGAGCACTATGGGACTTAACATCTGAGGTCACCAGTCCCCTAGAACGTTGAACTACTTAAACCTAACTAACCTAAAGACATCACATACATCCATGCCAGCGGCAGGATTCGAATCTGCGACAGTAGCGGTCGAGCGGTTCCAGACTGAAGCGCCTAGAACCGCTCGGCCACTCCGGCCGGCGCCACTTGGGGTAAGGAACCAGTCAGTCTCATTTGCCACTGACATGGAATGAGTATCCCTACTCAAAGTGCAAGTCCCCCGTTATGGTCTAGGTGTGTGTAAACGAAATGTGCACAAGGAAGCGAAAGTGTTGCTGAGTCGTCAGGGATGGTCGAACCCTGGACTCCAGTGGCCGAGCTGAAGTTGGGACCCACAGAGCCGCCTTTCGTCAGGAGGCCGAGCAAGGTCAATGGCGTCAAGGGGCAGTGCAAAGTGATACAGCGGTATCTGGTGGTATTAGTTTATTCTGGGCCTGAGTACGTGAAGGAACTTGCCCCCCCCCCCCCCCTTCATGCAGCTGTGTACCTTAGGTCTCTAGAAGAGCGTAGCGTTCCAAAGGATTGGAAAAGGGCACAGGTCATCCCCGTTTTCAAGAAGGGACGTCGAACAGATGTGCACAACTATAGACCTATATCTCTAACGTCGATCAGTTGTAGAATTTTGGAACACGTATTATTTTCGAGTATAATGACTTTTATGGAGACTAGAAATCTACTCTGTAGGAATCAGCGTGGGTTTCGAAAAACCCGATCGTGTGAAACCCAGCCCGCGCTATTCGTCCACGAGACTCAGAGGGCCACAGACACAGGTTCCCAAGTAGATGCCGTGTTTCTTGACATCGGCAAGGCGTTCGATACAGTTCCCCACAGTCGTTTAATGAACAAAGTAAGAGCATATGTACTATCAGATCAATTGTGTGATTGGATTGAAGAGTTCCTAGATAACAGAACGCAGCATGTCATTCTCAATGGAGAGAAGTCTTCCGAAGTAAGAGTGATTTCAGGTGTGCCGCAGGGGAGTTTCGTAGGACCGTCGCTATCCATAATGTACATAAATGACCTTGTGGATTACATCGGAAGTTCACTGACGCTTTTTGCGGATGATACTGTGGTATATCGAGAGGTTGTAACAATGGAAAATTGTACTGAAATGCAGGTACAGGGAATGGCAATTGAATCTCAATGTAGACAAGTGTAATGTGGTGCGAATACACAGAAAGAATGATCCGTTATCATTTAGCTACAGTATAGCAGGTCAGCAACTGGAAGCCGTTAATTCCATAAATTATCTGGGAGTACGCATTAGGAGTGATTTGAAATGGAATAATCATATAAAGTTGACCGTCGGTAAAGCAGATGCCAGACTGAGATTCATTGGAAGAATCCTAAGGAAATGCAATCCGAAAACAAAGAAAGTAGGTTACAGTACGCTTGTTCGCCCACTGCTTGAATACTGCTCAGCAGTGTGGGATCCGTACCAGATAGGGTTGATAGAAGAGATAGAGAAGATCCAACGGAGAGGAGCGCGCTCCGTTACAGGATCATTTAGTAATCGGGAAAGCGTTACGGACATGATAGATAAATTCCAATGGAAGACTCTGCAGGAGAGACGCTCAGTAGCTCGGTACGGGCTTTTGTTGAAGTTTCGAGAACATACCTTCACCGAGGAGGCAAGCAGTATATTGCTCCCACCTACATATATCACGCGAAGAGTCCGTGAGGATAAAATCAGAGAGATTAGAGCCCACAGGGAGGCATGCTGACAATCCTTCTTTCCACGAACAATACGAGACTGGAATAGAAGGGAAAACCGATAGAGGTACTCAAGGTACCCTCCGCCACACACCGTCAGGTGGCTTGCGGAGTATGGATGTAAATGTAGATAATGTACAGTGCTTCGATGAGTGCAGCGCAGTGCCGGGGGCCGCCCAGGCGCTGTGCCGCGTGTTTAGCCGGCTCAGCAGCTCCTGGTATACCGACACCGCTGCTGCTGTCTGCAAGGCCCCTCAGCTGAAACTCAGCCGCGCTCTCCCGGTCGCCGCGTCGCCCGCCGAGGAGTAGCGACTTGCGCCGCACCGCCGCTCGCTATTTCGGAGACTGCTACAGTCCCTGGTCCTCGCCGCCCTCCGCCCCGTTTGGCCTGCTCTGTCCTACGATGGGACGAAGGTGGATGTACTGGCCACCCGTGGCCCTCGGACGCTATTGCTCCCAGGACAGGACCTGACACGAACCTGCACCCTTCTGGACGCAGTGTCGGAACTTGCCGCTAGTGGTGGTTGCCAGATGGCAACACCCGCTGCCATTTCTGATGCTGTTCCAACGTTGTTGCGCCTCTTGCAGCTTACGCCTCGCCCGGACCTCGGTACGCCAGGTGGGAACGTGGCCCGTCCTGGACCCGCTGCAGACTGCTGTCACTGCCTTCCTTCTGGCAGACCGTGCAATCCAAGTACTCGTCTGCTGTTCCATCCCGCGCCGGTGTTGTGTCCCTGGAGGCGGAATACCCGAACAAGTACTTGGAAACAAAGTACAGATTTACGTACAATATGTACAGTATCGCTGTCAGACTGGACCCTATAAGCTTAGACCAGCACAGGCTCGACCCGACTCTCGACTGACCTGGCACACACTCTGTCAAGGTAAAAGTTCCTCACTATTCAAACTGCCTCGCCTCTGACATAGACAGAGACAGAAACTATGGCAGAGATAAATTCTCAAACGTCAGCCAAGTATAAGTCTCGACTTGGCTCTGGCTTAATTCCTCGCCTCATATTGTAATAACTTGAAGCAACGCTGCGGTTTGCTGCCTCGTTGTTGGTGTACACAAAGCAATTCATGCAGAGAATAGAGCTGAATGTCACTGATCCTCCCAGTGAAGATGTGCTCTCTATGTTTCCCGGCGAAGAAGTGTGTTATCTCTGCGCCACACCACGCGAAAGTGCAGCTGATACTTTGCTCTCCTGCTCCTTTGCAGTGTGAGCCCGCCAAAACTGCCATTTTGGCCAACCAGAGACCGCGTTCTATACCTCTACAATCCGAAAACTCCTAACAGTTTTGTTCTGGAAGTTTAGGCGTCGCTTTTTGGAAGATTGGGGATGCTGACCTATCACAACCCCTCGTTCCAAAAATTTTAGAGTGCTACCTTATGCCATATCGCTGCTCACAAAGATTGCTAGTTCCGACCTATCAAAAGGCATGAGACAAGAGACTCGCCTGTGAAGGCGTCACCTGGTTACTTTACAATCATGTGATATTATCTTATGGGATACGCCATTTGCGTGGGTGATCTGTTCCTTTGGAGAAAACTCCGTATCTGGGTGAGTTCACTGAACTCAGCACACAACGGCTCTCTTACCCGAGTGTTGTTAAAGCCCCTTTTACACGATCGACTTTCTTCGCTCAACCCACCACTCGAGATAAGTGTATCTACCGCAGCACCCGTGGCGTTCCATTCCCGTACTCCCATTCTGTCTGTTTTGATTGGTCATTTTCGTTTACACGCCAGCACCAAGATTGCCATTGTTGTGAGATCCGTCCGCTGCGCATTCGGCATCTGAATGGTGAAAGTGAGGTTTTCAAGGACTATCCTTTTAGGGAAAGCTCGAAATATAGTAGCAAAATGTAGGAACAACCAAGGACAATCGATTTCTTTAAAGTCAGTACCGCCATTAGACTTGTTTATTTACAGTGTTACATTTACACTTACATAAACATGATTTCGGCTACAAAGTGCCATTATCACGTGTTTAAAGTGTTATAAATGGCTATTATGGCATACTGTCGTATTAAAATACACGATTAGACACTTTTAATATGACAGTATATCCTAGGCAATTTATAACACTTAAAACACTTGATGATGGCACTTTGAAGCCGAAATCATGATTGTGTACGTGTAACACTGTAAATAAACAACTGTCTAATGGCGGTACTGACTTTAAAGAAATGTATTATGACTGTTGCCCCGCATTATGAAAAAATTATTAAATGACAATATAGTTTATTGATGGTCGAAGCAGAATTCATATTGGAAGTTTTTGTCAAGTGTCGTATCATAAACTGACCACAGTCCTGATGACTGAAAGAATAGGAAAAGTGTCATCCAAGCATTTGAGAACATACACATTTACTTTGCTAGAGGAATTACGTACTTGCAGACACGTGGGATAATATGCAGAACGCAGTAACCAGCGGATTTTTGCTTTATCCTTTGAATCTTGTTTTCTTGCTGTATGCTAAATAACAACGAGTTATTCTTCTCGTCCAATAATTTTGACTTTTTCGCTACATTACACATATTTTCATCTTTAGGACCGAGCGAGGTGGGGCAGTGGCTAGCACAATGGATTCGAATTGAGAGGACGACGGTTCAATTCCGCGTCCGGTTATCCTGATTTAGGTTTTCCGTGATCGCTCCAGGCAAATGCACGGCCGACTTCCTTCTCCGTCCTTCCCTAATCCGATGAGACCGATGACCTCGCTGTCTAATCTTCTCCCCCAAAAACAACAACAACATAGGTACGTTCTTATTTATGTATATAGTAGATTGTTTTCTCTGTAGACCGTAAATACGTTTTGCTTTCATATATTTCATTTCACTTGTAGACTAGAGGCACACTAGAAGGAAAAAATACCAGGACCATGTGTAACTTATCAGTTGCTACAAAAACAAAGCAAGCAACGTAATAAAGATTAAGAAGACACGAAAGCACAAAACTAGTTCCTATATTAGGAGTGAGCTCGACGAGAATAGGTTATAACTTTCGATGTTAGCAGACCCAGCCATAGTCCCTTGTCTCTGGGCATGTGCAGTGTGCAGAGTACTCGGCAATTTAGAACTCCGTACTCGGCACTATCTACTGATCACTGACGTCATAGACACACACGCGACGTGGTTGCTTGCTGATTTACACGCAGGCACGAAAGGCGCACGCAGTTCGAAAGGTCGATTTTTACCAAAGTCGCTTGTGTTAAACGGGCTTTAAACCTGTGAAAGACACACGCTGCCCCCTGCCGCTGTCAACGCGACAGCAGGCGACCTCACAAAGGGGCTCAGCGGACAGCGTTCACCACCTGCGGTGCGCATGCGCACCCAGTATCTCGTCTCGCTCGCTGAGGGCAGGACGAAGCGTTTGGAAACTACAAGGGCCATACGTTCACTCCCCGCTAATTACCAGATGAATGAACTGAACATGTCTTTTAGAATGAAAGGAAATCAAAGAAAATCCTCTACAATCATCACACTCTCACACAGATAATACCGCTCTTTGCATACACATCGGAATTTAAAGATCAATTAAACCTATCGTTTTGATGAATTAAGAGTGCCTAGTGACAAATTACGAAACACATGGCTGGCTTTAGCTTGACCTGTTTCACTGGAAGGCATCATTTTCAAAAGAGTGTGAGAAATGGCAACAGGCAACGGTTTCGTTCCTGTGGCTGAAAAAGTTTTACGTATAATTGGAGCCTTCACAGCTAAAACAGTTATACAAGATTTACCGACCGTCTCAGAAACCGGAAGGCAGCCACAGCACACGGTTCGACAACAGACATGTCGCCCGAAAGCTTATGTTGTCAGCTGCTATGTCGTTGACAAACACACATGAGCGAGTCAGCTTTTGGCACTACAGGGCCCAGTACTTCCCTGGATAACATCTGTTTCGGTAATTGATTGCTTAACACAGGTCGACAAGAGCACACACTTCTGGCCATTAAAATTGCTGCACCATGAAGATGACGTACTACAGACGCGAAATTTAACCGACAGGGAGAAAATGCAGTGATATGCAAATTGTTAGATTTTCGGAGCATTCACACAAGGTTGGCGCCAGTGGCACCACCTACAAAGTGCTGACATGAGGAAAGTTTCCAACTGGTTTCTCATACACAAACAGCAGTTGCCGTCGTTGCCTGGTGACACGTTGTTGTGATGCCTCGTGTAAGGAGGAGAAATGCGTACTATAATATAATAAAATGATAATGTAATAGGATAGGGAATGAATGATAATAAAATGATGGAATGTGTGGCTTTTTTAAAATGGATGAATTAAAGAGATTAATTCTTTGGCATGAAGGACAAGCACAATAAGCTAGGCATTGCCTGTAACGGGAAAGGAATCATTTTAGTTTATATTTATATAAATAAATCTCTTCATAGTATTTTATGCGTACCAATTATTAATATTATGTCCGATCGCCGTCTCCTTGACTGTGGCCGTGTTGTTATATTCGGATCTTCGTAAATTTTCCGAAGTACACAGGTGGGCTTCCGTTCTTCTTATTGCATTACTACTTGAAATAATAATAACTCTCACAAATATTCTGTTAATAAAACACTACTATATTTCTGTTCGATGCACATAGAAAATACACACAATGGCGGTCTGCAATTACTCGCTAAAAAATGGCGGTTCTCACTCGTTCACTCACTGAGCGAAAACATTCCTTCCAACAACTCGTACAAGAACAAAAACTGCTCTCTCTTTTAACATCTGAAAGTCAAAAATACCTGACGGTAGGCACAGGCTCTACGCTGGGCTACTACCACCTCATCTTTTCTCTTTGCTTTTAAAGAGGATGAAAACATAAAAGTAAGAAATGCAAAAGGTATATCACAGTATTATCACGTTCCCGACTTTGATAAAGGTTGGATTGTAGTCCATCGCGATTGCAGTTTAACGTATCGCGACATTTCTGCTCGCGTTGGTCGAGATCCAATAACTGTTAGCAGAATATGGAATCGGTGGGTTCAGGAAGGTAACACGGAACGCCGTGCTGGATTCCAACGACCTCATATCACTAGCAGTCGAGATGACAGGCATCTTATCCGCTTGGCTGTAACGGATAGTGCACCCACGTCTCGACCCCTGAGTCAACAGATGGGGACGTTTGCAAGAATGGTTCAAATGTTTCAAATGGCTCTGAGCACTATGGGACTTAACTGCTGTCGTCATCAGTCCCCTAGAACTTAGAACTACTTAAACCTAACTAACCTAAGGACATCACACACATCCATGCCCGAGGCAGGATTCGAACCTGCGACCGTAGCAGTTACGCGGTTCCAGACTGAAGCGCCTTTAACCGCACGGCCACTACGGCCGGCCGTTTGCAAGACAATCACTATCTGCACGAACAGTTCGACGACGACGTTTGCAGCAGCACGGACTATCGGATCGAAGACCATACCCTTGGCGCTGCATCACACACAGGAACCTGGATGCACGAATGGCAAAACGTCATTTTTTCTGATGAATCCAGGTTCTGTTTACAGCATCATGATGGTTGCATCCGTGTTTGGCGACATCGCCGTGACCGCACATTGGAAGCGTTTATTCGTCATCGCCATACTGGCGTACCACCTGGCGTCATGGTATGGGGTGCCACTGGTTACACGTGTCGGTCACCTATTGTTCGCATTGACGGCGCTTTGAACAGTGGACGTTACATTTCAGATGTGTTATGACCCATAGCTCTACCCTTCATTCTATCAGCAGGATAATGAACGACCGCATGTTGCAGGTCATGTACGGGCCTTGCTGGACACAGAAAATGTTCGACTACTGTCCTGGCCAGCACATTCTCTTAATCTCTCGCCAATTGAAAACGTCTGGCCAATGGTGACCGAGCAAATGGCTCGTCATAATACGCCAGTCACTACTGTCGATGAAGTGTGGTATCGTGTTGAAGCTGCATGGGCAGCTGTAATTATACACGCCATCCAACCTTTGTTTGACTCAATCCCCAGGTGTATCAAGGCCGTTATTACCGCCAGAAGTTCTGGGTACTGATTTCTCAGGATCTATGCACCCAAATTGCGCGACGATGTAATCACATGTTAATTCTAGTATAATATATTTTTCCAATGAATACCAGTGTATCAACTGCATTTCTTCTTGGTGTAGCAATTTTAATGGCCAGTAGTGTATTTTAATCGGTATAGTGGTGAAAGTTCACTGTTTTAACACAGGCTGCCCGCTGTGGCCGAGCGGTTCTAGGCACTTCAGTCCGGAACCGCGCTGCTGCTACACGAAGGTTAGAATCCTGCCACAGACATGGATGTTGAAACGTCCCCTTAGAAAAATTATACAAAACTATGCTTAAACTGGCACACAATAATTTTAGCGCAACGCAGTCTGACTTTCAAAAATCCCTACAAAAGAATGGCCCTGGCTAACATTAACCTATACGTTTCACATATCACTTACCTCACAAAAATCTTGGTTACTCGAACTACTGCAATACAGCTGGCACCGCTACTGCCAGCAAAATAAAAGATTCTAACTACGGAAGGCACTAACTACTGATAGGTATAGTTAGCAAATGAAAGATTTTAATAGAGAAAAAACAATGTATTTACCTTAATAGTCATAATATAGATAGCAGTTCATGACATCCATTCTTACAAATTTCAAAACTCCACCATCTCTTTCCCCACATCCGCCACTGCTAGCGGCTCACCTCCAAGTGCGCAACGCTACGCGCTGTTAACATCCAGCTGCCCAACACTACAATGGCAAGTATTACAACAATGCCAACCAGCCACTGACTGCACACAGCACAGCCAGTGATTTTTCATACAGAGCGCTATATGGCGTTACCAATAAAAAAACCTTTCATACAGAGCGCTATGTGGCGGTACCAATAAAGAAACCTAAACATCCTACTTACATAGCCCCCATGCTCCCCACAAAAAATTTTACAAATTGTTTTGGGCAGTGGCCAATACAGATTTGAAAAATTTTTTCATAATTACAATAACAAAGAAATGAAATGCACACACTTATCGATATAATGTTGGTCAAAAGCTAAAATTTTCTCACAGTCCATAAAGACAGTCCTGATCGTTCATCACAGTAAAATAGCAGTGTTTTTGCTCAATGTCTGAGCAGTAAAAGAAAATGCACACAGAAGTAGTTGATTTCCATGCAGTCTTGAAGTAGTGTTGTCCTTCCAACGCAAAGACAGTGCTGACTCTTGACATGCAGACAGGTAATGGGCCACAACAGAGCAAACCCACAGCAGAGTCAGTCGAAGTTTTCAAGAATATTGGTAGGTAGGTCGCCACTGAGTAGACCCACTGTAGTCCTGGTAGATAGTATGGTAGCGGTGGGTCATTACAGGTGCAGACCCACTGCAGCCCTTGTAGAAATAATGGCATTGGTTGGTCATCAAAGGTGCAGACCCACTACAGAAATAATAGTATTGGTGGGTCATCAAAGGTGCTGACCCACTGTAATCCATGTAGAGACGGCCAGCAGCCACCTGTTGCGGCTGTGCAGGTGCACAGTCCCCATCGAAGAGTCTTGAAGAGAATATAACAAGTCCATAAACCACCACTTGTTCACTCACAAAAAATTTATTTCAAATGTCCTTAGAACCTGCCATGCTGTTATCCAGTCCCTTGCTGAATTGTCAACACACGTGCAAACACTAACAGTCTCTACTTCTAACATATTGTCCATATACTATGACCAACAGAAACGTGTGCAGTGAAATGTAACTTACAAGTAACTTAAATTGATGAACTGGTGTCAATTACAATATTATAACATGAAAATACAATGACAAAGGTACAAAATACATCATTAAAGAACATAAAAATACTGATAACATTTGTAGTACAACAGGCTTTACGAAAGAATAGAAATAAACATGCACATCAGTGTTACAAAAATTATGGCATAAGTACATACATAAAAGATCAGAATAATTATTGAAATGTCAACTTCACACATGAGCATTAAAATGAAACAGAATAAATAATGTCTAAGCATTTTTACAAGGTAAATAACATGTTATCTGAAAAATTCTACAACATAAATATTATTAGCTAAACACATAAAGACAGGGAAAAGATAAATACACATGGATACATAAACACATAGTGGGATAACACAGAAGGAAAGGACAGGGTTTGTTTTCAGGGTAACATTTGGTACTGCAGTCCAACCCAAAACTTCATTCCATAGATCGTCCCTCTTATTTCAATATTTGCTCCAGCCAAAAAAAAAAAAAAAATCCTATCCAAGCATGCTTTCTGTACTCTGTTCACATCCTCTTTCAAAAATAGTTTTTCTCCACTGTACACTACTATTTTGGCCAAACCATTTTCTTATAGCTTCTCAATGCTTTTCTTCCAATTCATCATAGTTAGTTTCTTATATAGTCTACCCCCTCTTAAGCTAACTTAAACCTACTGAGCTCAGATGCTAAACTAAGGAACGACGCAATGCAGCAGCACAAAACAATTAACACAAACAGCAATGACAAAAAAATGCAAATTGGCAAAAAAGGCGGCAATATAGGGCTTAGCAAAGCAACTGCAACATTACAACTAATATGGAGCAATAAACAGCAACAAGAAAAATAAATCAGTAGTAAAACTGGCTTAACAGAGTAATACAAAGTGAAATTTAGTAGCACTATGCCTGGAAAACAGCCACAGCAAATGCAATAACTTATATCTAAACATGACAAAGCTCAAGCAGAAAAAATATTACAGTAAAAATGGCCATGATTAATAGCTATACTAGGGTGATGCATCACGAGAACTTACTCTAGCAGACAAGTTACCAAATTGTAAAAAAAATTATTTATGCAGTTGCTGCGAAGGGAAATGTCTATTTATGTTCCCTCGTTTTCTTGGAAGTAGATCATATTTATTTTACTGGATCTGTAGGCATAAAATAACTATATTAGTACATCTATTAAATGTTATTTTAACCAATGCTGCAGTGCAGTTAGAAACTAGATATGAAACAAAAGAGGCAAAGCAAGGCGTGAAACATCATTCGCTAGCCATGAGGCATTTCATAATGCAATAACCAATCTTCCAACTAGCAAGACAATAGACATGACATGTTTCTCATCATTTCATTTCAGTAAATATCACGAATTAAGAACTCTACAGTGTAATCATATTTTCAAGTTTGAGGGTGTCGTATTTACGATGCTTTCTACAAAGATATGTCGATAGCGAGGATAATGGCCTCCTTTTTTTTTTCTTCTCCACCTGTGCCTCTGAAAGGCACACACTAATGGCTTTTTCCCAGGCGTCTGTCGTGCAGCTGGGTGCCCACGACGCATTATGTTAAGGTGGTCACTTCACTTTCTTACCGAAATATTTACGACAGCAGTTTCCGCTACAGTGACAGTCTCATATAAAAATATTTCACAGGTCAAGAATTAGCGTTACAAATCTGTAGAAACAAAATCCTATTGATATAACAGTGTCCAAAAAATTTTCTTCGGCATTGTAACACATTCACGCATTTACATACATTTCATAACTCTTAAAGTACGATTCTTGGTTACCAACAACCTTTTTCACAAACCACAGACCCTAACCACTACTCATTATTCCTTACCTTATTCGTCGACACTTCTTCAATATTTCATCATAACAGATACGTAGCATGATCAAATAACTCATATATCATCAGCTTATTGATCATAAACATACCGCAACAGCATAATACACATCGTCATCATAACATCATAAAACCTCAGCCAAATCTCAAAATCGTTGTAGCTTCCTTCAATAATTTCAAAAGCTAAAAAAAAATTCTCTGCTCATGTCAAAAGTGTCATCTGCCTCAAACGTACTTTAAAAATCATGATCTCATACCAAATACATCATTCAAAGCTCTCATAGTATCACAATGGTTCCGAAAAAGTACAGACAAAATACAATTTCATAAGTGTGAAGTTATCCAACTGTGTAATTACGTAAGCATCTGTCACTGATGTACTAAAATAAATATTTGTCTCTCTCAGTTAAATAATCAGATAGCTGTGTTATTCTGTGTTAGAGAAATATGGTACCAATGTGTAAAGTTGTATAAGCAAATACCATATTAGCTAGGGCTCCTTGTGCTTGCCAAACACATGGTACACAAAGTAGGCGTGTACCCCCCCCCCCCCCCCCTGAGGATTAATGTAATTACATCCTCAGGTGTTACAGATTACAGAAATGGAATGAAATGTATCACGGAAAATCTTTGTATCATTGTACTTCAAATACCTTTAAAAATAAATGTTTTAAGTACAAAACTGTACTGTAGCGCTAAACTGTGCGTCTTGTTGTAAGATAATCTCTGTGGAAGTGTCGTAGTTATCGTCCTCCGAGAGCTAAGGTCTGCAGAAGTGAATGTACTTACCTCATGATAAACAAAAGTGAAATGATTTGCATATAAATATCGTAGTTATTACACTTATTGCCGTAATGAAGAAAGTACTGTGCTGTAACGTATTGTTGTGCTACGGAAAAGGCTGTCTCATTGTAGCTATACCACAAAAGTTACTACTAAAACATGTTTTACTTTCCAGAATAATACAGAAAAACTGTGCAGAAATAAAACAGATAAAGCGCAAATGCAATAATATGAACTGTGTCACTTATTAGTAGCGTCGTGATATAATCGTCTAGCTGTCAAATAAACTAACCACTGTGTCATCTGATATCTCTTAGAAAGTACTTTAAATCCGGAATGTATTTTCAAGTAAACCAAAATGTTGCATTAAAATCTCGTTAGCAGGACCGGTACATGTTCTAAGTATGTGAGCCTTATGTTCGTTACATAATCGTGCCACTAACATGCAAGAATCTACACACACAATAACACTGTGTCGTCTCTTCACTATAAGAATGCATTTGTAATTACTGTCTAAATATGTTCCCTAGGTTCTAGACTGGATATTTTACTTCAAACATTGTTGCATGTTGACAGTTTCTTAAGTCTGACAAAGCATACTAGAAATGTGTAGTGAAAAGTTTTGTGGCAAAGACAAAGTTAAAAAGCAGATTATCGTTCAATAAACGGTTTTACATGTGAAATGTGGTGTAAACCTTTACTTTCTAGTGCGCAGGGTTTCAACTTCAAAGCAATTATGTTGTATACGTCGGTAAGGAAAGCTATAATTTTTCTCAAGGTTTGCGTCTATGTTATTTTTCTCGGAGCCAGCGGGCGCACATGGCTGCCTGCGGTGCGAGTCATTGTCTGTCTCTTTGTTGGCGCATGTCGTTATTGGAATTAGGAGCCCTAACTTCTAGAAATTCACCTTGTCGAGAGTGCCCTGCTCTGTTTGAATCTCGCCAGTTCTTATGAAATTAAGGTCTGTCGTTATGATTATATCGTCTGTCGTCATGTCGGTAGTTCCTGTAGTTTCTTTCTTGTCGGTTAAGTGGTGAAGAACTTCTCCCTGAATCGTAATTGCGCGCTGGACCGTTGCGTCTGAAGTTATTCTGTCTCCCTTGATAATAATTATTTTGGTTTCCATATTGTCTGTTTCTCTGATTGTCTCTGTGATGGTCATTACCGCGGAGAGGCGACCTTTCCCTGTAATTATTACTACTCTGCCAACGGTTGTCATACGGGTGGTGTCTGTTTTGGTCACGGCAGATGTTACATAAAAGGCGTTGTACATCACACAGAGATTTACTGTTGAAATTTCGAGAGAGCACTTTCTGGGAACAGTTGGACAACACATTACTTTTCGCGTAACGACAATGAGGAGAAAATTCGATAAATTAGAGCCAATACAGAGGCATACCAACGCTATTCGCGAATGGAACATTGCTTAGTTAGTGGTACGAAAAATGCCCTCCGTCGCATATCATTAGGTAGCTTGCGGAGTGTGGTGTAGAAGTAGATTGAGTAACTACATCTCACACCATATGACACATCACTTACATACACCAGAAGTTGCGAAACCGGTTTTGTGCGTTTGTAATAGACATATCATCAGTTTTATATGTAATAGTTTTAACACCTGTATTTAAAGAAACTGTTTACTGTATGAATTGTCAATCGAGCATGTGAAAAAGTTTTACAAAGTAATCTGTGGCCTGTTTCGCTACATTGTTTTTCTGTCTCACCCTGTAATTGTTTGAGGATTGTCTAAAAACAATGCTACGAATGCGAAACGTTACGCATATATTATTTGAAGTCTCCTGAATGAGCGCGCCGAGTTTCCGTCACTTCCGGCAGATAGCGTAGCTGCAGTACAGTTCCAAAGTGGTGTCTGTAGGTGATGAACGTTACAAGCAACGTTCCGTCATTGAATTTCACACTGCCGAAAACTGTGGAGAACATTCACAAACGCTTTTACCAAGTCCGTGGAGTATCTGCTGTCGACAGTAGTGCAGTTGCTGGGCAAGGAGGGTGAGGTCATCAGAAGGCGACTCGGCAGGGTATACACGCCTTTGTTTTGCGCTAGGGGGGGGGGGGGTGGGAGGTCATAGAACAGGATGGAGTTTACGTGAAATAATTCGATTTGTAGATAAAACATCATTCTTTCGTGTTTGTTTTTCTCATTATGATCACTAAAGAATTGTTGAAGAAAAGAAATGCGGTGCATTACTTTCTGAGCAACGCTCGTAATATGTTGAAATCTTACAGTTGCAATGCCTCAGGTGCCCCTCAAAGCTTGCCACCCCAAGCGACGACTTCTGCCCCTTATGCCTTGAACCCATCCTGCATGTAGTATATGGTCGTACAGGATAAGATGGCCGATGTGCAGAGACCAGTTTACATCCAAAGAGCTGGGTAAGTTCATTTGTTTGTTCATAACGAGAGGCCCACTAGCATTTGCCACCCTCCAGCTGGTCAGAGATGAATCAAAGCGCAGGCCCTACAGCCTTTCTCAAACAATTTTACAGAACCTAATTGGTATATACACTCCTGGAAATGGAAAAAAGAACACATTGACACCGGTGTGTCAGACCCACCATACTTGCTCCGGACACTGCGAGAGGGCTGTACAAGCAATGATCACACGCACGGCACAGCGGAACTCCAGGAACCGCGGTGTTGACCGTCGAATAGCGCTAGCTGCGCAGCATTTGTGCACCGCCGCGGTCAGTGTCAGCCAGTTTGCCGTGGCATACGGAGCTCCATCGCAGTCTTTAACACTGGTAGCATGCCGCGACAGCGTGGACGTGAACCGTATGTGCAGTTGACGGACTTTGAGCGAGGGCGTATAGTGGGCATGCGGGAGGCCGGGTGGACGTACCGCCGAATTGCTCAACACGTGGGGCGTGAGGTCTCCACAGTACATCGATGTTGTCGCCAGTGGTCGGCGGAAGGTGCACGTGCCCGTCGACCTGGGACCGGACCGCAGCGACGCACGGATGCACGCCAAGACCGTAGGATTCTACGCAGTGCCGTAGGGGACCGCACAGCCACTTCCCAGCAAATAAGGGACACTGTTGCTCCTGGGGTATCGGCGAGGACCATTCGCAACCGTCTCCATGAAGCTGGGCTACGGTCCCGCACACCGTTAGGCCGTCTTCCGCTCACGCCCCAACATCGTGCAGCCCGCCTCCATGGTGTCGCGACAGGCGTGAATGGAGGGACGAATGGAGACGTGTCGTCTTCAGCGATGAGAGTCGCTTCTACCTTGGTGCCAATGATGGTCGTATGCGTGTTTGGCGCCGTGCAGTTGAGCGCCACAGTCAGTACTGCATACGACCGAGGCACACAGGGCCAACACCCGGCATCATGGTGTGGGGAGCGATCTCCTACACTGGCCGTACACCTCTGGTGATCGTCGAGGGGACACTGAATAGTGCACGGTACATCCAAACCGTCATCGAACCCATCGTTCTACCATTCCTAGACCGGCAAGGGAACTTGCTGTTCCAACAGGACAATGCACGTCCGCATGTATCCCGTGCCACCCAACGTGCTCTAGAAGGTGTAAGTCAACTACCCTGGCCAGCAAGATCTCCGGATCTGTCCCCCATTGAGCATGTTTGGGACTGGATGAAGCGTCGTCTCACGCGGTCTGCATGTCCAACACGAACGCTGGTCCAACTGAGGCGCCAGGTGGAAATGGCATGGCAAGCCGTTCCCCAGGACTACATCCAGCATCTCTACGATCGTCTCCATGGGAGAATAGCAGCCTGCATTGCTGCGAAAGGTGGATATACACTGTACTAGTGCCGACATGTGCATGCTCTGTTGCCTGTGTCTATGTGCCAGTGGTTCTGTCAGTGTGATCATGTGATGTATCTGACCCCAGGAATGTGTCAATAAAGTTTCCCCTTCCTGGGACAATGAATTCACGGTGTTCTTATTTTAATTTCCAGGAGTGTATATGTTTGCTCCACTTGTAGCTTTATGTCAGGTTCATTACGATGTGCCCATCATTATGTTAATGATCATAGTTACTGTGATATTTATGCGGAAGTCACACACAGCGCGAAATTAGAAGAAGTTTTCAATGGAAAATAGGGGTTACAGTGATTTTGTCTCTTGTGCATATTACGTAACATTTTGCTGCGTATGAAAGGCCTGTGTATGTCATCAAGCTCAAGAAAACTGATCTGATGTAGCTCCATTGCAGCGATAAAGCCAGAGTTAACTATCCACAACAATCCTCATATTTCATAAATTGCTTCAGATACCACAATGACATTTTGCAAATGGTAGAACACAAAGAGAAGAGTACTTGCCATATAGATATTATGCAAACCTTCATTTTCTACCGTGTTGTTACACTAACTATAGACATTTCAGATGAAAGAACGTAATTCTTAAGGACCACCGATAGCTGGTGAAATGAGAAATTCTATGGGTTTTAGAACAATGTAGCTGAAGTCATTACACTTTTTTTTTGTACCAAGGCTCTGCTTTCTTGGTAAGCTTTCTGACCTTATTATCTTGAGTTCCTCACTTAATAAACTTAATATAAAACACTCTTTCAGCATTCTCTCGCAATTGCGTCTGCACAACATGATAGTGAGGCAAAACTATGTAAACTCCAATGAGCTGTTGCAAAACAGAAAACTGTAATCGAAATTCCCCACTCATGACTCTTCTCTAAAAGCTACAAATGGTTAACAAACCAAGCGAAAATAAACCGCTACATTTTCGGTGGAATTCTTTTTAGATAATAAACGAAGGTGACCGATATTTTTTAATGGTCACCATGCAAGTGAATATTTGGTTGTTGTGGGACCGAGCCAATATCTCAAGTCCTGGCCAGTACGCCGGAATTCTACTCTGTTATATACAGGGTGATTACTTCCACAAACTCTAGGGAGTGATCGATAAGAGGAATCGGAACAAAAACGGTCGAATGAACTTATGTCCGTAAATTCTTGGCTTCTGTGCTAGCGACGATTTATTCAGTCATACGTTGTAGAGGTGTCCTGCTTAATATTTACCAAAAATATTTGTTTAGACTTCAGTTTAGAACGGCATTACCCCTCCAGCGCTCGGCATTTCCCGTTCAGCACTCTGCGCCCCCTCCCCGCTCCTCCTCCCCTGCCCCACGACCCCCCCCCCCCCCCTCCCCGCACCTTTCCGCACACTTCCGCAGCCGACTGTGCATCTAGCGTCCACGTCATTTTGCGCGCGCAGTTGTACACTTCATAACAGTTTGACGTTCATTGCGTGCCATGTTCATGACGTAGCAGTTTCGGTGGCCGGCAGGGCAGTTCGTCAGATCGACACCTTGGTGACATCGCAGCGCACCTGCAGCGGGCCAGCCGGTGCCGCCGCGGCGTGTGGCAGCAGGCGGGAGCCGGCGCCTCGGTGTCGGCCTCGCCCGCATGGCTAACCCCGCAGCCATCAAAGCGGCGCCGCTTTTGTGCAGGCGGGCCGCCACTGTACACGCGCCGTGCCCCTCTAACGTAAATTACTTTCGGAATCAAAGCCCGCCGCCGCCTGAAAAGCGGCTTACCCCTCCTGGAAAATAAAAGAAGGAAAGAAAAGCTGAGCCTCCGTTTTAGCTGCTAGGCTAATCCTTTGAGCAGCCTGTTTCGACGGAAGCTGTCGCTGACACACTAGCGGATGGAACTGACCCTGCGTGAAACTGTGAAGATTGCCGTGAAACTCCTCAGCACCGAAAAAGAGATCCCGTTTACTGCAGTCGTTTCCTTTTCTCCGGTGTATCACAAATCCTACTATAAACCACTTTCTTTCCTCATTAGGGAGGCACACTAACAGCACGACAGTATAACGGGCCAGATCTCATACAGCCGGCTTTACTTCTTGGATCAGGCAATGAAAAGTACCAACAAAAAAATGCAACTACACACATTCACACTTTACTGACCTTTGGATCGAACGTAGCCAACACTGCTCAAGAAATATAAAAAAAACGTATCTTCCTTAGTACTTCTGTATCCCACTTCTTTGAGTATTGATTCTTCCTGACTAATGTCTTAAAATTCTGCTTACTCTTCATCACTACTATATTGTGATCTGAGACTATATCTGCTCCTGGGTAAGCCTTACAATCCAGTATCTGATTTCGGAATCTCTGTCTGACCATGATGTAATCTAACTGAAATCTTCCCGTATCACCCGGCCTTTTCCAAGTATACCTCCTCTTCTTCTGATCCTTGAACATTGTATGCGCTATTACGAACTGAAATTTATTACAGGAATCAATTAGTCTTCCTCGTCTCTTAATCCTTGTCCCAAGCCGATATCTTTCTGTGACCTTTTCTTCTACTTCTTCCCCTACAACTGCATTCCAGTACCCCATTCCAATACCCCATTAGATTTCCATCTTCTTTTACGTACTGTATTACACTTTCAGTATCCTGATATGCTTCCTCTGTGTCTTCGTCTTCAGCTTGCGAAATAGGCATGTATACCTGAACAATAATTGTCGATATTGGTTTACTGTCGAGTCTGATAAGAACCACTCTGTCACTGAATTGTTCGTAGTAACACTCTCTCTGCCCTACCGCTTATTCATAGTGAATCCTATTCCCCTTATACCATTTTCTACTGCTGCTACACTCATCTCTGATCAGAAATCCTTGTTTTCTTTCCATTTGACGTCTCCGACCACCCACCATATCTAGACTGAGCTTTTGGATTTACCTTCTCAGATTCGTTAGCTTTCCTACCACGTTGAAGCTTCTGACATTCCACTCCCCGTCTCGTAGAACGCTATGCTTTCGTTGGTTATTCAGTCTTTTTCTCATGGTAACCTTCCTCTTGGCAGCTTCCTCCCGGCGATACGACCGGGGACAACTCTGGAATCTTTTGCCAATGGAGATATCATCATAACACATTTTTCAATTACAGGCCACATGTCTTGGGGATACTCGTTACGTACCTTTAATGCAGTGGTTTCCATTGCCTTCTGCATCCTCGTACCCTTGATCATTGCTAATTCTTCTGCCTTGAGGGGCAGTTTTCCACCTAAAGGACAAGAGATAACACTGAGAGTCCGCTCCTCGCCCTCTTTGACAACGCCGTTGGCAGATTGAAGGTGATTTCTTATGCAGGAACTCTTCAGCGGCAAATGCAGATTATTAATCGAAATATAAGCAATGGAGGGTTTCGGAATCGGGACCGAGAACGTTTTGATTACAATTAAAGATGCAACCGTTTTTTTTTCCTTAAGGAATCTTCCCAGCCCCAAAGGGTTGTGCAGGGGCAAAGTAGGCAGGGGGCGCGACCAGAGGCCTGGCCACCACGTCTCGTTCCCACCTCAAGGGAGCAAGAAAAGCGTAGGGAACATGGAATAGACGTACATGGACAGCGTTTATTTATTTTCATTTTCTGTTTTTTTTTAATTTTTTAATTATTTTTAACATTAATACCACCGAGAACAGCAGGAAACCGGCGTCGCGAGGAGGAGGGCGCATCAAGAGGTCAGACTTGTTAAGATTATCCACGTACAGCTTATCCGAGAAGAACATTCCGATGAACAGAGAATATATCGGTTCTAAGTGTGGAAGATGCTGGAATAAACTCTTCATGACAAAAACATCCCATTTCTGAGGTGGGTTAAGGAAGGCACCACAAAGGAAAAAATAACTGTGTTTTGGTCCGTGGACATCTGCACAGTTGCGTTCATTAAGAAACTCCCAAAAATCAAGGATACTTTTCTCGCCATCAGCAAACATGTAGTGAGCTGCACGTCCACAAATCCACTTCGCAGATTTCGCCTTCACTTGTGGAAAGTACGAGGGTTACTCCAAAAGGAATGCACACTATTTTTTTTTAAATCAAGCTTTTATTCTACATGTTTGAAAGTTTTACAGTGTGTAGTTACATCCTTTAGGAACAATATTTTCATTTCTCCACATAATTTCCATCCCTCTCAACTGCCTTACGCCATCTAGGAACCAGCGCCTGTATACCCGCACAGTAAAATTCTATACCAACTTGTTGGAGCCACTGTTTGGCAGCATGCCCAAGGGAGTCATCATCTTCAAACCTCAACTGAGCTTGAAGTTTCTTCAGTGTCGTCTCATATGCATCAGAATTTATCGTGGTTCCACTAGGCACGATGTCCAGAAGCAAGAATCCTTCGGAATCGAAAAACACCGTAGCCACAACATTTCCAGCAGAAGGTGTGGTTTAGAATTTTTTTTTTCTTGGGTGAATTTGCATGATGCCACTCCATTGATTGCCTCTTCGTCTCTGGTGAAAAATGATGGAGCTATGTTTCCTCACCTGTCACAATTCCTCCAAGAAATTCATCTACACCATTCTCATACCGTTCCAAAAGTTCGCTGCATACCGTTTTTCTTGTTTCTCTGTGAGCCACTGTCAACATCCTGGGAACCCACCTAGCACAAACCTTTTTTAACGCCAACACTTTCAGTATTCTGCAAACACTTCCTTCCCCTACTCCAATGTAGTGTGACAATTCGTTCACTGTGATGCATCTGTCAGCAGTCACCAATTCGTTAACTCTCTGCACATTGTCTGGAGTGTGCGCAGTACGAGATCTGCCGCTGGGAGAACAATCCTCAATACTGCCATGCCCGCTATCATCACGTAACCTGCTTGCCCATCGACTAACTGTACTGAGATCGACAGCAGCATCTCCATACACCTTTTTCAACCTCTTGTGGATGTTTCCTACTGTTTCGTTTTCACAGCACAGGAATTTTATGACAGCACGTTGCTTCTGACGAACGTCAAGTGTAGCAGCCATCTTGAAGACATGCTGTGACGGCGCCACTCACGGGAATAGGTTGAACTAAGTTTGAAAATAAGTGGGAAGGATGTATCTACACACTGTAAAACTTTCACACATCCAGAATGATAACTGTATTTTTACAAAAATAGTGTGCATTTATTTTGCAGTGACCCTCGTATCCTGCGTCCGGAAAGAGGAGCAGGTTAGTAGGTATCTAATGAGGAGTCGTACAGGTAATTAGGGACAACATCTCCAGGCACATCTTGCCGATCTGCACACCAAATGCTGCTGGTCTGTGTCCATAACATCACAGTCGACGCACAACGGGGTGTCTGCTAGGTGAATCCAGTGAAGGAGTGACAGGTATACTTGCTTCCTATTGACAGCAAGGTACCTAGCAGACAGGACGTCAGTGTCAAGGTAAGAAGCGCACACCGGTCACCAAACGGTACGCCAGTCGACGTGTGGTGCTTCCACATTCGGTGACCTGTGCTACTGAAAGAAACCATAGACCGCCTTCGTGGATGTCAAGTGCTCCGGCAGTATCACAGTACAGATGTAACTCAGTTGAAGGGAACATTGGTGCAGTTCTAGGCCACTGGACATAATCCGAGCTTGTGTTCCGTCTCTAATGACCTCGTTTCCGACAGGACATTAAACACTGATCTCCTTCTCGTCCTCCATTTCGAATGATGTGCACGTCAGACACAGAGAGCAAGTTACGTTACTCTTAAACAATCTTTGGTCTTGTTGTGGCACAGTCTTTGCCTCAGCGTAGTCTGATGCATTCTTAGTTGAAGTGGTAGGTAATGGACATATGGACGTATTCATTAGTGCTGTGTTGACTTGGGATTGTATCTCTTAGATGAAGACAGATTCCTAGAAAATGACAGCAAGAATGAATACGATATATCCAGGACGATTTTTTCCTTCGTGTAGAAATCTAGGGATTATTCGATGCAAGGATACGGAATAAAAAAGGCCTAACGAATTTATGTCCGGTAATGCATGGTTTCCCTGTTAGGGGCCATTTATTCAATCATAAATTGTTACAGAGAATACCGTCTAATACCCGCTGTACCATGTAGCCACAGTCATACTATGTGTTGAAAATGGTTTCCTTGCGAATCAACGCATGCGTGTATGCGCCTCAGCAAGTTCTGTATTATTTTTTTACATTGGCCAGGCTGCATCCGAATAGTGTCAAAGACAGCATGAATACGCTGCTCCATTATCTCCCCATCTGGAACGGGTTCTGAATACACGATACATTTGAGATGGTCCCATAACCAGAAACTGCATGGGCTGAGATCCAGGGAACGAGCAGGCCATGTAACTGGACCCCCCCCCCCCCTCCTCATCTGATCCATCGACCAGGGAAGACACGACTGAGATGCGTCCGGACGTTAACGGTGAAGGAGGCTGGAGCACCATCACGCAGCAGCTAAACAACCCTTCCAGTAAGGGAGACAGTTACCTGCAAGAAACGCCGATAGTTCCGTCCTGTAGGAGACGTGGAAGAAAGACTGGTCCCAAAATATTGTCACCAATTACCCCGGTCCACACATTCTGGCGGCACCGATGCAGATTATTCTTTGTCAGCATCCCATGTGGGTTCTGCATACTGTCCCACAGATGACTGATATGAAAGTTAGTCCGTAGATATCAGTCAGCATAAAGGTGGCCTCATACACTCCTGGAAATGGAAAAAAGAACACATTGTCACCGGTGTGTCAGACCCACCATACTTGCTCCGGACACTGCGAGAGGGCTGTACAAGCAATGATCACACGCACGGCACAGCGGACACATCAGGAACCGCGGTGTTGGCCGTCGAATGGCGCTAGCTGCGCAGCATTTGTGCACCGCCGCCGTCAGTGTCAGCCAGTTTGCCGTGGCATACGGAGCTCCATCGCAGTCTTTAACACTGGTAGCATGCCGCGACAGCGTGGACGTGAACCGTATGTGCAGTTGACGGACTTTGAGCGAGGGCGTATAGTGGGCATGCGGGAGGCCGGGTGGACGTACCGCCGAATTGCTCAACACGTGGGGCGTGAGGTCTCCACAGTACATCGATGTTGTCGCCAGTGGTCGGCGGAAGGTGCACGTGCCCGTCGACCTGGGACCGGACCGCAGCGACGCACGGATGCACGCCAAGACCGTAGGATCCTACGCTGTGCCGTAGGGGACCGCACCGCCACTTCCCAGCAAATCAGGGACACTGTTGCTCCTGGGGTGTCGGCGAGGACCATTCGCAACCGTCTCCACGAAGCTGGGCTATGGTCCCGCACACCGTTAGGCCGTCTTCCGCTCACGCCCCAACATCGTGCAGCCCGCCTCCAGTGGTGTCGCGACAGGCGTGAATGGAGGGACGAATGGAGACGTGTCGTCTTCAGCGATGAGAGTCGCTTCTGCCTTGGTGCCAATGATGGTCGTATGCGTGTTTGGCGCCGTGCAGGTGAGCGCCACAATCAGGACTGCATACGACCGAGGCACACAGGGCCAACTCCCGGCATCATGGTGTGGGGAGCGATCTCCTACACTGGCCGTACACCTCTGGTGATCGTCGAAGGGACACTGAATAGTGCACGGTACATCCAAACCGTCATCGAACCCATCGTTCTACCATTCCTAGACCGGCAAGGGAACTTGCTGTTCCAACAGGACAATGCACGTCCGCAGGTATCCCGTGCCACCCAACGTGCTCTAGAAGGTGTAAGTCAACTACCCTGGCCAGCAAGATCTCCGGATCTGTCCCGCATTGAGCATGTTTGGGATTGCATGAAGCGTCGTCTCACGCGGTCTGCACGTCCAGCACGAACGCTGGTCCAACTGAGGCGCCAGGTGGAAATGGCATGGCAAGCCGTTCGACAGGACTACATCCAGCATCTCTACGATCGTCTCCATGGGAGAATAGCAGCCTGCATTGCTGCGAAAGGTGGATATACACTGTATTAGTGCCGACATTGTGCATGCTATGTTGCCTGTGTCTATGTGCCTGTGGTTCTGTCAGTGTGATCATGTGATGTATCTGACCCCAGGAATGTGTCAATAAAGTTTCCCCTTCCTGGGACAATGAATTCACGTTGTTCTTATTTCAATTTCCAGGAGTGTATATGAATAGAATGGATGGCACAATTACGGAATCGTGGTCGCCTGGTGAAGAAAACAGTAACAAAATTACTTCCGATGTGGAAAGTGCTGCACAGGCTGTAAGTGGTAAGGGCAGTAACAATTGTCATAAAGAATGTTCCACATGGTCGTCTTGTTTACCCTGTATTGGCGGGCCAGGTGCCTGCCTGGTACTGACAGGCCTTCCACAGTGTTCATCACAGTTTCCTCCAAATCTAGTGTCCGAACATCTCGGGTACGTCCTTCATGATTTCATGCTTCCTGAAACGACCCTGTCTCAGAGAAACGGCGAAACATTGCTGCAAACATTGAATGCTGTGGTTGTTGGCGGCGGGGATAGATCTCCAGACACAAACTTTCTGCCCGCCGCCCGTTGTTAATTGCCTCCCCGTAAGTAAGCACCGTGTCGGCTAGCTCTCGATTTGAATACGGAAACATTGTGTACAATGCTGTATCACATCCACTACAATGTGAATCAGAAGTAACATTACCATAATTATGGCAGGAGAGGGCGCTACAGAATAATGCGTGATGAACAGTATCACCCTCTAGGAGGAAACCATGCATACTGTAACAGTGACTCATAGACTGCAGTCTCTGTAACAAGGTACACTTGAATATATGGTATCTTGCAAGGAGACCAAGCATTTCTGGGCATAAGTTCATTAGAAGATTTGTTCCGTATCCTCCCATAGATCAATCCCTAGAGCTTGCACGTGATGGAAACAACCTCCTTCTATAAGAGAAGAAATTTCAGGTTACGCAGTTAGTCAGTGGGAATGATTGTTGTTAGCAAGTTAACTTTGTTCATTTGCTCGGAGTTGAGAGAAACATCTACCGCCCTGAGTCATTTATTAACGTATTAATATTGAAGTAGTTTGGTTTTCCAGAAATTCTCTGTTTACCCTGTACCTTATTAAAGTTATTGTTCACTTTGTGAAACGTAGTATTATTCACATCAATATTATGTGTGAAGTTCACGCCAAGTTTTACTCTGTCTTTTCGCACACACATTCAATGTAAAACCGCTGTCTTAGAATATCATTTCATAGGAAGGTACTTTCTCTGTGCTACTGTTTAAGGAACGTTTATCAATACACATTATCATATTGCGCAATGTGGTATGCAACAGTTTCAATATTGTTTGGAAATTTTGTTTCAAAATAGAAAGAAAGGTACTTTCCCTGTACTACTGTTTAAGGAACGTTTATCAATACGATTTATCATATTGCGGAAAGTGGTATGCAACAGTTTCAATTTTGTTTGGAAATTTTATTTCAACATAGGAAGAAAGGTACTTTCCCTGTACTACTGTTTAAGGAACGTTTATCAATACGCATTATCATATTGCGCAATGTGGTATGCAACAGTTTCAATATTGTTTGGAAATTTTATTTCAAAATAGAAACCTAGCTTAGCCTCTGCCTGCTTGCTGTTTGTTGTTGTAATTTAGAGAAATCTGCAACAATGTGAAACATCCCCTTAGAAAAATTTATGAATGACTGTGCTTATAAACCTCTTATATTATTTGCTTTTCAAACAGCTGAGCAAAAACTGAACGTACTCAGACATTACTCTCTTTACTTATTCTGTTCAACACTAAACTAACACACAATATTTTTAGTGCAACGGAATCTGACTTTCAAAAATTCCTACAAAAGAATGGTCCTGACTAACAATAACCTATACCTTTAATGAATGACTTACCTCACAAAAATCTTTGTTACTCAAACTACTGCAATACAGCGAGCGCCACTACTGCCAGCTAAATAAAACATTATAACTAATGAAGGCACTAACTACTGATAGGCATAGCAAATGAAAGATTTTTGTCTTTGATGAACACACGTCCAGATCATCCGCTCTCAAAACTCCGCCATCTCTCTCCCCATATCCACCACTGCTGGCGGCTCAGCTCCAACTGCGCAACGCTACGCGCTATTCACATCCAGCTGCCCTACACTACAATATCAAACAACAACGGAAACCAGCCACAGACTGCACACAGCACAGCCAGTGATTTTCATACCTAGCGCTACGTGGCGTTACCAATATAAAAACCTAAACAACCTACTTACAAATGTTGTTAAGACAAGAGGTAAGTAGTAATTCTGATTGGGACCAGATAATTGCTTTACTTCTGTTGCGAATTTCTTGTAAATAGAAGTTGTATTCTGACAAATTACAGTGCTATTCCAATCAGGTATTGTTTACTCAAAGGTCAGCATACAAGTTTTAGTTAGATGACAGTTTGTTGGTACATAGTTTTGGCAATATGTAGACCTTTTATAGAGAGGGAGGTAGCTTTGGGCTAAATTCCATATAGAAACGCACAGTAGGGAACTTACATATGATGATAACAATGACACTATCAGAATATAGTAATTACCAGTTAAAAGAGCAACTTTCTGTAACAATGATGTAATATCCCAAAGAAATGTAATGGACATAATGGTAAGCTCGGTAGTTCGTACTAATCGTTGAGAGTGGTAAGCGCGATAGGTGTTGCTAATCGACTGAACTAGTGGCAAGAAACTATAGCAGAAACAGGGTTCGAGTGCAGCTAACGAAATAGTGCTAAACAGTACTGTGTAGTTAAGCTGCCCCTAACGATTTGAATCAGGAACAGTATCCAGACAGGCGACAGTAAAGTAATCGGTGTAAGTTCTCTTTCACAGTATATCTGGACGAAGATATACTTTACTTCTGCCGTATCTATCCAAGTGTCTCCAATTTTCCTTTTCTTAATTAGCGATGTAGCCATACGGGTTTTGGATGTCTCTGTAAATTTATTCCGTTTATGGTATTTAATCTTTCGTAAATGATTGAGAAACGCTGTCTTATAAAATGTGTTTTACCATCAGAATCGACGAAATTAATAGGAGTTATCAAAATGTGAAGTGCGGAAGCAACAACTTTTCGGCATGTAACTTCTGAAGCATTTACGAAAGATAAAGTACTATAAATGGTAAAAACATACAGTCACATCCGAAACTTGCATGACTATGCTGATAACTACACAAGAAAAGATATGTATGGCAGAAGCAAGATATACCTTGGTCCAAAAATAACACATATTTTACAATATATTCTGTCTGCTAAAAGTCGCCCAAAGCTCTGAGAGGGAATTTATATCGATTATGTGGCTGTCACCCGTCGGGATATCGTTCATGATACAGATGTAATGTCGGTTGCATAAAACGAATCGGTAGGGGCACCTGAATAATCCTGTATACTTTGAGGATGTAATTTACGTACTTTAGAGGTTATGAGTGCAAGTGAATAGAAGGGAAAGAGTTCTCATAGTGAAGAGGAAGACATGAACGTGTGCAGTGAGTGGAAGACAGCAGAGTAAAACATTTAAAGGCAAAGTCCATCTGTAAAGATGGAATAAAAAATCCAATTGTACTCTAATTTGTCAATTAGTATTAAATAACTGCACGTGTTTTTATAAGATCTGCTATAACTGTTGAGCAACAATGAAGAAGCAAGATACCTGCACCTAGACTCTCGAACTCGAGTACTCTAACGCAAAACTCTGTCTACCACACCGGCTATCCTATATAATAATGCAAAATTGAATTAAGGTACTTGTCGCACATGTCTTACTTGATTGGCAAATGGAGTTTCTTCTTAGTCCAATTTATACCGAAAATATGCCCTAGATGATATTTTAGTTCTGTTAGTAGCAAGGCATCAAATGGATCAAATGGCTCTGAGCACTATGGGACTTAACATCTGAGGTCATCAGTCGCCTAGAACTTAGAACTACTTAAACCTAACTAACCTAAGGACATCACACATACCCATGCCCTAGGCAGGATACGGACCTGCGACCGTAGCGGTTGCGCGTCTCCAGTCTGAAGCGCCTAGAACCACTCGGCCAAGCATGGAATCTCCCCGTGGGTACCGAGTGGGCGAATTTTGGTTTATTTTGTACATAAGACCCATGGGTTACCTTCTCACTTTGACTGAAAGGAAGCTATGAACCATTTGAATGAATAATCATCACGTTTTGCGCAAGCGAATGACGTTGCAAGTACTTCGATTTACTCGTAGTTTATTATGAGTAATATTTAGCCCATAAATTACAATTACAGTGGTAAGTTTTAGTTTACTAGGTTTTTTATGGACTGATCTGATGCAATTCTCTACATTGGTCCGTCCTGGTCACCCTCCAAACCACTTAAACCTGCAACCATATGAGCCTACGAGCCTACTTACTCCTCTACAGCTTTAGCCCCCACATTTCCCTGCATTATCAAGTTGATGATTCGTTTAACTGCAGGATGTATCGTATCAGCACAGCTATACTTTTAGTCGTGTCATAAAGACCTTTTCAGCTCTGTTCCAATCTGTCCCCTTCATTATTTACTCGATCTACCAATAAAATCTTCTGCATTCTATCACCAAAGTTCCAAATCTTCTATTCTGTCTATTGTCTATACCGTTATAGTCCACATCCTTAAAAGGGTACAAATCAAACATTTTCTTAATAGACTTCGTGATAAAATTATATTTAATGTGAACAAATTTTCCTTATTAGGGTTCCGTAACTCAATCGTTAAAGATGGAATCGCGGTAGGATCACTTCGTTGTCCATCTGTTTGTCTGTCCGACTGTGAAAAAACACTTTTCACTTTTTCTAAGGAATGAATAAACGTATTAAGTTCAAATATCTGCCACACATTAAGGTTCTTGGCGGTGATTAAAGTTGAGGCATCTAAGTGAATGTAATCAAAAAATACGGCCGTTAATGTCACATAGTTCGATATTCCAAAACCCACTCATAAAAACCTACATGGTTAATGTCACATAGTTTGATACTCCAAAACCCTCTCATAAAAACCCACATGGTATGTTCCGTCGACTTTGAAATTCCTGAACTAGTACGACAGAGCGGATGAGGTCATATTTGTGGAAATGGGCCAAAATTTTATTCGTTAAAACACACAAGCAAGAATCAAAAACTCTTCAGCTTTTAACGAAAGACCTCCTTTGATTTAATTTAGATCGTCTGATGGCTACATCGAAAATCCAAGCCACAAGGAATTGAGGTGCAGGAATTCTTCTGGAGGTTCACTTCTTTGTAAAAAAAAAAAAAATTATCTTCAACATAAATAGGCTGAAAGCCTTAGCTTAAATTTTTCTCATAGAACTGCTGAAGGCCTCACATTAATCAAGAACAATGGTACGGCTTAAGGCCAAGACAAAGATTTTCAATGTTTAATCTAAACAGGCTGAAAACTCGGCTGAAGGCCTCATACTAAAGAATAACAATCCTATGACTTAAGGGCGAGGATTTTTAATTTTTAATTTAAAAGAGATTAAAACTCGGCTGAAGGCCACACACCTTGCAGAAACCAATTTTATGGCTTAAGGCCTAAAAGAAACAGCTTCTAAATTTCAACTAAAACAGACTAAAGGCTTTATCCTAAAATACTTCACATAAAACTCGGCTGAAGGCCAGATACGAAACACAAACAACCTCACGGCTTAAATCCCAGACAAGGAAATTTCCGATTTTTAATTGAAGCTGGAAAACTCAGCTGCAGGCGACATACGAACTAGAAAATATTTCTTACGGCTTAAGGCCTACACAAATTTTTTCAGCTTCTGATTTGAGAAGGCCACATACAAACTTGAAACAAATTTACGGCTTAAGGCCTAGACACAAGGAATTTTCAATTTTAATTTTGAAAGTCTGAAACTCGGCTGCAGGCCACATACCAAACAAGAAACAAATTTTTTATGGCTTAAGGTCTTAGAAGAAAAGCCTTGCCATTTTAATAAGCTAGAACTCGGCAGAAGGCCACACAGAGTATTTAAGACTAAAAAGGAAATCACTATGTAAAACACAAGAACCGGTGGTCAGAAGGTTCCAAGGGTCGGCCATGGAAGTAACACTAACGCTCATTTAGGTGAGACAGAGAGGCAGACCGACAGCCTCTTAATCGGAAGGCAGCCCAACCGAAACCCAGCCGACAAACCAATCAACAAGATCAGTTCTGCTCCGCCCGACCAACGAAATGACAACAAGATGTCAATAGTACAACATTATGGGTATTGGTGCCCAATCCAGCCAAGTCAGAATGTTGTTGTTGTTGTGGTCTTGAGTCCTGATTCAGCTCTCCATGCTACTCTATCCTGTGCAAGCTTCTTCATCTCCCAGTACCTACTGCAGTCTACATCCTTCTCATTCTGCTTAGTGTATTCTCCCTCTACGATTTTTACTCTCCACGCTGGCCTCCAGTACTAAATTGTTGATCCCTTGATGCCTCAGAACATGTCCTACCAACCGATCCCTTCTCCTCGTCCAGTTGTGCCACAAGCTCCTCTTCTCCCCAAATTCTATTCAATACCTCCTCATTAGTTATGTGATCTACCCATCTAATCTTCAGCTTTCTTCTGTAGCACCACATTTCGAAAGCTTCTCTTTTCTTCTTGTCTAAATATTTATCGTCCACGTTTCACTGCCATACATGGCTACACTCCATACAAATACTTTCAGAAACGAGTTCCAGACATTTAAATCTGTACTCGATGTTAACAAATTTTTTTTTCTTCAGAAACGCTTTCCTTCCCATTGCCAGTCTACATTTTATATCCTCTCTACTTCGACCATCATCAGTTATTTTGCTCCCCAAATAGCAAAACTCCTTTACTGCTTTAAGTGTCTCATTTCCTAATCCAATTCCCTCAGCATCACCCGACTTAATTCGACTACATTCCATTATCCTCGTTTTGCTTTAGTTGATCTTCATATTATACCCTCCTTTCAAGACTCTCTCCATTCCGTTCAACTGCTCTTCCAAGTCCTTTGCTTTCTCTGACATAATTACAATGTCATCGGCGAACCTCAAATTTTGTGTTTCTTCTCCATGGATTTTAATATCTACTCTGAACTTTTCTTTCGTTTCCTTTACTGCTTGCTCCATATACAGATTGAATAGCATCGGGGAGAGGCTACAACCCTGTCTCACTCCCTTCCCAACCACTGCTTCCCTTTCATGCCAACGACTCTTACAACTGCCATCTGCTTTCTGTACTAATTGTAAATAGCTTTTTGCTCCCTGTATTTTACCCCTGCCACCTTCAGAATTTGAAAGAGTGTATTCCAATCAACATTGTCAAAAGCTTTCTCTAAGCCTAGAAATGCTAGAAACGTAGGTTTCCCTTTCCTTAAACTTTCTTCGAAGATAAGTCGTAGGTCAGGATTCCCTCACGCGTTCCAACATTTCTTGATCTTTCCCGAGGGTTGGCTTCTATCTGTTTTTCCATTCGTCTGTAAAGAATTGGCGTTAGTATTTTGCAGCTGTGACTTATTAAACTGATAGCTCGGTAATTTTCACATCTGTCAACACCTGCTTTCTTTGGGATTGGAATTATTATATTCTTCTTAAAGTCTGAGGGTATTTCGCCTGTCTGATACATCTTTCTCACCAGATGGTAGAGTTTTGTCGGGACTGGCTCTCCCAAGGCTGTCAGTAGTTCTAATGGAATGTTGTCTACTCCAGGGGCCTTGTTTCCACTCAGGTCTTTCAGTGCTCTGTCAAACTCTTCACGCAGTATCATATCTCCCATTTCATCTTCATCTACATCATCTCCATTTTCATAATATTGTCCGCAAGTACATCGCCGTGTTTAGACCCTCTGCATACTCTTTCCACCATTGTGATTTCCCTTCATTGCTTAGAGCTGGGTTTCCATCAAAGTTCTTGATATTTATGCAAGTGGTTCTCCTTTCTCCAAAGGCATCTTTAATTTTCCTGTAGGCAGTATCTATCTTACCCCTAGTGAGAGAAGCCCCTACATCCTTACACTTGCCCTCTATCCATCCCTGCTTAGCCATTTTGCACTTCCTGTCGATATCATTTTTGAGACGTTTGTATTCCTTTTTGCGTGCTTCATTCACTGCATTTTTATATTTTCTCCTTTCATCAGTTAAATTCAATATTTCTTCTGTTACCCAAGGGTTTCTACCAGCCCTCGTTTTTTTTTACCTATTTGATCCTAGTCTGCCTTCACTATTTCATCCCTCAAAACTACCCATTCCTCTTCTACTGTATTTCTTTCCCCCATTCCTGTCAATTGTTCCCTTTTGCTCTCCCTGAAACTCTGTGCAACCTCTGGTTCTTTCAGTTTACCCAGGTCCCATCTCCTTAAATTTCCAGCCTTTTGCAGTTTCTTCAGTTTTAATCTACAGTTCATAACCAATAGATTGTGTTCAGAGTCCTCATCTGCCCCTGTAAATGTCTTACAATTTAAAACCGGGTTCCTAAACTCTGTCTTATCATTATATAATCTATCTGATACCATTTAGTATCTCCAGGGTTCTTCCATGTATATAACCTTCTTTCATGATTCTTGAACCAAATGTTAGCTATGATTAAGTTATGCTCTGCACAAAATTCTACCAGGCGGCTTCCTCTTTCATTTCTCTCCCGCAGTCCATATTCACCTAGTATGTTCCCTCTATTTTTCCATTCTCGAGTTACAGTCACCCATGAGTATTAAATTTTCGTCTCCCTTCACTACCTGAACAATGTCTTTTATGTCATTACAACATTTATCAATTTCTTCATCATCTGCAGAGCTAGTTGACATATAAACTTGTACTACTGTGGTAGGCCTGAGCTTCGTTTCTATCTTGGCCGCAATAATGCGTTCACTATGCTGTTTGTAGTAGCTTACCCGTACTCCAATTTTTTCATTCATTATTAAACCTACTCCTGCATTACCCCTATTTGATTTTGTATTTATAATTCTGTATTCACCTGACCAAAAGTCTTGATCCTCCTGCCACCGAACGTCACTAATTCCCGCTATATCTAACTTAAACCCATCTATTTCCCTTTTTAAATTTTCTAACCTACCTGCCCGATAAAGGGATCTGACGTTCCACCAGTTTTTCTTTCTCCTGATAATGACGTCCTCTTGAGTTGTCCCCGCCCGGAGGTCCGAATGGGGGACTAAACGGCCAGAACTACCAACACCTCAGCAGGTAGGATTCGAACCTGCGACCGTAGCAGTCGCGCGGTTCCGGACTGAGCGCCTAGAACCGCTAGACCACCACGGCCGGCTTTCCCAGGACTGATATCTTTCCAGTATCAATGTCATCAAGAGCCAAAAGTCATCAAGACCTTCGATTCCTGACCTGGATGAAATGTCTATGTACATAATCAACTTTGTGCGATCCACCTGAGTATCTCCGCGGTCACCGTGGCGGATTACCACTAGAAGAAGCCTGGTTTCGATTCCAGGGCGGCTCGGATATTTTCTCCTCCCGGGGACTGGGAGTTGCGTTCTTCTTACGTTCTTATCATCATAATTAGTATGCCACTGTTGAGAAGGCTACATGGGCACGTCCCGAAAGCCAACAAATTAAAACAAAAATTTCGTATAAGTCCTACTTGCATCTGGCCATTTTTTTTTCTGAAGCGCTTCTCTTGGCATTGTCTGTTTGCATCTTATGTGAGATTTATTTCACCTATCGTCACATACGGTGCTCTCTGTGTCTCATTCCCATTCCCTAGAACTTCCACCATTTAAATGGCCTTACCATTATTACAATATTTCGTATTTGTCTTATAACATCTTTTCAAGACGCTATCCATTCTGCCAATATAATCTCCCATTGAAGATTAACAATTACTTAACACTGCAAGTCACTTTTAATTAGAATGATGTTGACTTAGATGGGCCGACAAAAGACAATGACATCTTCTTGAATGTAAAATGCTCTTCTCCGCCGTGTGACCAGCATGTGTATCGCTCAAAACGTAACAATCATTTACGCTTGATAAATCAAAACTATGAGCCCACAGATCCATCAGGAACCACATTATAGCACTTCATTTGCTTTTAAATTACGATGTTCGTCATTAAAGTTACAACGCCGTGAAGGCATCTCGGAAAAAACGATAAACTGACATAAAGTGTGCTATGTATATGGATAAGTAAACGATTAGCATTTTAGCTCAGCCACATAATTAGACAGGGATAACGTCGCCCTAGGTGTCTATACAGATTTTCACAATGACGCTTTAAAAAATTTGAGCCCTGATTCCCATGTTCAGCAAACGAGGGCTCTAAGATGCATACCTAAAGAGCTGTGAGCAGCTGTTCATTCTCGATATTGTGAAGTGTATTTCATGACAGAAATTTCAAATAGGTTTGATGCTCTCAGGAAGATCAAGACGAGGATGTAAATAAATAGCGGATCACTGTGAGGAATAATATCAAAGAGGCAGCGAAGGTCACAATAAGTACAATTACGAAGTACAGGAGGAAACCGTGGTTTGATGAGGAATCCAAGAAATTGGTAGAGGAAAGGAGAAAAGCGCGATTAGATTGGGATAGAATGGGAGACAGAAAATGAGAGGAGTTCTTGAACATGAGAAGGGAAGTTGGTCATAGGCTATGGGCAAAGAAGAGGGATTATTTGAACAATCAAATAAAAAAAGGGAAACAAACAGTGAAACAAAAAACATTAGGGAACTTTGCCTAGACATAAATGGGTATAGAAAGAGGTTCAAGGCTAGGACTAATGCACTTCGAGGGGATGCCGGGCGAATACTGACAGACGCAAGTGCTATATTAAGTAAATGGAGGGCGTATTTTGAGCATCTATTAAATGTACACCAGGAAGCAGGAAATGAGCAGGCGTACGAAATACATACAGCAGAACCCCAAATACCTGAGCCAACGTTAAAAGAAGTAAGAGATGCAATCAACAAATTGAAAAATCATAAAGCACCAGGATCAGATTGCATAACTGCAGAATTAGTTAAAAATGGGGGACAGAAATTGGTGGAAGTATTTCACAAAGTGATAACTAAAGTATGGGACTCAGAGATGATACTTGAAGAGTGGCAGGAGTCGATTCTGATCCCAATTTTTAAGAAGGGCGACAAAATGGATTGTAGTAATTATAGAGGGATATCGCTGTTACCAGTATGTTTCAAAATTTTCTCGAATATTCTGCTAAGCAGGCGTACACCATATGCAAATAAAATTGTGAGGGATTACCAAGCTGGCTTTCGGAGGAACAGATCAACTATAGACCAAATATTCACCCTGCGTGAAATTTTGGAAAAGAAATGGGAATACAATAAACCAGTTCATAATCTTTTCATAGATTTTAAAAAAGCATATGATTCAGTATTGCAATCAAAATTGTAGAGAATTCTTTTTGAACTTAGAATACCAAAGAATCATGTTGACTTACAGAAGCAAGTTTGAAAAACACAAAAGGTAGAGTACGCGTGAGGAAATTGGAGTCAAAATTTGTAATAAAGAACGGACTTAAGCAGGGAGATGCCCTGTCTCCGCTACTTTTTAATTTAGTCCTAGAATATATTGTACGAATGGCAGCAGATAATTCAGAGGGTGTGGAGTTACATGGAAATATTAAGATATTAGAATATGCAGATGATCTAAACATCATTAGCGATACGAAAGAATCTGTAACAGCAAATGCGAATGCGTTAATCAAGGCAAGTGAAGATGTAGGTCTAAGAATAAGTGAAAACAAAACTAAATACCTGGTTACTACTACAATGCCAACGGCAGTAGATCAGGAAATGTTAAGAGTTGGAAACATGCAGTTTGAAAAATTGAACACAATTAAGTACCTAGGCGCGGACATCACTTCGAGAAATGAGATTGAATCGGAACTGAAGAAGAGATTACGGGCAGGAAATGCATGCTACTTCTCACTGGCTAGTTCAAATGGCTCTAAGCACTATGGTACTTAACATCTATGGTCATCAGTCCCCTAGAACTTAGAACTACTTAAACCTAACTAACCTAAGGACAGTACACAACACCCAGTCATCACGAGGCAGAGAAAATCCCGGACCCCGCCGGGAATCGAACCCGGGAACCCGGGCGTGGGAAGCGAGAATGCTACCGCACGACCACGAACTGCCTACTACTTCTAACTGAATAGACTATTTTCGTCACGGATATTGTCTAGGAATTTAAAGATTAGAATATACAAAACTATTATTCTACTAGTTATGCTGTATGGGTGTGAGACTTGGTCTCTCACTGTGCAAAATGAAAAGCCGTTTCGAGTACTTGAAAACAAAATTTTGAGGAAAATTTTCGGAGCAAAAAGGGATGACATTATCGGACAGGGGTGAAAACTGCTTAACGAAGAGGTTCACTTACTCTATTCAAGCCCTGAAATAATCAGTATTATTAAATTACGTAGGCTGTGATGGTCGGGTCACGTAGCTCGAATTGATGAGGGCAGGGCAGCGCGCAGAGTACTGGTAGGGTACCTAGAGGGAAAACGTTCTGTGGGGAGACAGAGGCGTAGATGGGAGGACAATGTGAAGGCTGATTTGAGGAGCCTAGGTGTTGAAGGTGAATGGAAGGAAATAGCCCAAGACAGGGACAGATGGCGAAAATACGTTGCTGCGGTAATGGACTCTCGAGTTCGGTATGAACAGTGAATGAGTTCAAATGGTTCAAATGGCTCTGAGCACTATGGGACTTAACTTCTAAGGTCATCAGCCCCCTAGAACTTAGAAATACTTAAACCTAACTAACCTAAGGACATCACACACATACATGCCTGAGACAGGATTCGAACCTGCGACCGTAGCGGTCGCGCGGTTCCAGACTGAAGCGCCTAGGACCGCTCGGCCACTCCGGCCGGAAGTGAATGGGTGAGTGAGTGACTGTATTTCTTGTACTGCAAGCCCTTTGCATTCCATATTTTGGGAGGAGGTACTATGGACTAAAACAAGAATAAAAGTTCAGTAAACATGGTCTCTAAACTGTAAACCTCAAGCGCTATGAGCACTTGATCGATACAAAAGATATGTTTCACTGTAGAGAAGACTACCGGTCGCGTTAGTCGGGACTGTCATGCGAATATGGAATCGATGGTTTCTGGAGGGCCTGCTGAACGCCACGTAGGTTCTCAATAGGTCTGCACGAGCAGCAACTGAGAGGAAAGATATCTTGACGTACTGGCTTCTGACTCGGGATCTTCCAAGACGTTCGAGTTCGCGGCCGGAAATTACACGTACCTGTCGCGCCATAGTCTGAGGGCTTTTCCCTGGTCGTTACCTGTCCGGTTGCTCCCCTGTTCCCACAACAGGATTTTGGATCAGCGGGAGACTCCAAGATTGCTTCACCTTGAAACTTTTCTCTTTCGCCTTGAAACTGCTGTCGTCGTGTTTGTGAATTTTCATGGGTTTTCTGGACAACCGGACGTGATAGCTGTTCTGCACAGCGAGAAGCTCTTGTCGGCGAATTTTATGATCTTATCGGCTTCACATAGTGCGTGCACCGCCAGGGAGCAGCATGAGAATCCAGGATCCGTTCATCTTGAAATTTTCTCTTTCGTGTTGACACTACTCTCATGTTCGTGATTTTTTTACGGTTTCCTGACCAACCCGACTTGGCAGCTCGTCTCTTCTTCTACATTCATTCTAACACAGACTTTTCCATATGTACATGGTGCTTGGTATATTCCCGATGTTTTGAGGGGTTCCCTTTTCTCTTTTGCCGATCAGAGAAATTCTCTGATCTTCTTGGTGGGTTTGTAAATAGTCTTTACCTGGTATTTGCGCAGCATATGGCCGATTCTGTCTGTCACCTCAGTATGAATGGCAGAAAGACAGTACTTACCATTTCTTCTTCCGCCGAGTCACTTTAGCGAATGTTACGTTTCGTGACACTTCTTATGCACCGAGTGAGGCACAATGGTTAGCACACTGGACTCGCATTGAGAAGGACGACGACTCAAACCCGCTTCCGGCCATCGTGATTTAATTTTTCCGTGAATTCCCTAAATCTCTTCAGGAATGAGGTTTCCCATCCTTCCCTAATCCGATAGGACCGATGACCTCGCTGTTTGGTCCCCTCTCCCAAATCAACCAATCAATCAACCAACCAACTTCTTGTGCAACAGACACTCACTGCTCCTTAAAACGCATTTCAGGTGTTGTATCTCGTCTCAGACGTGCTGCGGCTCACTCATTCGTCTTGAGTGCGTTACGAATGTATTAATAACACCTCTTTTCCAAGTCGGTGATGATTTCGCAGTTTCTACCATTATCTGTCCGTGTGTGTGGGTTTTCGATGCGAAAAGTAACACCGAACGACCATTGTAGGTAGAAAGGAGGCAACGACAGCCGTAATGATCAGGAAAAGATCTCAGACATTGGCGAGACACGGACATGTAATCTAGGGCCGAAGGCTCTGCTTCTGTTCACCACCAGCAATGGTGGGCACTTGTGTGCATGAGTTACTAGTATTATCTTCTGTGGTTCAGTGATCCAATCTACACTTACCTCCTGGATAGATCAATACTTCAGTTATTTTACTGCTGTACCTCTCGAATTTTGAAATTAAGCACACCGCTACTCACCTTTTAACTAACTTTCGTCATCTGCATTTTCCTTAGTTTACTTTCAATTACATTCCGTGTACATTCTGTCAACGAGAAGTGCTACGCCATGCTCAGACCTCAACATTAGATACTTATATGGATATTGGGTCTGTTCTTCCGGACATGTCCGAAAGAACAGACACCATATCCAAATAAGTATATAGTTCTGGCAACACCAGCCATGACCTTTTTCTGTGCGGATGCACACATATTTCGCGAACTCTTACGGGACTTGGAACGAATGTCTTCCACAAGTAATGAGTGTGTTGGGGTGGGAGACTACGAATGTAGTGTGTGGATATACAAGATGGGAATGTGGGTCTCGCGGGAAGCGTGAACGAGATAGTCTCTGCAGTATTCCGGCACCGTAGCTCAGCGTGTTCGGTCAGAGTGCTGCGTGCTCTGCGTGATAAAAACACTAAGGAGTCGACGATCATCTTGAACGGAAGTCTTGTGACGTCCGCCCAGGCTAAACGCAACGAACCATTTCGGAAAAAAAAGATGGATAGAGCGTCTTCCATGTAAGCAGGAGATCCCGGGTTTGAGTCCCGATCGGGGCACACATTTTCACCTGTCCCCCGTTGATATATATCAACGCCCGTTAGCAGCTAAAGGTGTTAATGTAATTCTAATTTCTTAATATTAGAATTCGTCATCCTAAATCTCTTTCTTTTTTTTTCTTTTCACCCCATTGCTTCGTCGATTCTTCTACACTGAGGTGTCAAAAGTCATGGGATGCTTCTTAATATCGCGTCAGCCGTCCTTTTTCCCGGCGTGGTGCAGTGGCATGGACTCAAAGAGTTGTTGGAAGTCACCTGCAAAAATGTTGAGCCATGCTACCTCTATACCCGTCCATAATTCCCCAAATGTTGCTTGTGCAGCATTTTGCGCACGAACTGACCTCTCCATATGTCCCATAAATGGTCGCTGGGATTCATGTCGAGCCATCTGGGTGACCACATCATTCGCCCAGCTGTTCTTCTAACCAATCGCGATAAATTGTGGCCTGTTGACGTGGTGAATTGTCATCGATAAAATATGGAGTCCAGGAGTGGCTGCGAATGGTCTCCCAGTAGCCGAACATAACCATTTCCAGTCAATGACCGGTTGAATTGGACCAGAGGACACATTCCACGCAAACAAAGTCCACACCATTATGGAACCACCACCAACTTGTAAAATGCCTAGTTGACAGTCTCGGTCCATGGCTTCGTGGGGTCTGCTCCACAATTCAATTCTACCAGCAGCTCTTGCCAACTGAAATCAGATCTAATCCGACTAGGCCTTCGGTTTTGTAACGTCTAGGCCTCAAGTGACACAGTCACGAGCCCAGGAGAGGCGCTGCAGGCGATGTCGTGCTGTTAGCAAAGGCACCCGCGCCGGTCGACTGCTGCCATTGCCCGCTAACGCCAAATTTCGCCTCGCTGTTGTGTTGGAGACGTTCGTTGTGATTTATGTGGTTATTTCACAGAGTGTTTTTTGTCTGCTAGCAATTACACCTCTACGTAAGCGCCACTGCGTTGCCCTCGGTGAGAGGTAATGCCTGAAATTTGGTATTCTAGGCATAATTTTGACACTCTGGATCTCTGAATATTGAATTCCCTAACGATTTACGACATGGAGAGTCCCATGCGTTTAGCTCCAACCACCATTCCGCATTCAGAGTCGGTTGGTTCCCATCGTGCTAATTTTTTCACGTAAATGACCTGAGTACAAATGACTGCTACGTCAATGGACTGCCTTCTTATACCTTGTGTATTTGACACTACCGTAATCTGTATATGTGCATATTGTTATCTCATCACATTTCTTACGTCAGTGTAAATACAAATGGAACAATAGCGATATGAATTGCAGTTCTTCAGTACATCTGTCATGATAGCAATTTTCTTTTAGGTTTCCTTCTTTCGTCACTCAAGCCGGAGTTTACTGTATATCGTAAAGTAGCTCTACATCTCTGTACATGTTCATTTATCTCAGGGTTTCTAACAACTTATGCCACCGATATTGTAAATGATTTTATGTTATGAAGTAGCCAAGATTTCGCCTGATTATACAACCTTACGCCGTTGCCATAACTAATGATAAATATTATCAACAGCAGGCTTTTGTGTCAGTGATCACACAAACCATAAATCTCAGTCGTACAAGTGCTGGCCTTGAGCATATGCAGAATAATATTGCGCACAAGCAGTTATTCTTAGATGCCGGAAATCGATACGAAGAAAGGTAGAAGGTGATGATACCGAAGATCTTTGCTAGCCTAACCGTGAACACTTCCAAGAGAGGACCATAACGTCATTGGAACAATAGCGTCCAAAGCATCTTCGAGGTATAGATGCTGCCAGCCTACGTGTTGCAATCATACGTCATTCGATCCCACCACACTCCACAGTGTACTGTGTTTGTAAACAAGTGATGTTCATGCTTAACTGCTTAACCGCCGAGGTGAATCTTATGGAGGATGCAACCCCGCTAGAGGAAAGGCAGGTGATGAATATCGTCAAGAACATCACACATGACTGTGCGTGCTGTGTTGCTGCTCGGAATACATAGGATCTGTTTCCATGTAAGTTGTGCTAAGTTAAACTAACAAATTAATTTTGTGCAGTTAAAAATTATTTCCGACTCACACACTAATTCTCTAATTTATTCCAGTAACAAAGACCGTTTCACCACATACTTGTATTTCGCAATGTATTTTGATACTCACCTCATGTAAAAAAGCTTTCAAAACTATGTACTATCATCATCATCAGGTACCAAACGTGCATTAAATATCTAATACCATAAGTACTACGACTGTTCGTCCAGAAAAGGACAACGCCGTAAAGACATCGGATAAAATCATGATTTCAGTATTCTACATGATCCACGAAAAATCTACCCACAGAAGCAACAAATCAGATTAAACCAAAGACAAAAAGGGTTAATTAAAGCCATCGTCGAGCCAGTTAAAGAGGGAGCTACAGTTTCACGGTGTAACAACATTTTACACATAAACAAACGTTGCCGGAGGTGAAAGATGCGATAAGAGACATAAAAATCCTAATAGTGAACGTAATTCGAATCCCAGGGCACTGGGTCGTTAATTCGCACTTATCTGTTAAGCTACCGATCGAGACAGAAAGAAAAGTACACGCTGGATTATAACATGCTAAGAAGTAGATTACGAAATCAAATATAGGACTGTAAGGCGTATCTAGGAAAAGATACACATTCAGACCATAATTTAGAAATGGTGAACAATAGGCTAAATCTCAACAGAACCAAGGTACAAGGAAGTGGAATATTAATGTACTGAGGAACGATTATGTTCGTTCGAAGTTGTCTGAGACGTAGATATTGCGACGACGAACACAACTGAGAGCGAATGGGTCTCTCTTAAAACTATGATCATAGAAGTCGGATAGTTAAATGTAAGGGACTACGAGTAAGTTATGGGTAACAGAAGAAGTATTTTAATTGTTTGACGAAAGAAGAAAATACAAAATTGTTCTGCAAACGAAAAGGAATATTGCAATATAGTTTACTGAGTAGCGAAGTCAGTAAGAAGTGCGACGAATCTAAAGCGAAATGCCTAAGGGACAAATGTGAAAAAATGGAAAAGGAGCTGTCGTCCGATAATCAGCATAATGCAACTCCAATATAACCTTAGAAGAGATAAAAAGCAAGAGCATCCTTATTAAGAGGCTGCAACGAAGTCCGCTGTTTAACGCAGAGGAGAGTGCGGGTAGGTGGAAACCGTGCGCTAAGGGATTCTTCAGAAGGGGAGGCAGGGTTGCTGATGCTATTGAAGAAGAGATGGGTTTGACACAGTCCATCTCTCTTCGTATCTGCATAACTATTGCAACTTAGTCTCTTTGGAACTACTTACGAATTCAAGCCTTGCTCTACATCTACAATTTTCAGCCGTCAGACTGTCCTCCATGCAGTTCAGCATTACACCTCTTTAGAGACTCTTCGACAGATCATACAGTATGACGTTGGACGAAGCTAGTTGTGGAACCGATTAGTGCGACATTTCATGTGGTATGGCAACATTTCTGCAAGGCATCATTGGAGTGCATAGGATCGGGGTCGACCAATTGCACGGTTAGAAGACGGTCAAACAGGCACCAGTGTGCCCAAAATAATGAGTGTGTTCAAAGGTGTCATCTCGCGATCAAAAACAGCCGTTGAAGTTGGAAGTGATTCCAGAATGAGATTTTCACTCTGCAGCGGAGTGTGCGCTGATGTGAAATTTTCTGGCAGATTAAAACTGTGTGCCGGACCGAGAGTCGAACTCTGGACCTTTGCCTTTCGCGGGCTACCCAAGCACGACTCACCCCCGGCCCTCACAGCTTTATTTCCGCCAGTACCTCGTGTTCTACTTTCCAAACCACACAGGAGCTCCTCTCGTAGGAGCTCCTCTCGTAGGAGAGCCCCTGTGTAGTTTGGAAAGTAGAACACGAGGTACTGGCGGAAATAAAGCTGTGAGGGCGGGGCGTGAGTCGTGCTTGGGTAGCCCGCGAAAGGCAAAGGTCCAGAGTTCGACTCTCGGTCCGGAACACAGTTTTCATCTGCCAGTAAGTTTCAGGCTGTAAATGCTATGTGAAGGTAGATCAGTGGTCGTAGACGAACCACCACATCGCAACAACATCGATACTTAGCCTCACTCTATGGAGCTCGCTGCAGACCGTGCAACCGCTGTCGATAGACGTGTCTCTGCCATAACCATTTCGCGGCTATTAAATCAGACCTGCCTGTGTGCTCGGAAGCGCTGTAAGTGCACCCCACTACAAGCACTCGATCGTTGAGAAAGAGTTCGTTGGTGTAGGGAGCATGTTGGGTGGCATCAGTGACAGTGCTTCGCTGTGACATTTACGGGATCGTGAAGGAAGCCGACATTTATAGACAGTCAACACTTATACCCCGAGGATGAATGTTGCATATTCTAAAGTCGCTTTTCATATTCCTGGCAATCGTAGCTGTTTAAAGGCATGATCTTAGGAAGAACTCCGCCAAAAACTGGTAAAATTGTTGTTTATTAAAATGCAACTGGTTTCGCGGTCTAAGCCGGATAATGAAGCGCATTCTACATGGTATGAAGCAAAGCACAGTGTCACCACATTAATAAACGAATTCTAAAATACACTCACAACTTTAAAACATCGCAGGCACACCCGTCGAATAGTTTCGCGGGTAATCACGCTAACAGTCACAATGTTTTACCGCCAGTCCAGCCCCTTTTGAGAAACTTTTGCCATCCGCTCAATATTAAATAATTTCTGCTTTGTTTTTACATGCAAGCAAATTTTGAAGAATGGAGCACTTCTTCTTTACATTTCGCTCGCCGTCTTATTGCCAATATTCATTATAGTAAATTTTGACTAGGAGCGATAGGTATGCCTGTGATCATTTAATGTTGTGACTATATTTTATAAGTTACTTTGTTTATTGTAACATCCACAAATACTGTACTTTGCTTTTTACCGTATAGGTTACACCAGATAATGCGGCTTTATGACGCGAAACCCGTTGTGTTTTAATAAATAACAGTTTTACTAGCTGTCAACGGAGTTCTTTCTAACATCAAACATCGATGTTGAAGATACGTTCAGCGGAAGGCATTCATATTTTGGATGTAGGATATGAGTTCCAACTCCGCGCCCTAATTCGCATAGCACATAGACGCACGCACGGGTCTCAGCCACTAACGTTCGTCTTGCTTCCGCATTCTAGCACCATCTTAAACGAATGTTACAAAGAAGCCATTTTTCTTCTTAACTAGATCCAGTAAACAGTATTTAAGCGATCTTGGCTTTTGAATTATACATACAACAGAACCACTAGAATCGCAGCAGGTATATATGCACAGAATAGGACAGTGTGATGCCGACCGTTGTTAGTCGAGCAGCGGTCATGTACCAAGTAGTTTTAAGTTGTGACTCCTGTTTTTACCTATTTTATGGAATAGAATGACCATGAGAGCAGTTGCTTTTTGATTTTTCGTGACAATGATTTTATTTCAACTGGTCTGCCTCATGTATCGTTATATCCAAATGGTTTATAAATGTTAATCTACTTTCAGGTATGTGGTACTGTACTAATAGTAGTGTATATAGTGTAACTCATGTAACCTCTCCCTCAAACCTGTCATGTTATATCCTCACAGATCCTATGATGGCACCTTTAGTGTGTTGTAACCGGTTATCCAGTGATCAGCATTTAAGCGATCTTGGCTTGTGAATTATTTCGAGAACTTTACTCAAGTAAAGTGCTATGTTGATTCAAGTCAGTACCTACGCAAACGCTCCTTAAATGATTCATATGTAAGAAAGGAGTCGTGGTAAGGATATATATGACCTGTACACGACGAAGTTAAAAGACAGAGCGCAAATGAGAAGTATACTCTCCGTGCCCATTCTAGACAGCCGTCCCGGTATTTCCCAGAAGCGATTGATTGATATCACGGAAAGCCGAAATCTGGACAGCGAGACGGAGATGCGAGCCTGAGAATATGTATGCGAGTCCGTTGTGTTAACCAACGCAACGCTAGGTTTGCTCTCTGTAGTCTGCACGAAGCTGCGAACAATATTATTGCACGTGCCAGACGTTCGTAACCTCAGCGAATTTCTGACAGAAAGCGGAATGTCTTTAATTTTGCGAGTTGGGAGGAATATTGTGTTGATGCTGCATTTCTCCAGGGTTTTGGCACTCGTGGAAAGGGCGACTCGACGCTTGTAGTGGCGCCACGGGCGCGTTCCTTTCACTCGTCTTTTTCTTGTGTTCATCTACGAGAGAGCGCATTTCATTTGCGTCTCCGAGTAGCTACTCCTGCAGACGGTTTTCCGCATGCTTTGTAGCTGGGCAAGAAAGTTCCTGAGGTGATGCCTCGTAGCCAGCAAATAAAAACAGAAAGGTGAGAAAAGGGGAATGGAATTCATAAGAAACAGATATACAGTTATTTAACCTTTCCTTTCATTCACAATTTGAGTGTGTCATTTCGTATTTGAAACAATAACCTATTTACAGCAATACCATCACCGGATGCAAAAGTCCTACGAAAGTTCCTCAACTAATAATCCAAATACTAGTAGCAGACGAAATAACACTGCTGCCCATTCAAATTTCAGCATATGGACTGACACTTGTTCCTTGAACTTCCACAAATAATGTGCCATCATTATCAGATACAAGATTGTAACTTTTCCTTGTTGAGTGCAAGCCTTGCTCGTTGTATAATCTTTATCTAAAAAATTAAATAGCATGAACAGTATAATTAACTTCACATAGCATACTTTGTAGTACCCAGTCCGTTTTAGAACCATACCAAACTTTTTTGTGTATACATAGTTTAGCAGGTGATTTCAGAACATATAGATCGCGAAATTTAGTACACAGGGCTGTCAACTGTAGCAGCAACGATGCATCCAATCCGTCTAGGCATTCAGTCATAACTGTGCTTGTATGACAACTACGGGTACACCATTACCTGCTGCTTCAAGTTGCAAGTGCCTTGGTTGTTCCTAAGTTGTGAGTATTTTTAAGAATGTCTATAGAAAACAATCGTGACTAGAGGTCACCACCTATGAACTGTGAATACCGACACATGAAAATTCTATTTTAACGCTACCTGACTTAATTTAAGGCCGAGTTATCACAGGGATCACTTGCTACGCGCATCGGTTAACAAATAGGCTAAAATGAATATTTAAACCTACCTTAATGGTCCAGTTTCCTATCAGTGAATATCACTTGACCTTCGAAATGCACAAATGGTTCGTCGTATAGATGAAGCATGTGCCATGAGCATGCTTGGCTTACAATTGTGCTTAAATACTTTTTCGCACAAAAAATGAAAATCTTCAACAACAGAATATACACTGAAATGCTCGTGCAAATCGTTAGCTGCTTCGAAGATCACGAGGCAAACTTAACTTCAGCAGCCTAAAAGAATTACAAGAATACGCTAGTATTATCCTTGTGCTGAATAAATGAGTATGGACTGCGCAAGCAGCTCCCAGTGACTAAATATATTTCCTTAAAGCAAATTACCATTGTAGAATTGCTACTTCTGTTTCGTTTACAAAGTCGATTAACACCTGACATATTAAATAGAATCGTTAAATGAATGTTATCAGTCTAATAATGGTAAGGAGCGTAAACACATTCACAGAGGTTGTGTACGAAATACTGATAACTTCGATTCAAAATGCAGCTCATAGTACATGGAACAACACAAACTCGCGTGGATCACCTGACATTCTATAGCGTATCAGTGCCTAACAAAGGCTTTACTCACGAAGTGTTCCGAAATCTCTGGAAAAACTGAAGATCGTTAGATGAATGACGAAACGATTTATACCATTCGCCTACGATCCAAATGCATAATACAGAGAAAACGAATTGTGGCTCACATTAATGGAGACTGGAAGCCCCACAGTACAAAAATGTCTGACAGTATCACTCGTAATGGCTCATTACTGACGTAACTACTAGGCCTCAATATAACAAGCCAAGCTGCGCTATGCACTGTGTTACACTGCAACTCGTAATTCGTAATCAGAGCACAGAGGAAGCACATCTTGTTGTGGCTTTTCGTATATGTACAAAGCCAACCTGAAACCTCCAGACAGTCTCGGCGTCTACATACGCTAAGGTGACAAAAGTTATGAGAGACCTTCTAACACCGTGGCGGACCTCCTTTTGCACGGCGTGGTGCAGAAACTTGATGTGGCATGAACTCAAAAAGTCGATTATGGTTCAAATGGCTCTGAGCACTATGGGACTCAACATCTGACGTCATCAGTCCCCTAGAACTTACAACTACTTAAACCTAACTAACCTACCGGCCGGCGTGTAGCTACAGTCAGCCCATACAAATGCTGCTCACCACATATTTCAGGCAACGGCCAGCTCTATGGAAAATGTCGGTTTGTTTCCTGCCAGAAACAAAATTATTTTTAAAGTGGAATTTTACGTATCCATTCGAAGGAGTGGTCCAAAACTAATCTGGTTCGATACTCGTTTTACTGACATGTATTATCAGGGACAGTGAAACACGAAGAACAGCAAGTACTTCAGCAGTAACAGCACCGCCCTGGCCCGCGCTGACTGCTGCCTGATGCAGAGGCGCGCTGCTCAGGCGCAACTGGAGTACTGCTTACTCCTCGTGTTCTACCGTTCCTGGAAAAACATAACGGTATAACGAATATCGCACTGCACTCATTTGGGACCGCTCTGCCGAATGGGCACGTAAAATTCCACATTAAAAATCATTTGCAACCGGAAACAACCGACACTTTCTGTCGATGTTGGGCATCGCATGGAACAGGTGATGAGCAGCATTTGTACGGACTGATTGCATCTACGTTGCAAAAACGAAATCGCAAATATATGCCGAAACACCAGAAAAAATGCGTCTGACGACTCTTAGGAGAGACACCCGTGTATGAACTTTTTTTGCTTCTTTTTCTGTCCTCTACCCATTTGACATAGATTTCCCCAATATTAATTAACACACTGCATAAATAAACATTTTAATTAGAAACTAAATATATTAATTCCTTTAATGAAAATTATTTGGGCGATTGTGTTGACAGAAAATCACATGTTTTCAGTTTGTTAGAAAAGAAACATACAGTTGACCATTTTTTTTAGTAATCAATACTCGTCACTCTAGAACATTGTAGGAGCTACGTAGAGATTAACTGAAAATTTGAGGCTTGGTATTTCGAATATCATAAAAAGACCTGAAATTTTCCCTTCTGGAATTAACACAATACTGCTTTAACTGTAGCAACTGACGACAGGTACACGAAAAGATAAGAGGCAATACGATAATAGCCCTACGTTGCAAGTCCATACATCTGGTGCGTGTCCGCAGGAAACCCTCGCACTCGGCGAGGAAAGTCGAAGTGATCGTCCACGGTATCTCCCTTGCCCTTCTCTTCGTGTGGGTCCCACTTCTCTCAATGGCCCTTCCGAGAGGCCTCCTTCCAAGCGGACTGCGAGCGGGGCGCCAGCGGACACAGTCTGCTCTGGTTTTCGGCGGCAGCCACCGAAAGTTGTCTGAATGTATCTTAACGAAGGCCCTACCGTCGTGGTCGAGAATTCTTGTATGTAGACAACTTTAACGTAATTCTGTTTTGTGCAGTCCATGCGGTGGTGTAATCCTGTTCAACTCGCTGCGCTTCGGCTGTGACCAATTGATCTATTCAACATCGAATGTTTCAGTTGAATATTGCTTTGTTCGTCATAAACTATATTCTACGTAATAAAAGTTGCTTCTCGTGAAACATAACAGGCCGTTTCAGTTACTAAGAAAAGTGGCTTAAACCATCCGTCCCTTTCGATATTAACACATTAGTAATATTTGCTTTATTAACTTTTTCTTTTGGTTAACGGTTAAAAGAAATCCGATAAAATTTGTAAAGGAGAAAAAGTTGCAAAACAGAACCTGCGAGTCCCAATGATCGGCTTTTATTCTTCGCAACATTCAATTGCCCTGCGCAGGGAGCCACCTCGTTCACCATATTGAATGGATTTTGTTTAATCATCGAGGTCACCTATGCAGTCGTGACAAACTGTTTTACCTCTGTCACTCTTATGTAAGCATTACCGTCGCAACTGTATGTGCAAGAGTCGTACTAAACCAACATTAAATGAAAGATTAAGCCGTAGTTAGTATAGTGTTAAACACAATGGGTAGAACGCTTACGGTTCTGTACGACTATGCGCTAAGAGCTACTTATTTTTCATACTTAGAGGCAATATGTTACTCGAACACTCTCACTATCAGACAAGTCACTCGAGATAAGGAAATTTCATAACCACTCAACACATATAGCAATATTAACAGGACTAGACGGCGTGAAAAAGGTAAATTAACAAGGAATCACTTACAGCAATTTAACAGCTATTACGCATAATTGTCTATTGATATCGGAGAGATTCATCACATTATGAACAAACGTAAGTCCACTAATATCTCTTACACAAAGATGTATTTACCTAATAAATTAAAAAACTTATTCAGCAAGAAATGTGGGATATCATGCTTTCGAAGTCGATTCGTCCCGAAGAAAGACTTACTTAAAAGGAGGAGAAATACTAACCTCATTACATCTACCAAAAGCTAATTATTTCAATAAAATCTGAGCCAGGGAACGATCATCATACACACAGGGATTCGTTATACACTCCTGGAAATGGAAAAAAGAACACATTGACACCGGTGTGTCAGACCCACCACACTTGCTCCGGACACTGCGAGAGGGCTGTACAAGCAATGATCACACGCACGCCACAGCGGACACACCAGGAACCGGGGTGTTGGCCGTCGAATGGCGCTAGCTGCGCAGCATTTGTGCACCGCCGCCGTCAGTGTCAGCCAGTTTGCCGTGGCATACGGAGCTCCATCGCAGTCTTTAACACTGGTAGCATGCCGCGACAGCGTGGACGTGAACCGTATGTGCAGTTGACGGACCTTGAGCGAGGGCGTATAGTGGGCATGCGGGAGGCCGGGTGGACGTACCGCCGAATTGCTCAACACGTGGGGCGTGAGGTCTCCACAGTACATCGATGTTGTCGCCAGTGGTCGGCGGAAGGTGCACGTGCCCGTCGACCTGGGACCGGACCGCAGCGACGCACGGATGCACGCCAAGACCGTAGGATCCTAGCAGTGCCGTAGGGGACCGCACCGCCACTTCCCAGCAAATTAGGGACACTGTTGCTCCTGGGGTATCGGCGAGGACCATTCGCAACCGTCTCCATGAAGCTGGGCTACGGTCCCGCACACCGTTAGGCCGTCTTCCGCTCACGCCCCAACATCGTGCAGCCCGCCTCCAGTGGTGTCGCGACAGGCGTGAATGGAGGGACGAATGGAGACGTGTCGTCTTCAGCGATGAGAGTCGCTTCTGCCTTGGTGCCAATGATGGTCGTATGCGTGTTTGGCGCCGTGCAGGTGAGCGCCACAATCAGGACTGCATACGACCGAGGCACACAGGGCCAACACCCGGCATCATGGTGTGGGGAGCGATCTCCTACACTGGCCGTACACCTCTGGTGATCGTCGAGGGGACACTGAATAGTGCAAGGTACATCCAAACCGTCATCGAAACCATCGTTCTACCATTCCTATAGCGGCAAGGGAACTTGCTGTTCCAACAGGACAATGCACGTCCGCATGTATCCCGTGCCACCCAACGTGCTCTAGAAGGTGTAAGTCAACTTCCCTGGCCAGCAAAATCTCCGGATCTGTCCCCCATTGAGCATGTTTGGGACTGGATGAAGCGTCGTCTCACGCGGTCTGCACGTCCAGCACGAACGCTGGTCCATCTGAGGCGCCAGGTGGAAATGGCATGGCAAGCCGTTCCACAGGACTACATCCAACATCTCTACGATCGTCTCCATGGGAGAATAGCAGCCTGCATTGCTGCGAAAGGTGGATATACACTGTACTAGTGCCGACATTGTGCATGCTCTGTTGCCTGTGTCTATGTGCCTGTGGTTCTGTCAGTGTGATCATGTGATGTATCTGACCCCAGGAATGTGTCAATAAAGTTTCCCCTTCCTGGGACAATGAATTCACGGTGTTCTTATTTCAATTTCCAGGAGTGTATTCACTGTAATTAGGTCATGCAATTCAAGATGGTGCATGCGAGTAGACAAGGGAAGGGCAGAGCCACACCAATAAGGACGGTTTATCGAGAATCGAAAACATGGCTGTAGGGATTCGTTATACTTTGTTGTTGTGCGCTCTTTGGTAGAAAGAATTTGCAGTATACTATGTTACAGAATATCTTTTGATTGAGAAAAGAAAGAGACTTCCACTGGAAATATATGTTCAAACTACCGGGCATATTATATGGAAACAAGAAATCAAACGGACCGCTCTTGTAACGAAGGCAAATCGCTACAGGCTGTTAGATGAAAGAATAAGTGGAAATTTGGACCAGGAGTGGCAGTGCAGTAGACCGTCATACATGCCGCACAAAAAAAGAACACTACTCCGGAAAAATTCATTCTCGTTGAACGTCATGACAGATTAACACTCTACAAGACACTGCCATTAAAGGATAACATCGAAACATTAAGCATTAAACATAGCAAAAACTTACATACTTACCCACGTGGTCGGTAACGGGTTAAAGACAGAGCATGTCTGCAAGATCGGACATAAACGTGAATTTAATTATATTAAAAGTGATAATTACTAGCTCGGCGAGAAAGCGTTGATTTACTCGCATCTACCGACATTCTGGCCTGCACAAAGCAACCTGGCTTAGACTAGGTCATGTTTCGGAGTAACAAGCACACTCACACCAGGACGACAGCCGCAAGAGTGAATCATAATCCAGCTTACAGGTGACCGTTGAAGATGCAGCCTCGTTTTTTGCAAAGAAGGAGATGGTGCTAATAGAGCGGACACGAAAAATCGAAAAGACTCCGTATTTGCAGCATACTGACTTGTAGGACATCTATGGAACGGAAATATTTAGGTTCGTTTACTCACTATTTAAGTGGTTTGACTTATCTTTTGACACTGGATATAATCAAGCTTCTCCGACTTGATATATAAATGTTTAATTTCTTGGTTGAAGTATTGCGTGATGTAATGATGGCCACTTTATACAGGGTTTATGGAAATTCCTGTCACAAACTTCTAGGACTTTTAGGAGGAGTCAGTAAATAATATTTTGAATGGGATCCACGGTTTCAATTCAGGTATTTGACTTAACCCACTTCTGCTTTAGGAACTGAACTAGGTGCGTCGCAGGAGAGTATTTAAGCAACAATTAGAAAGGAAACATAACAAAATATCCATTTGTAACTTCAGCACATTTGCTTGTATTAACACTTAAATACACTCCTGGAAATTGAAATAAGAACACCGTGAATTCATTGTCCCAGGAAGGGGAAACTGTATTGACACATTCCTGGGGTCAGATACATCACATGATCACACTGACAGAACCACAGGCACATAGACACAGGCAACAGAGCATGCACAATGTCGGCACTAGTACAGTGTATATCCACCTTTCGCAGGAATGCAGGCTGCTATTCTCCCATGGAGACGATCGTAGAGATGCTGGATGTAGTCCTGTGGAACGGCTTGCCATGCCATTTCCACCTGGCGCCTCAGTTGGACCAGCGTTCGTGCCGGACGTGCAGACCGCGTAAGTCGACGCTTCATCCAGTCCCAAACATGCTCAATGGAGAACAGATCCGGAGATCTTGCTGGCCAGGGTAGTTGACTTACACCTTCTAGAGCACGTTGGGTGGCACGGGATACATGCCGACGTGCATTGTCCTGTTGGAACAGCAAGTTCCCTTGCCGCTATAGGAATGGTAGAACGATGGTTTCGATGACGGTTTGGATGTACCTTGCACTATTCAGTGTCCCCTCGACGATCACCAGAGGTGTACGGCCAGTGTAGGAGATCGCTCCCCACACCATGATGCCGGGTGTTGGCCATGTGTGCCTCGGTCGTATGCAGTCCTGATTGTGGCGCTCACCTGCACGGCGCCAAACACGCATACGACCATCATTGGCACCAAGGCAGAAGCGACTCTCATCGCTGAAGACGACACGTCTCCATTCGTCCCTCCATTCACGCCTGTCGCGACACCACTGGAGGCGGGCTGCACGATGTTGGGGCGTGAGCGGAAGACGGCCTAACGGTGTGCGGGACCGTAGCCCAGCTTCATGGAGACGGTTGCGAATGGTCCTCGCCGATACCCCAGGAGCAACAGTGTCCCTAATTTGCTGGGAAGTGGCGGTGCGGTCCCCTACGGCACTGCTAGGATCCTACGGTCTTGGCGTGCATCCGTGCGTCGCTGCGGTCCGGTCCCAGGTCGACGGGCACGTGCACCTTCCGCCGACCACTGGCGACAACATCGGTGTACCTTGGAGACCTCACGCGCCACGTGTTGAACAATTCGGCGGTACGTCCACCCAGCCTCTCGCATGCCCACTATACGCCCTCGAACAAAGTCCGTCAACTGCACATACGGTTCACGTCCACGCTGTCGCGGCATGCTACCAGTGTTAAAGACTGCGATGGAGCTCCGTATGCCACGGCAAACTGGCTGACACTGACGGCGGCGGTGCACAAATGCTGCGCAGCTAGCGCCATTCGACTTCCAACACCGCGGTTCCTGGTGTGTCCACTGTGATCATTGCTTGTACAGCCTTCTCGCAGTGTCCGGAGCAAGTATGGTGGGTCTGACACACCGGTGTCAATGTGTTCTTTTTTCCATTTCCAGGAGTGTATTATGAAACTTCCTGGAAGATTAAAACTGTGTGCCGGGCCGAGTCTCGAACTCGGGACCCTTGCCTTCCGTGGGCAAGTGCTTTACCAGGCTGTGGCTAAGCCATGTCTCCGCAATATCCTTTCTTCCAGGAGTGCTAGTTCTGCAAGTGTCCCAGGAGAGCTTCTGTGAAGTTTGGAAAGTAGGAAGACGAGGTACTGGCGGAAGTAAAGCTGTGAAGACGGGGCGTGCGTCGTGCTTGGGTAGCTCAGATGGTAGAGCACTTGCTGCCCGCGAAAGGCAAAGGTCCCGAGTTCGAGACTCGGTCCGGCACACAGTTTCAATCTGTCAGGAAGATTAATATCAGCGCACACTCCGCAGCAGAGTGAAAATCTCATTCTTAAATATTATGTGTATACATTATTCCAAAACCAAAACAAACCCAGCATACTGTACACATAGGACGGTACTGAAGTATTACAACAGCTGCTCGATGTGGCGACCACCAACGTTGTTACAGACATTGCTCTACGAAGCATGTTCTGGTACACACTCTTCATCCCATCTCGTGTCTCTGCAATTTCTAGTGAACCGGGCAGAACTCATGCCAGCAGATCTTCCTCTGTCTCTACAGGAGTCTCGTAAATTAAACATTGCATACGACCCCACAACAAGTAGTCCACGTCATCCACTCTACCCTCTTGTCTACCAGAACAAGCAGGTCTGAGATTTTCCTCTTTCCCTCAGTAGACGTGGACGCGTTGCACATCTGTGATGAAACCGTCGTGTAACGGGGACAGTACGTTTCAAGATAGGATTTTCTATTCAGAATATTATGTACTCATTTGCTTGTACAAGTCCGCTAGAAGTTTGTAACGGGAATTTCCGAACACCCTGTATCTTATGACTGTAACTTTTTCGTCCAGTGGATAAAATCATTCTCAGTTTTGGTGTAGTTGTGAACTCACTTTTGATGGAAGAGTAGGACTGGGTACTAATTGTCGAGGCTGAATTGAATAAAATCTCTTTATTTCTTTAAACAGTTTCAAATAATGAAACGATCAAGCTCTTCCCGATGGTCGGCACCCGTAGGATGATGGGAAGATGGAAGACACTCTCTCGGTCCTACTGGCGGAATTCTGAGTCTCGTTCGAATCTCAAGAAAGCATCCCACAGCACAGGCTAGAGAGACCCGAGCATGCCCGAAACTGCAACGCGCTCCGATAGACCCCTGAAACTACCAACTCAGTTAGAACCTTCGTCCTGCAAGTGTCTTTGCATAAACCAACTATCTGTTGCCAAAACTTATTCCTTTAACGTAAACATGTTGTTGTTGTTGTGGTCTTCAGTCCTGAGACTGGTTTGATGCAGCTCTCCATGCTATTCTACCCTGTGCAAGCTGATTCATCTCCCAGGGCTTAAAATTCAATAAACATCTTGAAAGTCGCGAGCTCTATCTTCTTATCTGGTGTTTTCTACTGAAAATCTCGTGCTTGTACTTTTGTTAACTTTACTATTACAGAGACCGCTTAAACTTTTTTTAATTCGTCCTATGCGCAAAAAAAATAACTTACTTGGTCTTTCTGCTGCCACTGCTTGATCTGCTGCATTCCATTATTTAACAAAAACATAAAAAACGTATTATTCATGCTGAGTGCAATGCATGATCTGTATGGCGGCTCCTACTGTTACTGCGGCTGCTGCTACTTACTACAACTACATATAATTCAAGAGAAAGGGTTTGGTCAAATCTAAACTCGATAAATGATAACCCAAACAAGTAATTCCTTTTTTTCAAAAACTATATTCTGAAAGTGATTCTTCCTCATTCAGTTAACAAAACGCTAAAAGCTCTTTGAACAATCTATGTAAATCTGCCTCCAGTGGCATTAAAGCAATATTACAAATTAACAAACTCTTGAGACAGACTACAATACGTCTCAATTAAATACCTAGTGAAACAATTCCCTGACAATCACAACGGAAATCAATGACAAAAAATCTATTCGCCTAGCAGTGGTTTCCCTTAAGATTTCAACTCCTATCATTATCAAAATTACCTTCTGCTGCTACGCACATACACAAAGCCTTTTCTATAAATTAATAAGTGCGCTGCAAATTGTAAAAAATATTAACTCAATACCAAATTCTGTGTCGCTGCTGGCGGACGCAGCAGTACGGCAGCTCGGAGACGACCCCTCGCCCAACACACGTGCACACCACAGCTGGGGGGCTCCTACACTGGCTTCCAAACTGCCACATTTATCTGTGCGCTGCGGAGCGCGACGACAATATCTAAGATTCCAGAACTTGTGTATGCGTTGTGGTTGACAGGAGAGCCACCACCGTTACTACAGGAGGCCGAAATGCTCGCGTTTTAGCTCACGCAGGCTGTCGTGAGGTCTGGAACATGACAAGGGAATTAGAATTGAGAAAAACGGACGTAGCTGGTGGAATACTTAACTTTAATCCATTAATGACGAACGTCGCTCTTGACGGTACATAGTTCACAATATCAATAGAAACTGATCATGGCGCCTTGCTACGTCGTAACAAATAACGTAGCTGAAGGCTATGCTAACTATCGTCTCGGCAAATGAGAGCGTAGAAGTCAGTGAACCATCGCTAGCAAAGTCGGCTGTACAACTGGGGCGAGTGCTAGGAAGTCTCTCTAGACCTGCCGTGTGGCGGCGCTCAGTCTGCAATCACTGATAGTGGCGACACGCGGGTCCGCCGTATACTACCGGACCGCGGCCGATTTAAAGGCTACCACCTAACAAGTGTGGTGTCTGGCGGTGACACACCACAATATGTGTGTGTGTGTGTGTGTGCGCGCGCGTTGTTCACCCTGCCCTCCTTTAAATAGTACGACAATGCCCCTCAAGGCATCTTGAGTGTGCGATTCCAGTGCCAGGAACTATATGTTGATGTATCACAGACCTCAAGCACAGCAGACAACTTAAGTACCAGGGCTTAATTTATCAATTAAACAACTTAAATTGCAAAAGAAGCAGAACTAATGCTTTAGTAACAAAGCTTGTAAAACTTCCTATACTCACAACTAATCTGCTAAGATGCAAATAAGTTACCACCACAAAGACTGCCTCGTACGGCCACAGAGTCACAAAATAAGCTACATATGCCGATAACCTTAACCATAAATGGACGTGGACACGCATGCAGTGGCAAACACCGGATATGCTTTACCGCAACTGAACCTAGCGCGCTTTGCAGATCGAGCAAAGTAAGACAGTTCGACTGTACCCTGATCAGTATTTACGGTCAAGCACCCTTAATTAAAATAACTAAGCACTCTGATGCACCACTTCAAAATTCTACACCACTCAAGCGCGCTAATTCACACAAACGTGCTCTGCAATATCAAACACCACAAATGGCGAAAAAACAACACTGCAAAACCATTAAAATCAACAAAATCAGTACCAATGACATGATAGCAGCTGATTTCACAACATCCTGCACTGACGGGAACCATGCTACTACACACCACAGGGAAGCGTCAATGTTCCACATTCAAAGTTTCACCGTTTTGGAAACCATACCAAGGCGACAGCCCACCAGTTCTTCCCTTTTTGATTAATCTGGCAACAACAACAAGACTGAGAAAATCGACACTGATCACACTTTTGAGAGGTGACCACGATCTCAGTAACGGTCGTTTCCGCCACTTCACACCAGCAGGTCCTCGTTATAACACTCCTTCACAAATAATAGAATTAAACAACCCACGTTGCTGTCGTAGCCATTCATTACAGTAGAACGGCAGCACGACAACTTCTTGATTGCGGCGTGCTATATCGGTGTTTCCCTCTCATGGTTTGAATAAACGTTTTCGAGTCGTCTTTCTGTGGTGTCCCGCCAGACACCACACTTGCTAGGTGGTAGCCTTTAAATCGGCCGCGGTCCGGTAGTATACGGTGGACCCGCGTGTCGCCACTATCAGTGATTGCAGACCGAGCGCCGCCACACGGCAGGTCTAGAGAGACTTCCTAGCACTCGCCCCAGTTGTACAGCCGACTTTGCTAGCGATGGTTCACTGACTTCTACGCTCTCCTTTTCCGAGACGAAGTTAGCATAGCCTGCAGCTACGTTATTTGCTACGACCTAGCAAGGCGCCAGTATACGTACTATTGATATTGTGAATCATGTACCATAAAGAGCGACGTTCTCTATTAATGGATTAAAGTTAAGTATTCCACCACTACGTCCGTTTTTCTCAATTCTAATTCCCTTGTCATGTTGCAGACCTCACGCCAGCCTACGTGAGCTAAAACGCGTGCATTTCGGCCTCCTTTAGTCACCCTGTGTTGGCTCTCCTGCCAACCACAACACTTTCACCGTATTAAGGCAGCGTTAACCACCTTTCTGACAGCGATGAAGTTACGTACAACAGAGGGCGATCGATCACTGAATAACTGTAGCTCTTCGCAACAAACTACTGTGGCCAGTGCAATAACCATAAACAGCGAGCAATAACAGTAGGACTCCACATACAACTCCTTAGCAGCACAGGACCGCAAAGCTTATCACGAGACAGCAGCCGAGCCGTCGAAACCCACAACCCTGGCCAGCGCCAATTCTGCCTCGTTGCCGTAGTGCTCCTATACAATACAACGCTCGTAAACTCGGAGAGTTAGGAACGGCGAGATACCGAAGTGTGTACCACACCTCGCGGCTACTACGGACGCCACTAGCGCTACCGCGCCGGCACGCGCATACATAGGGTGTTGATGGGTTGCTTGGTTTGGAGACAAAGGGACCAAACTACAGGGTCATCAGTCCCTCACATGGGATAAACACTTCGTGGAATACAGTGGAACTACACAAGGCGGCGCTATGGCTCGAATTCCAAATTGCCAGAGGAGGAATCCAACAAAAACTTCTGCGTAGAATTTGCCACAGTTCACGCGGCTCCCCCCGCCGGAGGTTCGAGTTCTCCCTCGGGCATCGGGGCATCGGCGTGTGTGTGTGTGTGTGTGTGTGTGTGTGTGTGTGTGTGTGTGTGTGTGTGTAGTCATTCGTGTAAATTAGTTTAAGTTAGATTAAGTAGTTTGTAAGCCTACCGACCGATGACCTCAGCAGTTTGGTTCCATAGGAACTTACCACTACCACTACCACCACCACCACCACTCTGAGTGTGACGTTCTTTCAAAAAAATACCTTTCGATTGCGTTAAATGAAGTCTGATCTGTATAATGGATACAGAACTCGAGTTGTCGTGTTGCATGTTGTAACTGCAAGTGGCGTGCTTGCTCTGCGTTGTTGTTAGCAAAACTTTACGAATCGGGTAGGTAATGCAGCTACCAATACCAATAAAGAAAATACATTGAGACCCTTAAGCACTGAATCATAATGCCCTGTTCACATAACAAATAACTTAAATTGTCTTACCTCCAAAGCAGCAACGGAGTAACGGGACATATTCTGGTCGCTCATAAAAAATATGAACATGCTAACTACAGGGTCAGCAGTGTGCAATGCTGGTCATAATACTAGAAATGCACTTGAAATTGTTTTGGATGATAAACGAGAACATTTAAGAAAATCCAACTTCTTTAAAGAGATACACGACCCGGGCCGGGGGGCGGTACTGATTATGATGAATTACTAACACTGAGTTTTCTTAGCAAAATTATATTGCAAGTTAAGTTTGTCAGTTAAAAACATCTGACAATTGAAGCTAAATTATTCACAATTGATTTAAAAACAGTTATATTTGAACAGCAAGCGTTATCTAACTTCATTAATCCAACATAAATGTAAATCATCAAATTACATACAGCTCTGTTAACAAATCTTAAAAGCATTACAAAAATGAAATATTTCTAAATTTTAAAAATGGCTGAAGCAACAACTGTTGAAAATCGCCACAGTAAATGACCACAGCCAGACAGTTGGAGGATAAAGAGTTATTGAAATCCTTGATCACGGTTTCGGTATATCTAAATATATCTTCATCAGAAGCAAAAATACACGAAAATCACATCCTGCATTGAAGATAAAATTGTTTTATGTATCTCCACTGCAGGATTGTTTCGTGCAACTCCACTGCAGGATGTGATTTTAGTGTATTTTTGCTTCTGATGAAGGTATATTTAGATATACCGAAACCGTGGTCAAGGATTTTAATAAATCTTTATCTTGCAACTGTTTGGCTGTTATCATTTACGGTGAAAAAAAATGAAATATCTAATTAGTCTTTTTCTCAAAACAGTTTACGAGCATTCTGGGGTTACTCAACAATTACAAATTATCAGCCACCTCATCTATACTAACGCACTGGCAAAAACAGAAATCATTATTATTTAAATCTTTACCTTACTTGCCTGAAGACTTCTGCTTCCATGTACAACAATATGGACATACGTACATTAACCTTACTCTTGGTGGCTTCACACAGCACCCAACAGAAACTGCCTACTCCGTCGTCTTTCCCTCACAGACAGCTACCTACAACTGAGCACCCAGTGCTCTCATACTCATAGAAAGCAATACAGTATCTTTGGCTTTGCGGTCGGTCGCACTCAGTCAGAGATCCACATTATCCAGCCTATCAAAGACATTCATCGTGTATAATACCCTAGTGCCATTTTAATTTATTAATATTCTCATCTTATCCTGTGCTACATACAAGTGTGCCTCAGTATACTCACTTCATAAGTTAACTGTATACCACATACTCGATATCATATTTAGCACTAGAACTAAGTGTTGAAGATTGTACTGGCCTAATAACAGATGAATATATGGGTCTAAGAGGGTAATTTTTATTGACTAAATGCGAATCATAACGTTGTAGGATTAAGGGTTGAAACATGAGCCATATGGTTCAGCTGCATGGGAATAGAAAAAAATCAAAATATACAGGGCGAATAATCTAAAATTTGAACCGCAATTATTGTGAAAATGAAAAGTACTATTCATGTGCGGTTTTCGCAGAACGGCTTGGTAGTCAGGGGCGCGTACTGTCATCCAATGAACTGATTGTAATAATACTTCGAAAGTGTATTTTTTGTTCAAACAATATTTTTAAATGTAACAGTAGGGATTGACACTAACAAACTAATGTCATTTGTGTCTGTTGCAGGATTCTAATACGAGGTGTTTGCGAGACATGGTATTTTGGGAAGTTTCCGCAGTGACGGTTGTACAGTACCAGTGGTAGTGCAAACTAAATACCAACAGAAGGGCGTATACTAGATAGGTGGACTCTGACAAGTAACGAGGCAATTGACCATCACACGTTGCTTTCAAAGTGACCATCAGTAAAGGCAGTACACGCTTCCAGTCTGGTATGGAACGACTGCTTCACACGTGCTAGAATTTCAACTGAGATGTCCGAGCAGGCTGCAATAACACATCGATGTGTATCATCGGATGTTGTTGGTCTGTCATCGCAGATAGCGTCTTTCAGCTTTCCCCCACAGATAAAGGTCTACAGGCATCAAATCCGTGGACGGGCCGGCCACGATACAGGTACTCTGAGTCCAACCCAGCGATTAGGAAACAATTCGTACATCTTGTTCGTACCACAGCTGCCTCCTGGTCTGTAGAGGAAGATGTTAGGAGGCTGTGACACCTGTCCGCGTTGAGTGCTCCGGGTACAAAAAACAGGCCTATGACTGATGGTTCACTTTCCCACAGCACATGTTTACACTCCTTGGACGCTGACGTTCCACCAGACGAAGCCAAAAGTGACTGTCAAGAGACCAACAGTGCATGTCTCGGTGGTTCATCTGATTGGTAAATGTGGTTTCATCACTAAACAAGATATATATTACATCTGTAGTGTCCTCCGTAATGTCTATGTGCAGAAGTTAACAAAAAACGTCATAATCATTGCCTTGCAGCTCTTGATGAAGAGAGACGTAACAGGGATGGAACCTATGTTCGATGCATAATGCGTAGAACGCTTGCCTGATCACTTCCTCGTGCGACTGTGCGGCAGCTAATCTGCGGATCAACTGCAACAGCAGTACGAGAACGAACTGCGTTCTTCCTGCACTCTCCGAAGACCACGAGCATGTCGGCTTTTTCAGCACTAGTAAATCCCATCGTCCACTCACGACCTACCACATGGACTGTCACACAGTAACTGACTATCGAGTCAATGAACACACAAGCCACTGTAAGAGAACATAACAACATTGTACCAAGCCACTACGCAGGTTGAATGGTAGAAACAAGTGTCAATGCTAAAACTGTTGAAAATACGATATCTTGTAAACGAGTCGTGCTAGAATCCTGCAAAAAATACCACTGACATTCTAATTTATCCCATTTTTAGTTTGTTAATTTCAACAGGCAATGCTCCATTTAAAAAGTGTATCTTTGCACAAAAAATATGCTTTCTAAGTATTATTGCACACTTTTTACTGGCTAACAATACGAGGCGCTGAGTATCAATCCATTCAGTGAAAACCGCACATCAATAGCACTTTCAAAAATGGTTCAAATGGCTCAGAGCACTATGGGACTTAACATCAATGATCATCAGTCTCCTAGAACTTAGAACTACTTAAACCTAACTAACCTAAGGACATCACACAACACTCAGTCATCACGAGGCAGAGAAAATCCCTGACCCTGCCGAATAGCACTTTCCATTTGCGCAATATGTGCGACGCAAGCTTTAGGTAATTCATCCTTTATAGTGTATAATTGTTGATGTAGCACATGTATGACGCGATTGTTCTAGGAATATCATAAGCAAACATTCTAGACTAATTTGCTAAAAGAAAGGGAACGGTGCGCCCCAGAATAATATTCCGAGCGAACTACAATTAATAAAATGTTCCGGGATATTATGTCGTGATCAGAAGGATTACATCTTGAAATCCAACATGTCGGCCGGCCGCTGTGGCCGAGTGGTTCTAGACGCTTCAATCCGGAACCGCGGGACTGCTACGGTCGCAGTTTCGAATCCTGTCTCGGGCACGGATGTGTGTGATGTCCTTAGGTTAGTTAGGTTTAAGTAGTTCTAAGTTCTAGGGGACTGATGGCCATAGCTGTTAAGTCCCATAGTGCTCAGAGCCATTTGAACCACCATGTCGTCCTATATCTGCGGAGGTCATTTTCAAGCGGGAACGTAGCTTTTTTGAATATCCGATTGACACACTGAGCACAGAGCCCATTGTGTGTGTTTGTCGTTCATTACATTTGCAGACTTTCACAGCGGTCAGGGCTCTTCATCTACGGAAGAATCATTGCACTGAAGACTGATTGAATAGTAAACCTTTATAACTGTATACATTTCAGTATTCATATCTACTGACATATCAACTGACGCAACAACTACAGGAAACAAAGTTACTTATTACTTTTACTATTTGATAATAGATGTAGAATAAATTAATATCTCTGTCCACGTACCTCATCTGTTCCTCACGATCGTATGCTCTAAAGAACCACAAAGCGTGCAAAGGAAGTTACAGCAAAGGCAACCTAAAATTTTAAAGGGGCTACAAATTTTACAAAACTAAACTTCAGTCTATATTCAATCAAATAAAACCATGTACGTGTTAAATGAATTAATGGACGGTGGCTATGCAAACAAATTTACGATCTGTGAAGGCACGTTAGTAGAAGCCTGCTATTCGCCTAAAATACAAATAACACATTAGTAACTATAGTGAGATTTGCAGCACAATGGTCACGCAAAAATTAAGCAGAACACATCGCCTCCAACCGGCGTTTCTTTACTTAATATCAAAACAAACTTCACACAATTACTTACAATTGAGATAATCGAAAAATTCAATGAGGTAAATTGTTACAGTTAGAATATAACGAACAGTCACAGATTGAGAATGCAAATACTAAAAGTAAGATAGCCAGAACTAAATTTTAAAATTTTGCTGACATGGAACATTAACAGTATTTTAATCGAAAGGCATTTACTGAATTAAAGGTTGGGTGTTTCTTAGATTTACTTAAAGGTTTAAAGACACTTCGTAAGACAAACGCCGCGCGGGATTAGCTGAGCGGTCTCAGGCGCTGCAGTCATGGACTGTGCGGCTGGTCCCGGTGGAGGTTTGAGTCCTCCCTAGGGCATGGGTGTGAGTGTTTGTCTTTAGGATAATTTAGGTTAAGTAGTGTGTAAGCTTAGGGACTGATGACCTTAGCAGCTAAGATTTCACACACATTTTTGTAAGACAAACCACATACGAATTGAGTAAACGAAATATTCCCAGCAAGACCAATGCTTAATCTCAGGGACAGCAAACAAAGGCAGTAGCCACTCAAATAAACAGGGAGCGTGGGCAGGGCCAAGAGCGCAGCGCGGCAAGTGAACAACTTTTGATTAAATAAACTTTTAAAAATGTGTTTTGCTTGAAGTTCCTCTTTTTACCGGGTTTGGTAGAAACTTCTACACTTATTGTGCTTACGACTCATGAAATTATTATTATTGGAGTTGAATTCTAAACTCAGCTTTGAAATATCATTCTATTTGTGACACCTCCCAATTTGCATTAAAAAGATCTTGTAGTAATTGCTAACTTGTTTTCAAGTGAGGTATACGTATACACACACACACACACACAGATGATTAGCTCCAGTTCTACCATGATGTCTACACTTGTTGTTTGGCTTCTTTATGTCATTTTTGTATTGGCGCTATAAACTGCGTGACTGCAGCAGTATGCTGCCAGCATCTTAATGATAATTTCGATATATAGTATTGAAATCCACCGATTTTCTTTCTATACTCTTAAAGAAATTATCGGTCACTTTATAAAGGTGAATGCCATCAGTAAACAAAACAGAAGAAGCTTACTGAGGGAGGATTTAACCCATACTAATGAAAGTCTTTAAAAATTCCGATCGTTCACAGTCCAATTTGAGAGACGAAAAAAGACGTGATTTGCATCTGCTTCCGATTCAGTCACTCATTCAAGGGTTCGTAAATGTTGATTCTGTATACACTGGTGTCCAAAATTAGAGCAACAAATGGCAATTTTACAAGGTTGTGTTTATTTTGCCACAAAACAGTACAAACAGGTGATAGTAAAGTAGAAACATTGTAAAGAATGCGAAAGTAAACAACTGCGATATGCATAACGGTAGACAAAAATGTTCCTCGTTTTTTTCCGACTTAACGGATTTGCTTACACTTTCCTACAACTGACTAATGCTTTCAGTATGGGGTCTGGCCACTTCTGGCAGCAATACAGGCGTGTCAACGACTGAGTATGCTGTGAGTGATATAAGCAGCCTCATGTTGAGGCAATATCGTCCATTCTTCCTGGAGAGCTGCTCGCAAGTCTTGCAGAGTGGCTCGTGGATACTGACGTGGTGCAACCTCTCTCCCTAGTGCACCACAGACATGCTCTATGGGATTCAGATCGGAAGAGTGAGCAGACCACGAAATGCGTGCAGTATCTTCCGTTTCTAAGAAAACATCAACCGCTCTTGCTCTGTGAGGTCGATCATTACCGTCCATTAATACGAAATCTGAGACCGCATCAACTCGCAAGAACCGCATGTGAGACCCAGAGATCTCATCACGATACCTGACACTAGTTAAACTTTGCCGATTCACCACCCAATTTCATGAGAAGGTGTTCATGTGGTCAACACAATCCTTGCCCTCGACATTAGGGACCCTCCTAGACATCGGTCCCTTCGTTTAGAGTTCCGAAAACGTGTTCCACGTTTCCTCCAGATGCGAATGCGTCGAGAATCATTCAGCAGACCGAATCGGGAGTGATCTCTGAAACGAACACATACCCATTGTTCGATTACCCAGGCGGCATGTTCACGATTGCACTCAAGACGTTCCCTTCTGTGAAGGCACATCAGAGGTACACGTACAACAGATTTCCAACAATAAAGGCCACTCTGCAGAAGTCTTCTGTGCATCGTTTGTCTAGATACAACACGTCCAGTCAGATGCCAGGTGCCGTGCAGTACTAAGGCGGTACTGTCGTGCCCTTACATCCAACTATCGGTCCTCCCTTATTGATACCACCCATGATCGGACCTGCCCTGGTCTTTGCGGTACTGCTTCTGTCTCTATAAATTGTTGCCACGTCCGAGAAACAACAGCACGATTCGCATTAAGCCATCGGGCCTCATCAGGTTGCAACTGTCCTGCTTCCATCCCTCTTACGGCCCTCCACCACAGAGAGTCAAGTAGCCGTCTTGTTTGTGTCACATTGCACCGTCTGCGACTGTATACACAGCGATTGTGGATGTGGGACTACCTGGCAAACACTACCCTGTTTGATAGGTGCCCTGCGATTGTGGATGTGGGACTACCTGGCAAACACTACCCTGTTTGATAGGTGCCCTGACGTCATCGTTTATGTGGTTATCTGTTGACCGGAAAGCCATTTTCCGTGCAGAATACGATTGTACGAACATCTGTTGACAGCATGTACGATTTACGGTAAATTACACACAAGATGTGGAAACAGAGGTTCGTTGCTTTAATTTTGGACTACAGTGTAGATGAAAGAGATAAACAGCCATGGTTAAAGCAGTGTCGAATAATGATGGAAACCATGTGGTTCAAAAGTTCAAATGGCTCTGAGCACTATGGGACGTATCTTCTGAGGTCATCAGTCCCCTAGAACTTAGAACTACTTAAACCTAACTAACCTAAGGACATCGCACACATCCATGCCTGAAGCAGGATTCGAACCTGAGACGGTAGCGGTGGCGCGGTTCCAGACTGTAGCGCCTAGAACCGCGGGGCCACCCCAGCCGGTCGATGGAAACCATAGATGGATTGAAATGCGCCCTCGTAAACCACAACCATGTATGAATTTGAGACTGTAGTGCTCATTTGCCAAACAGGAAATGCCATTACTGTCTCGCCCATCAGTCACGGCACCGAGTGTCAGCGTGGACTGCGCGTGTACTATTACTCCCATCAACCAAACCAAATGAAATTATTATAAGGAACAGTGTCAGATTATTCATACTACACTATTGTGCTGCAAACTGTTGATCCAAATAACGACAGATCAGAAGCGACAATACTTTCCCCATATTTCTGTGGTAATGATTATGTTGACAATGAGGCGTAGGCCGCAGCTGCTGCTGTTTGAAAGTGAATCGCCTCTCCTATGCTAATCATTAAAGCAGCGGTACTTCGCAAGCAGCATCTCCGAAACAATCTCCGCAAGTAGTTGGGTTTCATTAAAACTTTGCTCATCTGAAGCGATAATAAAGCTCAAGACAGCTCGCCCTTATAGAAAATGCAGCGACGGTACACTCTTCATTTATCTTACCGCGGTAAATTTAAACCTTACAATCTAGGTCAAGAGTAATGACGAGCTGGAGAAAGTGGAATCGAGATTGAGGGGGCTGCTACTTTTAATTATTATACAATAGGCACGTGTATTATGCATCTGATAATTCAGTAGCTTTCTTACTAAGACTCTTGCAATTTTTTTTACTATAAAAAATAAAGTATACAGCAAGGAATGGGGTAACAAACCACTGCTACCACCGATTTCCGAGAGTGAAGTTTAGGTTTTAGTGCGTCGTTCGTGTTTCTCAGCCTCTTTTGTACACTTTGACAGAAATTTGTAGGGAAATTATAAAGATTTAATCTCACATTTCTTCATCAAGAAAAAAGTGACACTTATTGCGAATACACATGTATTTAATAGTTTCTTACTAATACAATAGCTGAGTAATTCTGTATAGCTTTTACAAAGCTTTACAACCATTACTTGCAGGAGATTTTTCCCAGTATGTCCATGAATTTGATTTTCGCCCTTTGCTCGAATTGCGACATGGTGCCACCATACACTCTTACTTGTAAAAAAAGAAAATAAAGAGAAAACATTACGCATATTATTGCAAAGTAATCAAGAATGATTGATGAGATCAGAGTAATTAATTCAGACTAATACGAGGGACAGCAAAACAGTTGCAACGAAAGTCATGAACTTTTTAACTGCCCCTCGTGTACCACAGCCGACACAAAACCTCAAACCCCAAGCTCTCGCCATTTATGCAGTGTTCACGATTCCTCCCATTCAACTAGTCATTGTTTGAGAACTGTTTTCCAAAGTTCACGCGTGATTTCCACTAAGCAGTGCATATTGTCCCAGAACATTTCCTGCCACGTCAGTCACGCACCATTTACTGACAGTTTTCCAGTTATAGGTGCCAAGTGTAACGAATAACGTGAGGCTTGAACTTTTTCAAAATATTGTCCGCCCGCTACATTAATCACACATGCACACACATAGTTGCCATGTGGAACAGTTAAGACATTTAGTCTTCAAACTGTTATCAGTTTCATAGCAAACGCAAATTGCGCTCGCATATGCTACATAGTGGGCTCCTGGATGTAACACTTCCCACCGAAAACAAATGCCAGATGCAATAAACACGGTGGATTTCTGAATGCTATATCCGAGCTCGCTTTTTCTAGTACAATGGGAGGCAACTTGCTTACCTCTTGTAGAGATGACTTGTGGCTGTCGCCCCTATTGGTTTCTTCCCCGACGGCCACGGACACTAGAGCATACAGTAAATAGTACATAACAAAGAGGCGAATGGGAAAATTCTCAGTGCTGCTAGAAAAAAGTTATGAAATACTGGAATGCTAACTGACTTTCCTTTTATTGATAGACTCACAAAATCAAGGAAACGATTCCGAGAGCTAGTCAGCTAATATTACTCGTAGTAGTTTCAGGATACTATTTCCAGAACTCCGTAAACAGTTGAAACAAAATGCGTCACAATATCTTAGAAGCTTCAAACAAATCGCAAATGTATCTTACACAGGTAAATTTTAAAAATCCGATCCGTCTTCACGCGAATAGCACTTCGCACAACAGAACTCTTCTAGGCTCTTAGGGACTGTCTTAACAGTTTAGCACCTAACCTCTCAGGTCCCACTTGTAATGGGTTCTTGGTATCTCCCAATATGAAATTTGTGTTTGATCTTCGTAATAAGTTCTCGGCACAAGTAACGCCAGCAGCATGGCTGAAGATGTACATTAACATGTAAACATCAAATATAAACAATAAACGATACGCTTCTTGGCGCCCAGCCTCATAGGTGAATCACCTCGGCCTCTCTAAGCTCCTGCACTAAACAACTTCCACTCAACCCCACCGTTCTCACGCTCTGAGAACGTCTGGCGCGTAGTGGGTCGGATAGCCGAATGATCTTTCCTTCTCTCTACCTTCCAGCGACGAAAATAATTCTGCTATGTACGTCAAAACGTAACAAAATGCAAAAAAATTTAGGCAGGGCAATGGAAAACATTTTAATTTGAAATATAAGGTTTTCTCCTTCCTCTTTCAGCTTATTTATCAGCAAGTATACGTTTTGATTTATTTATTTATTTATTGAGGAGTTTAGTTTCCTATGTCAAACTTCGACAGCATTCGTGGTCGTGTGCACCTGGTTAGTAACGTTCAACATTACAATTGATGTAATAGAATTTTCTATCCGTGGCTTGACTGTATAGTCTGGAAGTGTCAAGACATTTTCTCCACTGGTCATTTCCTCCATTTTTACCATTCGCGCTTCACCAGATCTGTTAGGAGTAAAAAAAAAATGTGTTAAAACTATCTGACGTCTTTTCCATCCTTCCATTCCTCCGTTAAGCCCAGTTCTTCTATTTTCTTTTACAGACAGTGGTTGAAGTGAAAATTGCAACCGAAAAGTAATGTTTCGAGGAATACTGTTTTCATAGTTTTAATGGAAGCTATTTCAAAGTGAGGAACTGCAGTTTTCGGAGACCAGACAGTCACTTTTCATTCAAAAAAAAATTTCATATGTGTTCGGACTTTTTTCTGAGCGTCTAATAAAGCAGTGAACACCTTCGTATCTTCTTCAGTGCTTAAGAAATCATCGGATCTGGTGTACAGATGTTTGAACTCTTTCGAACAAATTTCACATCCGTAAGAAGAGTTTCATTTTCACACAGGTTTTTCTCCGCTTCTTCGTAACAGGACACCAGGATCCTCCTGTCAGGAACAGACGCACCGTCAGTTTTCAGACAACTATTACTTTCAGTTAATTTCAAAATGTCTTTGGTCAGTAGAATCTCCGAACTAATAGGAGGGTTCTGGATCGTCCGAATAGCTTCCCTTCTTGCCTTGGACAATGCAGTCTTGGAGTTACCATACGTGGGCATCTAAATGTTTATCTTTCAACCCTTTAATTTGATCTTTAAAACTCTGGAAAACAAGCACTTCTTTTTTCTTCTTGGTTGACTCTTTTCCTACAGTTATTCGTTTCGTAATCAGGCACATTTGCTTCATCAGGTGGGCGAGAATGTGGCTGTTCACCCATGATTCTGCTATTATCAATTTTTAAATGGCCTCGGCGCTTAACTCCTTTCGGTAATTACGCACGACCAGTTCGTTTACTAATTTTCTGTGCATTTCGTAGCGATAACGATCACTGGGGAGCCACCGTTTCGTTATCAAAATGGTTCAAATGGCTCTGAGCTGAGGTCATCAGTCCCGTAGAACTTAGAACAACTTAAACCTAACTAACCTAAGCACATTGCACACATCCATGCCCGAGGGCCAGCAGAAGTGGCCGAGCTACAGTCTGGAACCGCGCGACCGCTACGTCGCAGGTTCGAATCCTGCCTCGGGCATGGATGTGTGTGATGTCCTTAGGTTAGTTAGGTTTAAGTTGTTCTAAGTTCTAGGGGACTGATGACCTCAGAAGTTAAGTGCCATAGTGCTCAGAGCCATTTGAACCATGCCCGAGGCAGGATTCTAATCTGCGACCGCAGCGGTCGCGCGGTACCAGACTGAAGCGCCTAGAACCGCTCGGCCACCCCGGCCTGCGGTTACGTTTTCTTGGTTGTAATTGCAGTATCTGTATAACTCACCGTGTGTAGAACTCAAGTAGTTAAGGCCTGCGACTCTTTAAGCAAAGTCTGTCGGCGAGGGTACTGCCTGAATGACGGTGACATCTGTTGCTGGTGAGCGAGTGTGATAATCGGCAATGGGGTGGTGCAAAAACTGCGTGGTCGATAGTCCCACGTTACTCACGGCATCTACGAAATGATTGGGAATAGCATGGTTGGAAAGCCCCCGTAGCCACTGTCAGATGGGCACCTAGTTACCTAAAGTGTGTGCCGCGTTCGTCACTATGCCCTAGGTTGGGAACACCCGAACTGTTATTCTACGACCGCCACACTCCCTACTGACGCTGCTTGTGACATCTGAGAGAAATGTTTATGCGGCCGATGGCAGTGTGGAAATATGGTGACAGCGACGGCGAGCTCGAATCAGTACTGGGAATAAGCAGGAAGTTGTCGCTGACTCGAGGAAAGCCCGAAACGGATATACGGTGTATTTACTTGGCTGTGCCTAAGCCAGTGGTTCCCAACCTTTCTCAGACTGTTTAGCTAGGACCCCGCCGTCCCCTTCCCTCCACCACATTATTACCTACTTTAGCACCTAATTCAACTGAAAGAGACTTTTCTTGTAATACTTTTATTTTTAAAATGATTATGTGTGTGTGTGTGTGTATCTTAAAATGAATGACGAAGGAATCCATGCTGTATCGCAACTGCTGCACACAATTACGTCTCAGATAAGTTAGCCGACTATTCACAGTGAGGCTACACATGTTACAAAACATACCTCCCCTGTATTACTCCTCTCCATTGCGGTACTTGTGTGATCTACACACTGCAACCCCAGATGAAATCAATCTAGTTAAAACATGTGCAGCATACACACTTTTCGTAAATCACTTAATTGCTGCGCTCCTTATTTCTGAACTGGCAGAAAGTGGAAGACTTTAGGCTGTTAATGCTTTGTGCCTGACCGCAGCCACTAACAGTAATAGTAATAATTATATACTAACAATAACAATACTGTGTACAGCACTTTAGTAGCCCTTATGTAGTTACTGCTGCGTCCTGCAGTCATTTAATTCGTTTATCTGCTTTGAAGCAAATTCTGGGCTACTGCAGGCACTCTCTATAACGTTTTATTGAGGTATTTAGCGTTTGTTACGTATATATCTCACTTACCGTCAGCGATGTACGGGACAAAGCAACTTACGTGTGTGATGAGCGGACTGTGACCAATCTTTAACCTCCACCGCATTAATGATTCTAATTGAGAAAAAGTAATTTTTGATAACTTGTACGAGGGCTATTCAATAAAGAATTATCATACTTTTTATGGTCATGATTTCTCGCGCGAAAATTTAGTCTTATGATATTCTGACAAACTGCCTATTGGCTTCTGTCTCGCGTTCTTCGGCCGACGTTCATCTAATGATTTTTCTGACGTTTCGCCTGCACTAGTGGCTGGCATTGTCAAAGCTTCACCCTCCATTGCCGGTGGAGAACTGGAGCCGAGCTCGCGGCCGCAGACTATATGTACATGGCGCGCCAACGTCCGAGGGCTTCTCCGCGGTCATTTCCGGTGCAGTTCTCCTCTTGCTACCTGCGACGGTCGTTCGCTGCAGTACGGGAAGCCAGGATCCGTTTACCTTAAGGCTTTCCTCTTTCTTGTTCAAACTTTGTCCGTGTTTTTGTATTTCTACAGCTTCTCTGAACAAGCGCGTGTGATAGTGCTTCTCTACTGCCAGAACTTCCGTGTCGGCGAATTTTATTACGTGGTCGGTCTCATGCAGTGTGTACTCTGCCACGGCCGATTTCTCCACCTGCCCCAACCTGCAATGTCGCTTATGCTCTTTGATCCTGCTGTTAATTGATCGTCCAGTCATTCCGACATAAACTTTTCCGCACGTGCATGGTATACGGTATATTCCCGACGTCGCAAGTGGGTCTCTTTTCTTATTCTCCGATCTAAGACACTCTTTGATCTTCCTTGTCGGTTTGAAAATCGCCTTTACGCCATGTTTGCGCAATGTACGGCCGATTCTGTCCGTCACTCTGGGAATGTATGGCAGAAAGGCCATACCCCTACTTCGTCGAGTGTTTGGCTCTGTTACACTTCTAATGTATCCAGAATGAGATTTTCACTCTGCAGCGGAGTGTGCGCTGATATGAAACTTCCTGGCAGATTAAAACTGTGTGCCCGACCGAGACTCGAACTCGGGACCTTTGCCTTTTGCGGGCAAGTGCTGTACCAGCTGAGCTACCGAAGCATGACTCACGCCCGGTACTCACAGCTTTACTTCTGCCAGTATCCGTCTCCTACCTTCCAAACTTTACAGAAGCTCTTCTGCGAAACATGCAGAACTAGCACTCCTGGAGACATGGCTTAGCCACAGCCTGGGGGATGTTTCCAGAATGTGATTTTCACTCTGCAGCGGAGTGTGCGCTGATATGAAACTTCCTGGCAGATTAAAACTGTGTGCCCGACTGAGACTCGAACTCGGGACCTTTGCCTTTCGCGGGCTTTACTTCTGCCAGTATCCGTCGGATAGGTAGGAGACGGATAGGTAGGAGACGGATACTGGCAGAAGTAAAGCTTTGAGTACCGGGCGTGAGTCGTGCTTCGGTAGCTCAGTTGGTAGAGCACTTGCCCGCGAAAGCCAAAGGTCCCGAGTTCGAGTCTCGGTCGGGCACACAGTTTTAATCTGCCAGGAAGTTTCATATCAGCGCACACTCCGCTGCAGAGTGAAAATCTCATTCTGGAAACATCCCCCAGGCTGTGGCTAAGCCATGTCTCCATAGTATCCTTTCTTTCAGGAGTGCTAGTTCTGCATGTTTCGCAGAAGAGCTTCTGTAAAGTTTGGAAGATAGGAGACGGATACTGGCAGAAGTAAAGCTGTGAGTACCGGGCGTGAGTCGCGCTTCGGTAGCTCAGTTGGTACAGCACTTGCCCGCGAAAGCCAAAGGTCCCGAGTTCGAGTCTCGATCGGGCACACAGTTTTAATCTGCCAGGAAGTTTCACTTCTAATGTAATTTGTGGAGTACCCATTGCTCCTCAGAACAGTTTCCAGGTGTTGCACTTCTCGTTTGAGGTGTTGCGGCTCACATATTCGTCCTGCTCTCGTTACGAGCGTACTAATCACGCCTCTTTTCTGGCGCGGGTGGTGGTTTGATAGTTTGTACAGGTATCGGTCCGTGTGTGTCGGTTTTCGTTACACGCAGTGTCCCAGGTTTTCGCCGTCCCTTGTGACCAGCCATCTAGAAATGGCAGTTTCTTGTCCTTTTCTTCTTCCATGGTAAATGTTATGTTGGCATGGAGGCTGTTCAAGTGCCTTAGGAAGTCACCGAGCTGTTCTTCACCATGACTCCACACCACGACATATAGTGTGCGGCCGCGAGCTCGGCTCCAGTTCACCACCGGCAGTGGAGGGTGAAGCTTTGACAATGGCAGCCACTCGTGCTGGCGAAACGTCAGAAAAATCATTAGATGAACGTCGGCCGAAGAACCAGAGACAGAAGCCAATAGGCAGTTTGTCCACAAGTGGCCACGAAAGCCTTAACAATTTTGTACTATGATATTCTGTTAGCTTAATGTGCAACAAACACGCCGTAGTAGTTTCATTGTTCGGACTCCTGGTTCCAGCCTGTGAGAGACAGTCAAGGTCAGACATGATCAGTATCGCCTACTGCTGCAATGGAGGTAACACGCGAGGAACAATATGCGGCTTTGAAATTCTGCTTTCGTCTCAACTTATCCTCAGCTGAGGGCTATACAATGTTACAGGAGGCCTACGGCGAGTCTATTCTTCCCTACAGCACAGCTCGTAGGTGGTTTAAAATGTTTAAAAATGGGAGGCAATCAATTTCAAAGGAAGGTGGACCCTGTGCCCCAGTTACTACTCTTACGGAAGAAAACATCAACATTACTGCTGTCATTGTGAGTGAGGATCGAAGAATTACCTTTCTGAAATACTGAACATTTCATTGGGTGCCACCACAGAAAAATTACACATGGCACGTGTTTGTACGCAATGGTTTTAAAGACTGTTGATTCCCGAACGAAAGGACATTGGCGTGCATGTCTGCATGCAGTTGATGTCAGAAGAAGGTCCGGAGGTTCTTTCAAATGTTGTCACTTGACTACATCAGTTTGATCCTGAGAGCAAATAGCAAAGCTCAGTGTGGAAATCTCCTTCATCACCAGCCTCCAAAAAAGCAAAAGTGGTTGCTTCTGCTGGGAAAGCTATGGTCATCTCATGCTTTGATATTCGTGAAATGATATATCAGCATGTTGTACTTGCACACGTCAGTAACTGAACAATACTACAGGGATGTCCTGAAAACATTGGAAGCCCATGCCAGGTGCAAAAGACCACATTTCCGTGCAGCAGGCTGAATGCTTTACCACGATAATGAGCGGCAGCGTATTACCAATGTTGTTGTTGAATATCTTGCAGAAATCAACATGAAGTACATCCCTCACCCTCCCTATAGACCGGATTTAGCCCCACGTGACTTTTGTCTGTACCCTAACATGAAGAAACGCCTTCGTGGGAGGCATTATCAATCAGAAGCAGTGATGAAGGCTGCTGAGGCGATTTTGAAGGCCCTCTCAAAAAATGATTTCCAGGCATGTATTTGAAGACTGGCAGAAACGCTGAGACAAGAGCATCGCATTCGTGGGGACGACTTTGAGAAGGACCATCAAAATTATGACGATCAGTAAAGGTATGTTGCCAAAAAAAAAATGATAATTCTTTATTGAATAGCTCTAGTATATTCAGTACTTCAATCTTACAAAATTGTGATGTTAGTAACGATCATTTGAAAATGATTTAATTTCGGACTGAAAGAGAATCGGTTCTTTAGTTTTTACCACAGAAAATTTCATTTTACCCCTCAGTGGGTAATTACCCACATGTTGGGAATCACAGCCTAAGCGGGAGGGACCATGGTCTGTCACACGGACTGCTATTCTGTATGTTCGGCATGAACGCATTGTGCACCTATGAAATGTGAATAATCGTGATTGTATAGCTTATTGCTTCTGCATATATTTTTAAGACCATGTCACTCTGCTGTTTGCACTTTATTATTGACACTCGCAAAAAATGGGATAAGTATATTCTTCTGGAAAAACCTGTCGAGAAATCAAACTTTTTATATACATCTGGTTGCTTATTATTTTATTGTAAATGTGATTAAGCCGGACGTATAGAAATTCCGCGTCGTCGCTGTGTAGCACATTCAGTTCTTTCAGGTACAGTGTACTGATGGTTGTGCCGCCATTTCACAACTTTCCTTTCTTATGGTACTGTTAGTTCCTCACAAAACCATACATATGTAATTCATGTGCTACATAACTTGTAGAGATTCAACACTTCCGTGTACACAGTTTATTGCAAAGGCATTTCCCTGATTTAAACTAGTCAGTAGCATCCTCCTTCTGTGTGTGGTATTGTAGATATTTTATTAGAACGTGTACAGTGTACGCTTGCTTATTTCTTAGCTCACAACACACTTGTGAAGGGTGTATGCATCTGTGAAACTTTGTGGTGCTTGTGTCTAACAGTGACTATTTCAGGTACACTGAGATATATGAAGGAACTCGAAGGCTGATGATAAAAATACTGCATATAACGGCGTAGCACCTCGAACATAAGCAAGCTACGCAAAATGGAAAATAACCGTTCCAAATACAATGTCTGTTCTATGTTTACTAGTGGAAGCTATGCCAAGCTATTTCGAATGTTTCTCTGTGAGCAAACCGAAGCTCTATACAACTTACTGTTATACTTGTAGTAATTTTGCTGACAGTACATCTTGCATTCTCGTATCCCATAACTAATTACTGTCGACCTATTAGGGTCCATAGTAACTGTTAGATTTAGTTATTTGAGCGACACAGAGCATTTGCATATTTCTGGTACCTGTGCTGAATAATTATCATGGTTCTGCTTCATTAATTTGCTAATTGTTTGGACTGTGTGAATTTTAAGAGTAAATGCTACGCACAAAATGGCTCTGAGCACTATGAGACTTAACAGCTGCCGGCCGGAATTGCCGAGCGGTTCTCGGCGCTACAGCCTGGAACGGCGCGACCCGTAGTGCTCAGAATCGTTTTTGCACTTAACACCTGAGGTCATCAGTCTCCTAGAACTTAGAACTACTTAAACCTAACTAACCTAAGGACATCACATACATCCATGCCCGAGGTAGGATTCGAACCTGTGACTGAAACGGCCGCGCGGTTCCAGACTGAAGCGCCTAGTCCTATAAGAACTCGGTCACAGGGGCCGGCAGATTCTACGCAAGTGGTAGCAGAGTGTGGCTGATTGATTTACATTGTCCATACATATACTGCAAAATTGCGCTAGCTAGTTCACTTATTCCGTTTCAGTTGTTTTTTGTTTTTGTTTTTTTTTTTCAGAATTCCCACCGATGTTAGGTCGAGCAGTGCTTGACACTTTGTTTTCAACGATACATACTCCTGTGCAGGAAAGTTGAAATTAGTGTTCCCAGTTGGCGCTGGATGCAGTTGATAAAATACTGAAGTTTTCTAACTGCGCAACGGAATTTCAACAATGGACGATAGCTATGAAAGTAAATAATGTGGACGCATTACGATTAATAGCCGCTACTGCAAAGCGTAAATTACGAGAGTAGCCACTGTGATACATGCAACTGAATAACATATCGATACAACTAAGAGAGAATTTGTGGATTAATTCCGCCCAGGATCTTGTGAGAATTGGCTTATCGTCAATACTGGCGTGAGCAAAGGTAGTTCTGTAACAGTGGAATATGTTGAGTTCATTAAAAGAATTTGGTAGCCTTATAACTGGAGTTTACAGAGGAACAAGTGGTGAACCATATTTTAGGGGGGTTCGGTTTGGAAACCAGGTAGTGTTGTATTGGTCGAATTCCCCCATGATCTGCTCAGTTAGAGGAACTAGTGAGACTTATACAAGCCAGTAAATTAATGTATTCTCATAGGAATAGATATAATGAAGGAGTTGCCTGTGAGAGTCAGCAGTCAGATAGAAGATTAGGGGGTGGGGCGGGGGAGGAGGTAAGAGTCCAAGAACACTTCTGTAGGAGGCAGAAATTTAAAAGGACGGATGAGGAAAGGGATAGCAAAGGTAACTTGTTGGAATTGTGGCAAACAGGGCATAGGAGGAGTGCACCGGCATGGTAAACCCAAAACACAATTAAGTAGTGCAACCATAGAGGGTGGGACTCCACATTTTCCATTCGATTATGCAGCTATCAATAACAAACCAGTGTGTGCCTTAATTGATTGTGGCAGTCGATTATAAGTGGTTTGTCAGGCATAAGACTGTATGTAGTTCGGCGATAACCGATACAGTCAGTACCTCACAGCAGATAGGTCGATCTGGCCATGAAAGGAATCTTACAAGTTAAGATTTCGATTGGCAAATATTCCCAAAAGATCTACATTAGTTGTGGAAGATTTAGCTATTGAATATATTTGGGATCGGACTTTGCTAGTAAAACAAGACTGATTCCAGACTGAGATCGCCAGTTTTAGGCCTGAAGTTCAGTTTCAGTTTTGTCGATATGGTCAGAAGGAACTGATCAACTTGGCAGACGATAGCAAGTTACTGAAGTGGGTAGTTAAGGCAACTCACAATCGGCTGATCAGCAGTTAAGTCACCTCATCGGTTTCCTAAAGGAGCAAGTTAAAGCTGCATATAAGGAAGTTCCGAATGTGTTCACGGAAGATCTATTGAATGTCGTGTGGAATTAACGGATCAGATTCCCTTTAAAAAGGGGACATACAGGTAATCTCCTCTCCTAGAACGGAGGAGTTAAAGGAACATGTACAGAACCAGATGCATTATGGTGTGATATATCATCCAACTCAACCAACTCAACATACGCTGCACCATTATTCCTGGAACCGAATGAACCGAATCACATCGTCCAGTCGTGGATTACAAGGGCCGAAATAGGAAGGTGATAAAAGGAGCACTACAGTATCGTATTTATAAGCCGATACCAGCCAGCGACTTTCGGTTAAAATAGCTCTAACCACTATGGGACTTGACATCTGACGTCATCAGTCCCCTTGAACTTAGAACTACTTAAACCTAACTAACCTAAGGAATCACACACACCCATGCCCGAGGCAGGATTCGAACCTGCTACCATAGCAGTAGCGCGGTTCCGGACTGAAGCTCCTAGAACCGCTTGCCCACAACTCAACGGTCGGCGCCGGAATGTTGATTCCAAGAATTGAATAAAGTATTGTAATGCAGAACAGATTTCAAAACAAATGTAAGTCCTTTATTAGACAGTGAACTACCACAACTACCTTTATACGTATAATTCTAATTTTGCATAATAACAGGTAGTAGCAAACAGTGGTAAAGTTAGCTATCTCACTGACGAGGGATATCAACAAAAACTTACACGACAGAAAATCTGATCAAACTATACTCTAATTCACATGTAATACGAAAGGTGCTCAATAGTTACTGCAATACATTTTTTCCTTGAGCAATATCGGTTGAAATAATTCTGAATTTGTTGTGGGCCATCATGGATTATTCCCGCTTCTGTGTAGGTTACGGCTCTATATGTTGCTTCAAATTGGCTTCTGTAACAGACCTGCGCTCCAAGCACAGAATTGTCACTGAGTTTATTTTAGCGGAAAACCGAAGCATCGCAGATATTCAGAGGCGCTTGCAGAATGTCTAGGAAGACCTGTCAGTGAACGAAAGCACGGTGAGTCATGTTGCCCGCTGGGTTTCTTGCCGGCTAACGTGAATCGATCAGAGCAACGAAGGACCATCTGTGCGGAATTGCTAGCGTATTACGAGGCCAATCGTGCCAATTTTTTTGTCAAACTTCGTCGCAGGCAATGAAGCGTGTGTTCATCGAATAGAAGCAAAACTGCAGCCCGTGGAGTAGCGTAACAGCACATCTCCTCCGAAGACAAAGTTGAAGGCCGCATCTTCAGCCGGTAAAGCCATGCAACGGTGAAGGGGTTATTCTTTTTGATGTCTTCCCACATGGTGCAAGGATCAAATTGAAAGTTTATTGTGCTACTCTAAGGAAATTGAGGAAACGGCTTCAGCGGGGTCGTGGCTACAAAAATGCGAGCGAATTTCTCCTTCTTGACAGCGCAGGGCCTCACACAAGTGTGCACACCCTAGAGGATCTCACAAAACTTCGTTGTACTGTTGTTCTTCATCCACCCTACGGCCTGGATCTTGCACGTTCCGACTTACATCTGTTTGGCCCAATAGAGGGTGCTGTACGTGAATGATTGGAAGGTTATTGATACAGGACAACGATGGTTCCGAAGTTGACCAGTAGAGTGATACCATGACAGCATAAAGAGTCGCTCAATAAGGTGGCGTAAGGGTGTCGCTTTGAACGGAGATTATGTTGAAAAATACGGCTTTGTAGCCAAAAGAGTTGTGAATAATGTAGTGTATTTCTTATCCTCAATAAAACCAACCTCGGCTGTTGATATACACTCCTGGAAATTGAAATAAGAACACCGTGAATTCATTGTCCCAGGAAGGGGAAACTTTATTGACACATTCCTGGGATCAGATACATCACATGATCACACTGACAGAACCACAGGCACATAGACACAGGCAACAGAGCATGCACAATGTCGGCACTAGTACAGTGTATATCCACCTTTCGCAGCAATGCAGGCTGCTATTCTCCCATGGAGACGATCGTAGAGATGCTGGATGTAGTCTTGTGGAACGGCTTGCCATGCCATTTCCACCTGGCACCTCAGATGGACCAGCGTTCGTGCTGGACGTGCAGACCGCGTGAGACGACGCTTCATCCAGTCCCAAATATGCTCAATGGGGGACAGATCCGGAGATCTTGCTGGCCAGGGTAGTTGACTTACACCTTCTAGAGCACGTTGGGTGGCACGGGGTACATGCGGACGTGCATTGTCCTGTTGGAACAGCAACTTCCCTTGCCTCTCTAGGAATGGTAGAACGATGGGTTCGATGACGGTTTGGATGTACCGTGCACTATTCAGTGTCCCCTCGACGATCACCAGAGGTGTACGGCCAGTGTAGGAGATCGCTCCCCACACCATGATGCCGGGTGTTGGCCCTGTGTGCCTCGGTCGTATGCAGTCCTGATTGTGGCGCTCACCTGCACGGCGCCAAACACGCATACGACCATCATTGGCACCAAGGCAGAAGCGACTCTCATCGCTGAAGACGACACGTCTCCATTCGTCCCTCCATTCACGCCTGTCGCGACACCACTGGAGGCGGGCTGCACGATGTTGGGGCGTGAGCGGAAGACGGCTGTGCGGGACCGTAGCCCAGCTTCATGGAGACGGTTGCGAATGGTCCTCGCCGATACCCCAGGAGCAACGGTGTCCCTAATTTGCTGGGAAGTGGCGGTGCGGTCCCCTACGGCACTGCTAGGATCCTATGGTCTTGGCGTGCATCCGTGCGTCGCTGCGGTCCGGTCCCAGGTCGACGGCACGTGCACCTTCCGCCGACCACTGGCGACAACATCGATGTACTGTGGAGACCTCACGCCCCACGTGTTGAGCAATTCGGCGGTACGTCCACCCGGCCTCCCGCATGCCCACTATACGCCCTCGCTCAAAGTCCGTCAACTGCACATACGGTTCATGTCCACGCTGTCGCGGCATGCTACCTGTGTTAAAGACTGCAATGGAGCTCCGTATGCCACGGCAAACTGGCTGACACTGACGGCGGCGGTGCACAAATGCTGCGCAGCTAGCGCCATTCGACGGCCAACACCACGGTTCCTTGTGTGTCCGCTGTGCCGTGCGTGTGATCATTGCTTGTACAGCCCTCTCGCAGTGTCCGGAGCAAGTATGGTGGGTCTGACACACCGGTGTCAATGTGTTATTTTTTCCATTTCCATGAGTGTACTTTCCGGGATGTGAGGTCGTTGCCCAAGAGCTTTTCTGCTCCTTACGTTCCGTCCAGTACTTCGCTGTACTGTGTCCGGAGCAAGTATGGTGGGTCTGACACACCGGTGTCAATGTGTTCTTTTTTCCATTTCCATGAGTGTACTTTCCGGGATGTGAGGTCGTGGCCCAAGAGCTTTTCTGCTCCTTACGTTCCGTCCAGTACTTCGCTGTACTTCTTCAAGGGCGCTGCTCCGCTGAGTCTTTGCCAACCCATTTCGGAAAAAAAATGTTTATCATTATAAATTCAAATATCTGGACGCAGTATTCAGAGGTGAACCATCCATGAAATAGGAAATACAGGCAAGATTACAGCCAGGTAGTCGCTGTTACCACGAACTTAATGCTCTCCTCAAAACCACACGTTTGTCCAGACCTTTTAAAATAAACATCTACAAAACACCCCTACAGCCAGTAGTACTATATGGATGTGCCTCCTGGAGTACAACCAAGAAAGATCTGCACGGACTGATGATAACTGAAACGAAAGTCCTTCGGAAGATTTTTGACCTGCTTACGATAATGAGAGTGAAAAAAAATGGTTCAAATGGCTCTGAGCACTATGCGACTAAACTTGTCAGGTCATCATTCGCCTATAACTTAGAACTAATTAAACCTAACTAACCTAAGGACATCACACACATCCATGCCCGAGGCAGGATTCGAACCTGCGACCGTGAGAGTGAAAAATGGAGGATTAGTCACAATACAGAGTTTTATGATATTTACAAAGAGCCGAACATCGTGGCTATAATGAAGACACGACGACTCCAGTGGGCAGGGCATGTAGCTCGAATGCAGGACAACCGATTGCCGAATACTGTACTCAACACCAATCCAACGGGCAGAAGACCCGTAGGAAGACCTTGAACTCGATGGAGTGACTGCGAGTCCAAAACCCTTCAGAGAGAGTGGGACCGCTGCAAGGATGACAGGAAGGAACTGAAATGGAGGCAATCACTCGACGTAGCACGTGGTCCATTGGGCCTGACCGCGAAAAAAATTATTTATTGAACAACCCTCGTATTTGCCGTTGCATTGAGTTCAGTGCATATTCTATTCGGTATAAAGATAATGAGTAACAAGCAAAAGACATTAGGCTGGGAATTTTAATGAATGAATCTAACAGCTTTTAACAACTCAAAGGAATCAGCGCCCAAGAGCGAATAATGTAATGTATAATGTACTTACATGTGTAGATTTTACAATAAAACCCACAAAATAGATAAATTTTGTTATTATTTCGGCGACAGTTTGCATACATAAGAGCAGAGTCCATGTGCAGGTGAATTCGCTACGAGAGGTCGCCGAGCACGAACGTATACGCTGGGTGTGTTGTTTGATTTGGGAGAGGTAGTCAAACAGCGCGTTCATCAGTCCCATCGTATTAGGGAAGAATGGGGAAGGAAGTCGGCAGTACCCTTTCAAAGGAACCACCCCGAAATTAACCTGAAGGGAAATTACGGGAAGCCTAAATCAGGATGGTCGGACGCGGGTTTTAACTGTCAACCACCCGAATGTGAGTGTGCCAATCAAAGTGCCTTTTCACTCGGTGGTATATGCTGATGAGCGACATGTTGGTAGCGACTGAAGTGAGTGAAGTATTTTGGGGACAAGATTAGGGGCTTGTAAAATTTCTGCTGGTAAATTTTTCGACATTTCGCTACGTGGACTTTAGCTCTGAACAGCAGAGCATACAATGGCGTAAATTTTTCAATATAAATACATGGAGTTTAACTCCGAGCAGCATCGTGCTAGGACTTGTAAAACTCCTCTTTCGTGAGCTGTTAACAGTAATTTAATCTAGTCGGTAATTTAATCTGTCGTTTGCTTCTCTTTTGATATTAAGGAAGATTTAATAAATATTTCATTATTAAACGGTCTCATCTTGTGTTTATAACATTATTCGCTTCAGGAACCATTATTCTGCCTGCAGTCTAGTAAAATTATTAGGAGCTAATGGAATAATTACATCGTAATGAGAACACCTGTGGCCTTATCCTAGACACAAACGGAGCCAATGAACTTTAAATCGGTCGCATACTTAACTGACCCTTTGAGGGACGGAAAATAGTGTGTGGAAGGACAAGTACATCACAAGGAAATGAGAAACCTTTGAATGAGATCGTACCCAAAAAGCCTTATCTTAAGTCAATAGCGTTTGAGATTACCAACGTATTTACGTTTATTGCTGAAGCACCATCTTTTTCATTCCTAATATATTATCCATTCCAAATAGTTTGCATATAATGAGGCTTTATAACTTTATTTAAAATAATTGTGGTCTCTCCTTCGTCTGTAATGTTGAATACTGTTTTATCTCCTTGGATAGTGTTTATTTTTTTAGTGGGTATTTCCTGTAACACGTGAAGTCGGACTCTGAAGCTTGTTTAAAATCCTTGCCACATTGTATTTTTTTAGTCATCAGTCTTCTGACTGGTCTTTATGCGGCCAGCCACAAACTTATCTCCTGCGCCAATCTCTTCACCTCAAAGAAGTTCTTCTACCCTACGTCATCAATTATTTCTTGAATATATTCCAGTCTCTGTCTTCCGCTACGGTTTTTACCCTTTATAGCTTCCACCGAGAGAGGTGGTGCAGTGTTTACCACACTCGACTCACATTCGACAGGACGACGGTTCCAATCCGCTTCCGCTCATCCCGATTTGGGTTTTCCGTGATTTTCCTAAATCGCTCTAGGCAACAGGGCGAGACTGGTCTCCATCCCCATCCTTGCAGCAGTAAGAGCTTATTCTCAGTCTCCTTTGTCAACGGGGCGATAAGTCCTAATCTGCCTTCTCTCTAAAGCTTCCTTCAGTACCATACGAGCAATTTCCTGATGTCTTCATGCACGTCGTATCTTTCTAGCCCTTCTTATTTCCAGTGTTTTCCATATGTTACTTCCTTCGTCAATTCAGGGAAGAACCTCCTCAGTCCTTGTCTTATCAGTCCACCTAATTTTCAACATTCTTCTATAACACGACAGCTAAAACGCTTCATTTCTCTTCTTTTGCGGTTTTCCCACAGGTCGAACAAGCCGAGAGGATCAGTGGCACGGCAACGCCAACCACGGACACACCGTGTACCAGTCTTCGCCACGAAGTTGACGATGTCCTACTGGCACATTTAACTTCTTATTCAAAGGTTTGGCGTTTCCCAGTTGTGGGCACTGAACTGAATCACTAGTAACAGATGAAAATTTGTGCCTCTCTTTAGCCGCAGAGCATTCTTCCCTTCCGACCCAAATTCTCTTCCCGTTACACACTACTGACGTGGCCTCACCTACCTGTGAACCCCTTACTCACAAATCCCCATGATTCCATTAAGAGATCGGGAATGGTGTGCATCTGCACCGAAAGGAAGCATCGTTGATCGTCACCGTCTTTTTGATACGTACAAGAAATGTATTCGCAGCTGCGAATACAGAGAACCATCAGCTATATAATCCGGGTTCGAGTCCCGATTCACCACAAATTTTCACAGTCGTCATTCCATTATACAGCTGATGGCCGTCCCTATTCCCAGCTGCGAATACATTTCGTGTAGTTCATATTGGCTGTAGTCACCGCAGTGCCTGTTCCTTCCGACGTATATGCACGTCCGAAGGAACACTGCATCGATATTCGGTATAACACAGGCACTGCAATAATCTTTCTGCCGACATCGGGCAAGTTACTGTCAAGTAAAATCTCTCCACTGTATCCGAATATACGTAATGGATGTACGAGTACATGTTGTAGACACATGGTTGACGACATTTGGGAATTTCGGTCTGGCCTTTGAGTGGTGTTCGGATAACCTAATGGTAGTTCCGTTTCGAGCTCCGAGCAGGAAGGTTCTCGTTTATTTCACTTGACACGGCGTCGCTTGTGTGGAGTTTTCCTCGTTGGTGTTGTTCTGTCTGCCGAGTGACTTAACTGTCTGTCTGTGTTCGTCTACTTGCAGCGGCGTCGGCCGCTCCGCTATGGCTACCATGGCTTCCACGTGTGTTCCACGAAAAGGTACTGTGAGCTTCACTTTCGATAAAAACAACGCGACACGTGCAGCCAGGGTCTCAAAAGAAAAAGTTCAAATGTGTGTGAAATCTTATGGGACTTAACTGCTAAGGTCATCAGTCCCTAAGCTTACACACTACTTAACCTAAATTTTCCTAAGAACGAACACACACACACCCATGCCGGAGGGAGGACTTGAACCTCTGTCGCGACCAGCCACACAATCCATGACTGCATCGTCTCAGACTGCTCGGTTAATGCCAGGGTCTCTAGAAATCCGTTAGTATGGTATCACTCGCAGATGCTGAAATCGAATATACCAAAGTTCGAGTGTTCTACCTCCCGTCGGGAGTTGATGACATGTTTCTGAAGGACATATTGTCTCCCTATGGTAACGTGAAAAACGTCCATCGCAAACGCTGGTCTACTCAACATAGATTACGGAATTACTGTGGAATTCGTTGCGTGGAAATTCATGTCAAATGCAATATTCCATCACAAGTGTGTGGTTACAGCGTCCGTGTCATGTATACTGGTCAAGATGGAAGCTGCTTCCTATGTAATGAAAGTGGACACGTTCGGTCTAATTGACCGTGGAGGGTTTCTGTATTAAAGCCGTCATTAGTGCAGCGTCGCTAATTGACGGTTGCTGGTCTTGTTCCTCCCATTCCCGCCTTCGGGCCTACTTCTGCTTCGGATTATAATGAACAAACAGTCAGTTCTGATAATCGTGTCGATGAATTTCCGCGTTTACCTCGGCGACAGGTTCAGAATCCTGTTGGCCCCAGGATAGAACCTATAACGGCTAGCAACAAGCGACGTTACACTAAGAATGGTGATGGTGAGGATCTGGCTGTGCCTTCTGCGCCAACCTCCTCCGCATCGATTGTGTCCCCGGCTCCCCTCGGTGCTACGGTATCTCCCGTCCGTGATACGGTGAGTGGCGAAGTTATCTCCAGCATCCCCCCTACTCGCGAAGTGGCTCCTTCTGAGCTGCCTGTGTGTGGAGAGGGAGCGAAGCCTCCCCCCCCGCCCCCACCCACCCATCGTATTTTTTGTCCTCCGTTACAGTCTGAGACGATGCAGTGCCCTCCTGCTCCTTCGTCTTCAGCCGCCGACGGTTTCCTGCATTTGCCGATCACAGCAACTCCCGAGATGAATAAAATTAGCGACCGAGTATCACCTGTTGCATTGGTAGTTCCACAGAATGCTTCAGCCGTAGTGACTGAACTGCATTACCTGCAGTACATGGTCTTGGTTCTGATGGGCAGGAAGCTGCTCCTATGACCCTTCCCACACCTCCGCCTGCAGAGGCCGCCGCCCCACGTAGCCGACAGAAACAGCATATACAACCTGACCGTGCGGTGGTACGTAATAAATCTAAGAAAACAGGTTGCGATGACGGGGATTCTGGTCCTCCGATGTCTGAGTCCTCTGTCAATTCCGTAATGGACCTTGACTCTCAGCTATCTACCTATTTCTACCTGGAGCTTCAGTACATCCCCGTCCAGCTGTGATCAATGACCCAAGCTTACATCTACATCTACATCCATACTCCGCAAGCCAACTGACGGTGTGTGGCGGAGGGTACCCTGAGTACCTCTATCGGTTCTCCCTTCTATTCCAGTCTCGTATTGTTCGTGGAAAGAAGGATTGTCGGTATGATTCTGTGCGGGCTCTAATCTCTCTTATTTTATCCTCATGGTCTCTTCGCGAAATATACGTAGGAGGGAGCAATATACTGCTTGACTCTTCGGTGAAGGTATCTTCTCGAAACTTTAACAAAAGCCCGTATCGAGCAACTAAGCTACTCTCCTGCAGAGTCTTCCACTGGAGTTTATCTATCATCTCCGTAACGCTTTCGCGATTACTAAATGATCCTGTAACGAAACGCGCTGCTCTCCGTTGGATCTTCTCTATCTCTTCCATCAACCCTATCTGGTACGGATCCCACACTGCTGTGCAGTATTCAAGCAGTGGGCGAACAAGCGTACTGTAACCTACTTCCTTTGTTTTCGGATTGCATTTCCTTAGGATTCTTCCAATGAATCTCAGTCTGGCATCTGCTTTACCAACGATCAACTTTATATGATCATTCCATTTTAAATCACTCCTAATGCCTACTCCCAGATAATTTATGGAATTAACTGCTTCCAGTTGCTTACCAGCTATTTTGTAGCTAAATGATAAGGGATCTATTTTTCTATGTATTCGCAGCACATTACACTTGTCAACATTGAGTTTCAATTGCCATTCCCTGCACCATGCGTTAATGCGCTGCAGATCCTCCTGCATTTCAGTACAATTTTCCATTGATACAACCTCTCGATACATCACAGCATCATCTGCAAAAAGCCGCAGTGAACTTCCGATGTCATCCACCAGGTCATTTATGTATATTGTGAATAGCAACGGTCCTATGACACTCCCCTGCGGCACACCTGAAATCACTCTTACTTCGGAAAACTTCTCTCCATTGAGAATGACATGCTGCGTTCTGTTATCTAGGAACTCCTCAATCCAATCACACAATTGGTCTGATAGTCCATATGCTCTTACTTTGTTAATTAAACGATTGTGGGGAACTGTATCGACCGCCTTGCGGAAGTCAAGAAACACGGCATCTACCTGTGAACCCGTGTCTATGGCCCTCTGAGTCTCGTGGACGAATAGTGCGAGATGGGTTTCACACGACCGTCTTTTTCGAAACCCATGCTTATTCCTACAGACTAGATTTCTAGTCTCCAGAAAAGTCATTATACTCGAACACAATACGTGTTCCAAAATTCTACAACTGATCGACGTTAGAGATATAGGTCTATAGTTCTGCACATTTGTTGGACGTCCCTTCTTGAAAACGGGGATGACTTGTGCCCTTTTGCAATCCTTAGGAACGCTACGCTCTTCTAGAGACCTATACCTCTGTCGTCTATTTCGATATCTACCATTTTGTCATCTGTGCGACAATCTAGAGAAGGAACTACAGTGCAGTCTCCCTCTGTGAAACAGCTTTGGAAGAAGACATTTAGTATTTCGGCCTTTAGTCTGTCATCCACTTTTTCAGTACCATTTTGGTCACAGAGTGCCTGGACATTTTGTTTTGATCTACCTACCGCTTTGACATAAGACCAAAATTTCTTAGGATTTTCTGCCAAGTCAGTACATAGAACTTTACTTTCGAATTCATTGAACGCCTCTCGCATAGCCCTCCTCACACTACATTCGATTCGCGTAATTTTTGTTTGTCTGCAAGGCTTTGGCTATGTTTATGTTTGCTGTGAAGTTCCCTTTGCTTCTGCAGCAGTTTTCTAACTCGGTTGTTGTACCACGGTGGCTCTTTTCCATCTCTTACGATCTTGCTTGGCACATACTCATCTAACGCATATTGTACGATGGTTTTGAACTTTGTCCACTGATCCTCAACACTATCTGTCCTTGAGGCAAAACTTTTGTTGTGCCGTCAGGTACTCTGTAATCTGCTTATTGTCACTTTGGCTAAACAGAAAAATCTTCCTACCTTTTTCAATATTTCTATTTACGGCTGAAATCATCGATGTAGTAACCGCTTTATGATCGCTGATTCCCTGTTCTGCATTAACTGTTTCAAATAGTTCGGGTTTGTTTGTCACCAGAAGGTCTAATATGTTATCGCCACGAGTCGGTTTTCTGTTTAACTGCTCAAGGTAGTTTTCAGATAAAGCACTTCAAAAAACTTCACTGGATTCTTTGTCGCTGCCACCCGTTATGAACGTTTGAGTCTCCCAGTCTAAATCTGGCAATTTAAAATCTCCACCCAGAACTATAACATGGTGGGGAAATCTACTCGAAATATTTTCCAAATTATTCTTCAGGTGCTCAGCCACAACAGCTGCCGAGCCCGGGGGCCTGTAGAGACATCCAATTACCATGTCTGAGCCTGCTTTAACCGTGACCTTCACCCAAATCATTTCACATTTCGGATCTTCGTCAATTTCCTTCGATGCTATTGCACTTCTTATCGCTATAAACACGCCTCCCCCTTCATTGTCCAGCCTGTCTCTGCGGTATAAATTCCAATCTGAGTTTAGGATTTCATTACTGTTTACTACTGGTTTCAGCCAACTTTCTGTCCCTAGTACTATATGGGCGTTGTGACCGTTTATTAATGAGAGCAGTTCTGGGACCTTTCTATAGACGCTCCTGCAGTTTACTATTAGCACATTAATATTGTTATTCCCTGTTGCATTTTGCCTATTCCTACCTTGCCGCGTCTCAGGAAGCGTCTTGTCGGGCCTAGGGAGGGAATTCTCTAACCTAAAAAACCCCCATGTGCACTCCGCACGTACTCCGCTACCCTTGTAGCCGCTTCCGGCGTGTAGTGCACTCCTGACCTATTCAGGGGACCCTACATTTCTCCACCCGATAGCTGAGGTCGAGAAATTTGCAGCCCAGCTCTCCGCAGAATCGTCTGAGCCTCTGGTTTAAGCCTTCCACTCGGCTCCAAACCAAAGGATCGCGATCGGTTCTGGGAACGATACTACAAATAGTTAGCTCTGATTCCACCCCGCGAGCGAGGCTTTCCGCCTTCAATTCCGGCAACCGCCTGTACGAACTGAAGATGACCTCTGAACCCAGACGGCAGGAGTCATTGGTGCCGACATGAGCAACAATTTGCAGTCGGGTGCACCCAGTGCTCTATCTCGCCGCCGGTAGGGCCTCCTCCACATCTCGGATGAGACCCCCCGGCAAGCAGACAGAGTGAACACTGGCCTTCTTCCCCGACCTTTCCGCTATTTCCCTAAGGGGCTCCATCACCCTCTTAACGTTGGAGCTCCCAATAACTAATAAACCCCTCCCCCCGTGTGCCTGCTCGGACCTTGCTGAAGGAGCAGCCACATGTCCACTCACAGGCAGAGCGGGCGTTGCCACACGGCCAGCCTCCACATTTACCCTCCGTCTCGTGCGCCGCGAACGCCGCTGAACCCGCCACTCCCCTTGGGGAGAGGGTGGCCCAACCGCGCCCGGTACCCGCTAGGATGTCTCGACAGCAGGGACAGTGGGTGAAGCATGTAACACCTGTGGTGTACCTTGCGACGCATCAGACTCCCCACTGCCTCTACACTCCGAGGCAGCAGCCTGAAGACGGCTGACTGCGGCCATCAACACGCTCAGCTGTTCGCGAAGAGTGGCCAGCTCCTCCTGCGTCCGTACACAGCAGTCACACATCCTATCCATCCTAAGGAATCAACTTACTGAAGAGAATCAACTTTTAACTAGACTGCTAATTCACTAAAGGCGGCTGATTATTGACTAAACTGTGATTGCTAGCCACTTCTTGTAGAAAACAATTAAAATAGCACTACCTGTCTCTGACCTGTATTGAAAACAAACACTAGCACTACTGGCACTATATTTGACTAAAGGGACTCTCTCTGACTGTATTCAAAACAAACACGAGATCTATGGAACACTATTAATAGCACTCGACAATTAAAGCTTCCCAGAAGCAAAAAGACACGGAAGAAGAAGTGACAAGTAAGAAAAATACAGTTAATACTTAAATTAAGGTAGCTCGCTGCACAGCAGACGTGAAGCAGACGGCGGTTAGGACATTCCTTTCCTTAAACGTTAATCGTGTGGAATCAGAATTGCGATTGGCTTCGCTGCGTCAGTTCATTTATGATTCATGTGCGGACATAGTCTTCTTACAGGAGGTGTTATTTTGTAATTCCTCCTTATCTGGTTTTCGTATGATCTCTAATGTAGCATCCGAATATTTTACAGGAACCGCCTTATTCTTTCGCGAAGGCATTCCTATTGCTGAGGTGGAAATGTTGGATTCTGGAAGAGGCATGGGTTGTCAACTTTTTAATTTTCCCTTGGTTTTTTTTTTTTTTTTTTTTTTTTTTTTTTTTTTTTTTTTTTTTTTTTTAAGAGGATATTGTTTATCTGTTACGTAAGAGTCCTCCGGGTAATCTGTTGGGTGGTGATTTTAACTGTGTATTGCGTCCTGCAAATCAATCTACTAATTTTAATTTCTCTCGTGAATTACATTAATTGGTCCGTTCCTTACGCCTAAAAGACGTCTGGATATGTAAATACCCGACGTTAGTTAAATTTAACCACTTTACTGCGACTTATAGTAGCAGGTTAGATAGGTTTTATTTATCAGACTGCCTGAGCGATAGTATTCTTAATGTTGAAGACATCCCAGCTTCCTATATGATCACTGTACTGTGGCCACAACTCTCAATCTTGAAAGGCAACCAGTCAGTTTGTTTCGCCCTCCGTGTATGTTAAACGTCGCTCACCTAGCTGATCCTTCTCGTGTGGGAGCTTACTCTACGGTCAACTGGGAAATACTCTTCCACTCTTGACTGGTGAACACAGCTAGCAAAACCGAGGCTCAGGCTAAGTTTCATACTTTCCTGTGCTGCCAAAGCGCGAGACTTTAGAATAACTTATGACTATTACTATTCCATCCTGTTTGAACTTTATGCTGCTTCGGATAACGCCCTTCTGCGAACTGCGGATGTTAGGCGTGTAAAGTAAAATCGTTGACCTTCAAGAGAATGCAAATCGAAGGTTTGACAATCCAATCGAAGCCGCGTTCATTGGTGACGGAAGAACTGACTTCCATACACTATTTGCTCTGGCATCAGACCCGTCCCCGACGCGCTTGTATTCATTCTCTCACGTCAATGGTTCTCAAAATTCCCCGGGTCTAGATGGACTTCCCAAGGAATTTTACGTGCACCTTTAGCCATTGCTGGGCGCTCCTTTACCTCCCTTTTGGATGAAGTGTTACAGGGTGGAGTAGTGCCCTCCTTGTACAAAGTGGGAAAAATTATCTTAATCCCGAAACGCAATGGACCGGCTGCCCCTGATAGCTTTCGCCCCCTTACTTTGTTAAACTTTGATTATAAGACTGTGGCGAGGGCGGTTAACAGAAGGATGTTGGCTCTGATGGGACGATTGATGCAAAACATCAAAGCTGCGTACCTGGTCGTACCATTCTTACCCCTACAGTCGAGTCTCGTGACGTGGTTTCCGTTGCTGCTGTAACGTCCGTTCCTTGTGGCCTTGCTTTTCTAGACTTCGATAAGGCATTTGATCGTGTTAATCACGACTTCGTACTTCGGATTCTGGAGTCAGTTGGTTCCACTGTTGACACACGGCGAGTGCTCTCAGATCTGCTTACGAGTATTTCGGCTTCGGTGATTGTTAATGGCCAACTGACGCCCCCAATAAAGATCCGTAGGGGAGTGCCTCAAGGAAGCCCGGTGTCCAAGGCTTTTCACTTTGTTTGTGTTGTCTCTAGAGCCCCTGCTTCGAATGCTAGATTCCCAGCTGACAGGTTGGACGCTTTCCAGCGGGACTATAGCTGTTCGTACATACACGGATGACGTGATGGTTCTACTTCGCGATCCTCCTAAGTAGCTCGTCGGAGGGCTGTAATCGATGATTTTTGTCAGAGTTCAGGTGCAAAACTTAATGAAGGTAAATGCAAGCTTCTTCCTTTGCGAGGTTTTGATGACAAGGTTGTTCCATGGGCTACTGCAGTGCATCGGCATACGTCCCTCGGTATCATCATTGACTGTTGTCCACTCAGAACGGCGACGCTCAACTGGAAGTCCGTCACGGACAAAATTCAGGGAGGGATACTAGAGCTCGAAAGGCGTTCTCTTACTATGCTCCAGAAAGTCCGAATACAGGATACATACGTCTTACGCAAAGCTTACTTCGTGGTCCAAGTTTATCCGCTTCCATCGATGATGACGAAGAAACTACAACAATTGTCTGGTCATTTCTTATGGAAGAGAGATATATTTCGCTTAAGGTATGAGGTGATCACGAAGCCTCGTGCGTTTGGGGGTTGGGCCTGATTGATATACGAAGAAAGATGCTATATGTGCGTCGTACTGTTTTGACGATGACTCAAGAAGCTCACACGTTCACGTCTCGTTTATTCCTCTGTGGCCGTCCTGCTAGTCTTGAACCCCTTATTGATGTCGGTCGCATAAATTATAAATTCAAACAGATTCGTGATTTCTGTCTTGCGGTGAGCTATTTAGGGGCTGACATCTCATGGAGACCTGTACTCACCATGAAATTCATAAAGACTCGATGGGAGGCAGGCCCTTGTCCGAACCCCGTTGAAAGAGAATCGTCACATACAACCTGGACGACAATTAGGCTCAATATCAATCTCCTGATTTTGCCGTTGCGCGTAGCGTCCTGCTAGTGTAAGATAGTAAATAACTTGTTTCCAACGAACGAACAACTTTTTTTTTTATTTTGGGCTTAGTGACAAGGATTTATGTAGTCGTTGTAGGTCTCCAGGTACGACACAACATCGCTTTACTTGTGGGGATCGTATGGCAAACTGGTCTTGGATCAGGACACAACTGACCTTCCTTACTTGATCTTCTGAGACAGCATACACTACGGACATCATATTGAGCCCATATTCTTCTTTCTTTCCACGGTCGAAATCCCATACATACCGTTATGTGGTTGCTGGGACACTTCGTTCAGTATGTTGTAGAAGGCGAGTACATGATCGCTGCCTATTGGACATGCTTGCGAATGCCTCGATATCGAGACGTCTTCGCCAGCATGTTGAATCTTGTCTTCCATAGGCAAGGTGTTGGTTAATTTAATTTTTCTGATATGTATTTTTCGTTGTTATGTATATTCCATCTGGTTTGCTTCGGCTTGTCCTCTCCTTCGTTTTGTTTTGTGTATTGACTCAGCATCGCTCCAGTTCTACTGTAAAATGTGTACAGATGAAGTATAGATACACATGATCGTCGACGATCCTTGCAACCAAATTGGGACTTCTCTTACTGTACTATTTCGAATGTAACCTGGTTTCCTTCTGCTTGTATATTCAATTACAAACTATGAAAACTATGAAAATAAATTAAAAACACAAAATAACAAAAAAATTAAAAAATGACAAAAAAACCATATAAAAATGATTGGTGATACATATCAGGTGAGCTTGGTGGTGGTTTGTCGGCTATGTTCTCTATTTTTTTCTTTTTTCATTTTTTTGCTTTTTTTATTATTCTGCTATCATAATTAATTTTTTCTCGAATTTGCAACTTATATTGCATGATGATTTTGACTGTGGCCTACTGAAGTGTCATGATAGTACGAAGTCATTCTGATAATTAAAAAAGTGGTACGGCAACCGTTCGCGATAAGCAGCAAATCCGGGTTCGAGTCCCAATCTGGCACAAATTTTCATTGTCGTCATTCTATTTTACAGCTGATTGTTGTCCATATTCGCAACTGTGAATACATTTCATATATTTCATAACGGCTGTAGTGGCCGCATTGCCAGTTCATTTAGACATTCACGTATGTCCGAAGGAACATTGTATATTAATTCGTGACATAATTGGCACTATCAGTATCGTATTATTGCTGTGTATCCCGGGTGTCTCTCCTATGGGTCGTTAGGCACATTCAGTCTGGTGTTTCGACACATATTTGTACTTTCGTCTTTCCAAAGCGTAGCTGCAGTCTGCTCAAAACAATCTGCTCATCACGCCTTTTTTAAAGACACCCAGCATCGATGGAAGACATCGGTTTGTTTCCCATTATTTTTTCAACGGAAGTTTTGGTGCTCATTCGATAGAGCGGTCCCAAATCAGAGTATTGCCTGTTCTTAGTGTTCTACTGTCCCTGTTAGTATACATCGGTAAAACGAATATCTCACTACACTAACTTGGAACCGCACTGTCCAATCGACATGTAAAATTCCACTTTAAAAATTATTCTATTTGTAACGGTCAGCAAAACCGACACTTTGCATCGACGCTGGGCGTCGCATGAAAGACGTGATCACCTGCAGTTTGTTTGGGTTGACTCCAGCACAACATTACAGAACGAAATTGCAGATATCTGCCGTAACACCAGAGAAAATGCACCTGGTGTCTATTCTTTCGTACATATCCGAAAGAACAGGCACCATATTTGATCCAGTGGCCATCTAACTAGTTGCTGAAAGGTTTCATTGACTTCAGGCGAATTTGACCACTGAAGTGACTCAATGGTAAGAGGTGAAAATTAGTGCCAGACTGGGACTCAGCCCGGATTTACTAGAACGTTGGCCTTAACTGCTTTGGCCATCCGAGCACGTTTCCCTTCCTAGACAAATTTCCCTCCTGTTGCACACTGCTGACGCAGCGTCACACACCGATGAACCCCTTACTGGCAGATCCACATCCCTATAAAAGATGGGGTACGGTAAGCATCCACATTGAAAAAAAAAGGATCATTGGTCGTTGTTACCTTATGATATACATGTAGGGTGGACCATTTTGCTTCATAATGGAGAATAACTCGAGATGGACTTTCATCGTGTGCCGCTCTGGCCGAGTGATTCTAGGCGCTTCAGTCCGGGAACGCGCTGCTGCTGCAGTCGCAGGTTGGAATCCTGTCTCGGGCATGGATATATGTGATGTCCTTAGGTTAGTTAGGTTTAAGTAGGTCTACGTCTAGGCGATTGATGACCTCAGATGTTAAGTCCCATAGTGCTCAGAGCCATTTGAGGAGTTTCACCTAAGAGTTGTTGGGGGGCAAAGAAGGTCACGCTTTGATACTAACTATCGTGACCTTGAACGTCCTTTTCAAGCTGATTTGGAGGTAAAGTGTATTTTGTTTTCAAGGGGAACGCTAATATTTGATTCAAGATTTAAAGAGTGGCAAATGTTTCGTAAAAAATGTGATCATTATTAGGGTTATGACAACTTTCAATTAAGGTCAAATGAGCAAATATGTTTTTAGTTCCAGTAGGGATTAACTCGGAACGGAGGATGGATGCAGCAAAATACAGTGGTAGGGGCGTCTTCAGGAATGAGAGGACGAGGGGACTCATTAAGCGACTTGTAAATTAATAATCTACGTTTTATTTATGTTTTGCAAAAACAGGCATAATGTCTTAGGGGACAACAGCAATCAGTGAAATTATAATGTTACTTAAAAACCGTCTTGATTGCAAATATTTTTATTCATATGACCGGTTTCGGTTCATTCAGAACCATCTTCAGATCTGATATTTCAGTTACAGGAATAACCCGTCCAAATCCAGCAGTTTTCACATGCTACGTCACGTAGCATGTGAAAACTGCTGGATTTGGACGGGCCGCTGAGAAGTTGCTGAGAGCAGTTGTAGTTCTGAGGTAGGCGTGATGTGTGCTTGTTGAGACGTCGATAGAGTACTAGTTGTTCTGTTGGGCAAGACACCATATGTTATTCGATTGGGGATGTTGTAATGATCAGAGTGTATTTTTCAATATATATGAAGGTAAAGAAAATTTTTTATTTCAAATGTGTTATGCCTCTTGGTCACACGTTCAGTCAACAAAACATCTGGCTCGTGTTCTTGTGTTAGACTGTCATTCTGGTTTCTATATGCAATTATAGTACTTTTAGTTTTTTTTAATTACTTCAGTGTAAATCGGGTTTAAAATATCTTGTCTTATCGTAGTAGAACCGTGCCAGATGTGTACGTTGAATCACACTTCCACACACAGAACAGTTATACTTGTGCTTTGTTGTTTCGTAGCTTTTATAGTTGCTGGGGACTTAATTAATTAATTAATTAATTATGTTAACGCAAATTTCCTTTCATTCTTTGTTGTAATTCTATGCAGTCAGATTGCGTACTAATATTATTCAGGGCCAACCGGTTACGAGACTGCGTAACCGGACAAACAGCGACAAAAATTAAAAAATATTTGCATTCTATTTAATTAAGCCCCCATGCAACCTTCGACAATTACGTGTAAAATCATGGTTATTGGCCATGCCACATGACCCTTGTGCCCCATCCAGTCTGCATTTAACATTGAGCTTTGCAGTATCTCTCCTCTGTTCCAAGTTAATCCCTGCTAGAACTAAAAACATATTTGCTTATTTGACCTTGTTTGAACATTGTCATGACCTTGAACTTGTATCTTTTTGTACATAAAATTTGTCCCCCCTTTCAAATCTTAAATCAAATATTAAGGTTCCCATTTGTTTACAAAAAAAGCACTTTAACTTCCAAATCAACTTGAAAATCACGTTCAAGGTCAAGACCAAATCCCAAAAACCAGTTACCATCATCTTACCAGCTGAAAGAACGGTCTTCGGCTTCTTCCCTGCACTGTCATTAACCGTTTCCAGCGTTTTAACTGCCGCTTTGAAACTGGTGCGTAATGACGGATCCAGATTTCATCGAAAGTCACAAATCTGTCAAAAAGTCTTGTGGATTACGATTAAACATCACCAGCCATTGTGTTGAAAAACTATGCTGGATCAGCTTTTGGTCGACTGTGAGCAGTCGTGCCATCCACCACCCACACAGCTTCTTCAGGCCAAGTCTCCATGGAGGATATTACACACTCGCTAGCTGACACGTCTACGTTCTCCACAATCTCATGAATTTTTATTCGGTGGTTTTGCATTACCTTATCATGGATTTGGTTCATGATTTCCTTTGTGGTGACGTCAAGTGGATGGCCGGAGTGCGCTTTGTCTTCGGTGCTTGTCCGACCACGTTTAGATTCATTAATCCAAAAGTAAATAGTCCGAGTGAAATTCATCCAATTCTGTTTTATTTGCGCGACAGTCCAACTCTTCAAATGAAAATGTTTAGTAACACGAATCTCGGTTCGCTCCATTTTCAATCTAAGCCGACACACTGAGCAATTCAGACGGCTGTCAACAATTAACTGTTTGCTTGTTGAAATTCTTTGTAAGATCCTTGGAATAATGAACCTTACCAAACACGAAGAAACAACAAAAATGTTCCATTCTTTCATGGAAATTTACCAGACTTATCAAACCACCCTCGTAGTTACTCGACTTGAATGGAGTGAAAAATGGTTCAAATAGCTCTGAGCACTATGGGACTTAACTTCTGATGTCATCAGTCCCCTAGAACTTAGAACAACTTAAACCTAACTAACCTAAGGACATCACACACATATATGCCCGAGGCAGGATTCGAACCTGCGACCGTAGCGGTCGCGCGGTTCCAGACTGAAGCGCCTAGAACCGCTCGGCCATGAATGGATTAAGAAAGAACTGTTATGTGCACTGATTGTTTTACTGCAACCACATACTATGTACTCCTGTCTCCCTCGCTAGCATATGAACCCAGCACTCCCCAGATAGGAGTCTCACGTCTCCTGACAAACATAAATAAGGCTCATACCTCCCGGTGGCGGTCATTGCACCCATGACCCACTAGACTTGTTATTCCTTATTGTTTCTTGTACATATTACATACTAGTTGGGGAACCCGGGTTCGGTCAGGGAGTTGACATGAGAGTGTATGTTTGTTGGAATAAAAGGATAATCTTAATTTTTTTTAATTGAAAATGTATTATAACTATTTACAATACGAGTTAAAGTGTAAGAGGTAAATAAATTACTGATGTATATTATAACTGAAACTTCCTGGCAGATTAAAACTGTTTGCCGGATCGAGATCCGAACTGGGCCTTTGCCTTTCGCGGGCAAGCGCTCTACCAACTGAGCTACCCAAGTATCACTCACGCCCCGCCCTCACAGCTTTACCTGCGCCAGTACCTCGTCTCCAACCTTCCAAACTTTACAGAAGCTCTCCTGCGAACCATGCAGGACTAGCACTCCTGAAAGAAAGGATATTGTGGAGACATGGCCTAACCACAGCCTAGGGGATGTTTCCACAATGAGATTTTCACTCTGCAGTGGAGTGTGCGCTGATATGAAACTTCCTGGCAGATTAAAACTGTGTGCCGGACAGAGACTCGAACTCGGGACCTTTGCCTTTCTCGGGCAAGTGCTCTACTTATAATACTTGTTTATGTTCAAATGGCTCTAAGCACTATGGGACTTAACATCTGAGGTCGTCAGTGCCCTAGACTTAGAATTAATTAAACCTGACTAACCTAAGGACATCACTCACATCCATGCCCGAGGCAGGATTCGAACCTGCGACCATAGCAGCAGCGCGGTTCCGGACTGAAGGGCCTAGAACCGCTCGGCGACAACGGCCACCTATACTGAGGGTGATGGGGCCTCAATATATACACTCCTGGAAATTGAAATAAGAACACCGTGAATTCATTGTCCCAGGAAGGGGAAACTTTATTGACACATTCCTGGGGTCAGATACATCACATGATCACACTGACAGAACCACAGGCACATAGACACAGGCAACAGAGCATGCACAATGTCGGCACTAGTACAGTGTATATCCACCTTTCGCAGCAATGCAGGCTGCTATTCTCCCATGGAGACGATCGTAGACATGCTGGATGTAGTCCTGTGGAACGGCTTGCCATGCAATTTCCACCTGACGCCTCAGTGGGACCAGCGATCGTGCTGGACGTGCAGACCGCGTGAGACGACGCTTCATCCTGTCCCAAACATGCTCAATGGGGGACAGATCCGGAGATCTTGCTGGCCAGGGTAGTTGACTTACTCGTTGCCATCTGGCAACATCATGTGTTTAGGCATAACGCACTCTCCAGTTACCAGAACTTTTACAACAGAAAACCAAACAGGAAAATTAATTAAGAAATACATTTTATGAAATATTTGATTTCGAATTTAAATTTCATATTATTGATCTCAGTGGCATTTAAAGGAGGATATATCTCTGAATAAATCTGAAAACATTAAAATCACAGTACATGATATTTAGTGAAACATTTACTGTTCTTGTTAAGACACAGCTCCACGTTACATTTTTCGCATTTAGAAATGGTATAACCTTTTCAATTTTCATTTTTGCACCTCTGTTTTTTATCTAAATAAACAGGCCAGTGTCCGACTTCATCTAATCTTACATTTTTAGTTGGATGGTGTGACTGCCTTCTTCTTCTTTGCTGGTGGTTTCTCTATAAAACTTGGCATTCCTCTCTTTGGTGTAGAACTGAAACCAATTTTGAACAAAGATTCAGCCAGTTCAATCCTAAAATTTTCTAATTGGAACTCCTTAGCGTGAGGCACTGGGTTGCTGTTAACTCTGCAGTACAAAATCCAGCAGTTGATTGTGGCTACATCAAAAAGACAGTAAAATATTGGAAAGTACCACTTCTTACTCCGCATTATGATTCTGTATCTGCCAATGAGACTGTCTAGAAGATCGACTCCCCCCATATCCTTGTTATAAATTTGCACAATTTTTGGACAAGATACAAATATATGTTCCTTCCATCTTCTATCATATCTCTTTACATTGCTTACAGGGTCACTTCCTACAAACGTGGATTCCAACATGACTGTCTTGTTGTTATTACAGAGGACATTTGAGATATCTGTTCCTTCATAATTTCCAATAAAGTATTTTACACCTTTCCTCTTTACTCAGGGACTTGTCGTCGCGGTATTGATGTGTAATAATTATCAAAGTAAATTTTGTGATTTACATTCTCTGGTACATTCCAGCATAATCTAACAACCACATTGCTGCTGGCACCAACATCCACCTCTGCACCATTCTTGCTCCGTTTATGTTAATGCCCTGTATACATCTCCATTTTGTAAGCATACCCAGATACACCACAAACTAAAAACAGTTTATAGTCATATTTATGGGGCTTATCTGGCATTTTCATTTTGAGATGGTGCCTGGCTTTGGTAGCACACATCTACAGTTAATGACTTCTCCATTGGAACTGAACCAAATTTTTCATTCAGGTGCGCAAAAATAGGTCTTATCTTTCTGAGCTTGTCTTTCGCATTAGTATTTGCTAAATTGTCTTGAATGTGTAAGAAGCGCCTCACTTGCACAAATTTATTGACAGTAATATTGTCCTGTACAACTGATGGGCCCACAACGTTATTCCAGTATATCCTCACATTCTTAAGTGTCACAACAGAAGAGAGGATACAAACACCTAAAAACTTTTCAATATCTTCTACATTGCTGGGCTTAGACAAATTCATCTGGGTACAATAAAGCGTAGATTCGCATGAAATCAACTCCAATATATTTTTTTGAAAATACGAAAAGAAGTCATATGGGAGTTTCCTTCGCTAATAGCTCATATGGTAAAGCTTCTTTTCCAAGAAAAGGTTGCTCTACATACTTCATCTCTCCTTTCTTCCACAACACATCTCGTATTTTCTTTATCTGTGATGTATTGTTCTTACCATGCGCGGATATTGCAGCATAACCGCCTCTCATACTTACAGTTGTAGTTCCTGCTGCAACTACCGAGTTGTCGGCATTGACTGCCTGCCCAGCACAATCAGAATCATTTGAAGTCACATTGGATTCAATAAGATTAACAGTTTCACTGTGAGATTTCACGAATTTGTTGCTGGTGTCACATATTTCATCTTCATCATCACTGTCATCTTCACTTGCACTCGGAACTGGTATTGAAATCTAAATTTCTTCTGTCAACTAATTTAATCGTCCATCGTCATCCACAAAATAAACTTTTTTCCAGGATTGATGATACCTAATTTTATAAAAGACATAGCCCCAATTGAATGAAATTGCAGAAATTTCGTCAGCGCTGCGTGCAACGTTTCTAAGCAAGTATGCGCAATGCTATGACTGAATGCATACTGTTGCCAAACGGCAACACGTAATTTTCTTTACACAGAAGGAAAAAATTAGTGTGTAATATGCTTTATACTCCTATTAAATCTCTGTAACATGAAAAAAATGGTTTTACTTGACAGAAGTTGACAGTTTACAATTATATTACGCAATGTAATGCTCAACAGTGAGTAAAATTCACTGGAGCGCTCTTTGTTGCATTTCTCCTCGTTTCAAGACTGTGCTGCCATCTGTGGAGGAAACGATCAAGTAAATGCTTAGAATAGAATCGGATGTATATACACTCCTGGAAATTGAAATAAGAACACCGTGAATTCATTGTCCCAGGAAGGGGAAACTTTATTGACACATTCCTGGGGTCAGATACATCACATGATCACACTGACAGAACCACAGGCACACAGACACAGGCAACAGAGCATGCACAATGCCGGAACTAGTACAGTGTATATCCACCTTTCGCAGCAATGCAGGCTGCTATTCTCCCATGGAGACGATCGTAGAGATGCTGGATGTAGTCCTGTGGAACGGCTTGCCATGCCATTTCCACCTGGCGCCTCAGTTGGACCAGCGTTCGTGCTGGACGTGCAGACCGCGTGAGACGACGCTTCATCCAGTCCTAAACATGCTCAATGGGGGACAGATCCGGAGATCTTGCTGGCCAGGGTAGTTGACTTACACCTTCTAGAGCACGTTGGGTGGCACGGGATACATGCGGACGTGCATTGTCCTGTTGGAACAGCAAGTTCCCTTGCCGGTCTAGGAATGGTAGAACGATGGGTTCGATGACGGTTTGGATGTACCGTGCACTATTCAGTGTCCCCTCGACGATCACCAGAGGTGTACAGCCAGTGTAGGAATCGCTCCCCACAACATGATGCCGGGTGTTGGTCCTGTGTGCCTCGGTCGTATGCAGTCCTGATTGTGGCGCTCACCTGCACGGCGCCAAACACGCATACGACCATCATTGGCACCAAGGCAGAAGCGACTCTCATCGCTGAAGACGACACGTCTCCATTCGTCCCTCCATTCACGCCTGTCGCGACACCACTGGAGGCGGGCTGCACGATGTTGGGGCGTGAGCGGAAGACGGCCTAACGGTGTGTGGGACCGTAGCCCAGCTCCATGGAGACGGTTGCGAATGGTCCTCGCCGATACCCCAGGAGCAACAGTGCTCCTAATTTGCTGGGAAGTGGCGGTGCGGCCCCCTACGGCACTGCGTAGGATCCTACGGTCTTGGCGTGCATCCGTGCGTTGCTGCGGTCCGGTCCCAGGTCGACGGGCACGTGCACCTTCCGCCGACCACTGGCGACAACATCGATGTACTGTGGAGACCTCACGCCCCACGTGTTGAGCAATTCGGCGGTACGTCCACCCGGCCTCCCGAATGCCCACTATACGCCCTCGCTCAAAGTCCGTCAACTGCACATACGGTTCACGTCCACGCTGTCGCGGCATGCTACCAGTGTTAAAGACTGCGATGGAGCTCCGTATGCCACGGCAAACTGGCTGACACTGACGGCGGCGGTGCACAAATGCTGCGCAGCTAGTGCCATTCGACGGCCAACACCTCGGTTCCTGGTGTGTCCGCTGTGCCGTGCGTGTGATCATTGCTTGTACAGCCCTCTCGCAGTGTCCGGAGCAAGTATGGTGGGTCTGACACACCGGTGTTAATGTGTTCTTTTTTCCATTTCCAGGAGTGTAATATGCATGGTGTTGCCATCTGGCAACATGAAGTACGCCCACGAAACGTAACGAAAATTAGCGCTCCCAAACGGCAACATCATGCAGTGTAGGGTTAAATAATATACCGTACAGTAACAGCCCCGTTATTTTATAGCGAAAGCTCGTATGGTGTAGATGTCAAAGGACGTTAAGGAAAGTGGCACAGTCCACCACCGCTACATCATTGGGCAGTGCAGTTTTGTTTTGGCTTTTCAAGAGGCTTGCTACGCAGCAGCAATGCAGCGCGCCAACAGCGGAGCCAGAACAAAATGGCTTTTGTTTCTTCAGTTTTATCAGTGGGATACTTTCTTTAGTTTTGCGTTCTCTAGCGGCTTGCTACATTGCTGTGGAGTGTGGATTTCCATCTATACCAGATCTGTAACGATGCTAAGGTCCAGTGTAGGTTGCAATTATCGTATGGCAGCAAAACTTGGTAGCGATTTAGAAAAGATTGCTGCATGGTGTGTCAGGTGGCAGTTGACGCTAAATAACGAAAAGTGTGAGATGATCAACATGAGTTCCAAAAGAAATCCGTTGGAATTCGATTACTCGATAAATAGTACAATTCTCAAGGCTGTCAATTCAACTAAGTACTTGGGTGTTAAAATTACGAACAACTTCAGTTGGAAGGACCACATAGATAATATTGTCGGGAAGGCGAGCCAAAGGTTGCGTTTCATTGGCAGGACACTTAGAAGATGCAACAAGTCCACTAAAGAGACAGCTTACACTACACTCGTTCGTCCTCTGTTAGAATATTGCTGCGCGGTGTGGGATCCTTACCAGGTGGGATTGACGGAGGACATCGAAAGGGTGCAAAAAAGGGCAGCTCGTTTTATATTATCGCGTTATAGGGGAGAGAGTGTGGCAGATATGATACACGAGTTGGGATGGAAGTCATTACAGCATAGACGTTTTTCGTCGCGGCGAGACCTTTTTACGAAATTTCAGTCACCAACTTTCTCTTCCGAATGCGAAAATATTTTGTTGAGCCCAACCTACATAGGTAGGAATGATCATCAAAATAAAATAAGAGAAATCAGAGCTCGAACAGAAAGGTTTAGGTGTTCGTTTTTCCCGCTCGCTGTTCGCGAGTGGAATAGTAGAGAGATAGTATGATTGTGGTTCGATGAACCCTCTGCCAAGCACTTAATGTGAATTGCAGAGTAGTCATGTGGATGTAGATGTAGATGTAGATGTAGCTATGTAAATGCGTTAACGGGGGACCGATTTACAGTGGAAAAAAATAGTTCCAGTTTTGACCATCAGGTGCAAATCTGGGACTGTAGAACATCTCGTCGACGTCTCCAGTGCCGATATTGGACAAATTGTGTAAAAAACTGTTCCCAATCCATTACATACTGAAACATTTGTATACACCTTTGTTGCATTCGCAGGGGAGGATTTATACCTTGTGACCAAAATTGGAATTAATTATTTTCCAGAGTAAATCGGCTCTGCATTAACGCATTAGAATATCTACCAAGTTTGGTTGCCATGCGATAGTTACAGCCCACGCCGGACTCTGTGACTAGCTGCACTTCAGTTATAACTCGAGTTGTAAAACTACTGTAGGTTTCCGTGGGACTGTCATAAGTAAGCGTAGACTACAGTAATTTTCCTAGTAGCGTTGGTTAGTTAAGGTCGTAACTAAGTTACTTTCATGTCAGGAGTGCTGCATACCTATCAGGTGTTGCCTCATAACGATTGTTTCCTTTACGTATGCGTCCAGTGTCTTAGTAGATTCCCAAAGAAACTGGAAGTGACGATCAGTCTAGAAAGAGTGATGAATACAATGATCTGGGTAACCTGCAAAAAAATCTAAATAGCAATCCTCCTGTCTGTTTCTTAAGAAAACACAGCATTTATAGCAAAACTGAAACTGTCAATGTTTAATTCAGATGTTATTCGAAAATTGTTGCTTTGTAATATGAAGCAGAGGTATGTTGTATTATGAATAAAGAAAAAATGCAGATTTATGATATAGCGCTAGGAAATTAATTTCCTCAATAAAAAACACTAAACAAAAATATATCACACATCGTTTCAATATCTCGTCGAGCTCCTGTAAAGCATTTTTCTGTTAAGCATTTTTCTGTTAAAACTTTCGGATTTATCAATAATGACAGGAAACCCTTGCCTTTGATCACGATGAAGAACGTTCTACTGATTACAAAAAACGACAATAATTACATATTTTTTATGTTTGCTCATGTGAACTGTACTGGTCTCAAAAACCATTGCTTTGTTTACATAAAAGTCCAGGTGTTACGCAGTGAATTAATTTTTATGACTTATAACATGCAATTAATTTTCTGTAAGGATACATAATATTCAATGAGCTAACACTGAACGATGCGTGGTTCTAATTATGTGCAAACCGAACAAAAAAATTTAAAAAAAGAAATCCAGAGAGAGAGAGAGAGAGAGAGAGAGAGAGAGAGAGAGAGAAAAGTCGTTGGCTCCCAGTGCCTGTCTTGTACATTCATTTATGTTTTTTTCCCTACCAGTACTACCTGTAATCCTACCACTGACTACCTCATTTACGTAGTGTATCAAAACTACCGAACCGTAGATTTTAGTAAAGCTGAACTCTAGTTATAACCACGAGGAACCTACAGACAAACAAATAAATTTGTACTCATCTCTGCCCATTGCGTCGTATGTCAAATAAGAACACTATATATTATGCTATGGAATCAAGATAATAGGCCTTTACTGGCTTGATTACCATCTTCAGGTATATCATGTGGTATTGATATCCAAATGATATCGCTGTCTTACTTTCTATCACTATTGCTCCTTTGATGTTAGTAGAGCTATAGTAAGTGTTATTCTTTAGCTGGAGCAGTTATTTCTGAAGTTGTCGAGTTATGAAAGTTTATTTCACAGTGGCGTTATTTGAAAACTTCAGAAGTAACTGCTCCAGCTAAAATTTAACGCCTTCTATAGCTCCACTAACATCGAACGACAAAACTTATAAATTAGTGACAGCAACTAAGACAGCAATATCATTTGGATATCAAAACCACCTGAATAACCGGAAAATGGCAATCACGACGTAGTAGGCTATTGTACTAAAAATATAATCGAACACAACAGTGTGTTGGCCTCGTACCGTAATATACACGGTGTTCCATTTGTCTGATGACAGTATAAATGGTTCAAATAGCTCTGACCACTATGGGACTTAATATTCATGGTCATCAGTCCCCTTGAGCTGAGAGCTACTTAAACCTAACTAACCTAAGGACATGACACACACATCGATGCCCTATGCAGGATTCGAACCTGCGACCATAGCAGCCGCGCGGTTCCGGTCTGAGCGCCTAGAATCGCTCGGCCACCGCGGCCGGCAATGACAGTATAACCGGGGTATGCGAAACCGCTTCTGCCAGTCGAAAGGGTCCAGCGCACCATGCCCCCTTTTCTTTTCTGGGTTTGAGCCTGCAGGCCGTACAGACATGCGTGCCTTGTCGGCCAGTGTCATTCGAGCAGTTAAACAGGCATCAATAGTGTAACAGTGAAGTTAGCGAGCGCAACAACAGCAAGAGCGAATTATTCAATTCTATAACTATAGTTTATACACGATTCATATGTGCGTACAGTGTCCGCTCGTACTGTTTGGAGATTGTTTGAACAGAAGTTTCGAAGTGTTCGACTTCCGATCGTAATGCAGTTCACAAAATTAGTGAACAAATTTCATAGAAAGGGAAGTGTTCAAACAAGAAGCGTAAACGGCGACGTACAGTGTTCGCAGAAGCCCGTCTCCATTTTAGTTTCCTAGACGTCTTTCGCAGCAAACACAAATATCGTGCACCTCTGAACAAAGTGGTGCTAAGCTGCTTGGGCTGAGACCCTATAAAGTATCAGCAGAACTTCGACCTGATGATCCTGCACACAGCTTTAAGTTTTGCGAGCGAGTTTTAAAACAAGTGAAATGGATCGTTATCTCATTCTGTTTCCAGAGGAGGCTTGGTTCCATTTACACGGGTATGCAAACTCCCAAAACTGTCGACATTGGAGCGCAGATAGACATGTTGTGGTTCATGAGGAACCTCTTCACCATCAGGAAATAGGGTTCAAATGGCTCTGAGCACTGTGGTACTTAACATAGGAGGTTATCAGTCCCCTACAACTTAGAACTACTTAAACCTAACAGATCTAAGGACATCACACACATCCATGCCCGAGGTAGGATTCGAACCTGCGACCGTAGTAGTCTCGTGGTTCCGGACTGAAGCGCATAAATCCGCTCGGTCACCGCGGTCGGCTAGAAAATAGGGGTGCGGTGCGCCGTTAGTAGTGACAGAATAATAAGGCAGTTTTTTTTAATGACACGTTTACAAGTGAAAGATATGTGCAAACATTTTACGACCGTTTTTGAATGAACTGAATTAAAGAGAACGAAGCATCGCCTTTTTTTATTCGACAGGATTAGGCAAGGGCTCATACGGCCAATGTTTCTTCGCACGCAATTCACGATGTGTTCGATGAAAGAGTGGTCTGACCCACTAGAAGTCCTGAGTTAATTCCGTGCAGGTTTTATTTGTGGGATGCACTGAAAGACAAAGTGTACACAACAAATCCTCCCGCGATAGAGGAACTCAAGGATAATATCCGAGAATCAATTAATTCAATATCTCAGAGAATTAGAGCGTGTGATTAATAATTTCTTGAGTTGACGCCAGAAATGCGTGGAAAATGGTGGCACGCAGTTCCAGCATCTCCTTACGTGACTTGGGTGAGTACGAAATTATTTGCTTGTATTTTAAATGTAGACATGTCATACGGCAACAGCAGACGGGCGACATGGCCTCTGGTCGCCGGGCATCTACTGCGCCGCACAGGTCATCAGATAAATGGAACACCCTGTACAATGTCCTTAGAAACAAATAAATAATTACCTAAATTTATTTTTTAGAGATGGAAATTAAGACCTTATAAATACTCCTCGTATATCGGCCACAGTGTGAAAGGTTCTTAAGAAGACTGATAGTTCACCGTCGCCGTTTTGCAACTGCTTTTACTATTCACCGCACAACGCATACCTGACGGCGGTGTGCACACAGCTGCTCTCGCGACACGGTCCTGCCCCGGCAACTGGCAGCCGGCAGCTGTCGCAGACAACAATCGTGAAGAGTGTGTAATGGCGGCCCTGCAACAGTGTTTGCAGGAGGCAGGGGTGGACAATCAGCTAATGGCCGCGCGGCGCATTGTTCCGCGTAACGAGGGCGCGCCCGCGCCATCTGCAGGAGGCGGGCAGAGCCAGCCGGCTTAACGGACCGGACCGTAAGCTGCGAGGCGCTTCCGCTTCCGCTGCTGTGCGATGGCGCAACACGATCTACATTACAGAAATAGGGGCAGTGTGCCTCCGCAGCGTGGCATTTGTCAACTTTGACGCCGACAGTCTAATCAGTTCATTGGCGATGTGTACACTGCTTCGCAGTGGCGGATGACGTGAGTTCATTAACTTTGCTTATCGCTTGACGCACCCAAGCTTCTCTCATTCATGTTTCCTTTGTGTAGCCGTGATACAGTTGTCGATGAGTTTCCCTAAGTGGGGTGTCGGTTGTACTGTTTTGCATACCCCTGTGATGTTATAATCCGATCTCTGGTGACCTACAGAGAAGGGAAGCGGCCCATATGATCATGCAAATCAATTAAAGGAAATAATAATGTCTCCAACGGAAACGTCTTACTGAATGCTAATTGACAGGCGTGGCCCAATCAGGCATGACAATGTGGCTACCACACCACGCGAATAGATGCATTAATGAGAGGAGGGGTCATCTGATCTATAACAGTAAAAGCTCATCACTAGAACAGCAAGGTTTACTATCGAAGAGCATAAAATATGAATTGGACCTGAGATAAATGAACATTTAATACTCTGATAAAGGATTCTAGTGCTGTACTGTAACTTTGCTAAGAAGGATGGCACAATAAAAATGTAAATGTCGTGTGACTAGGGCCTCCCGTCGGGTAGACCGTTCGCCGCGTGCAATTATTTCGATTTGACGCCACTTCGGCGACTTGCCCGTCAATGGGGGTGCAATGATGATGATTAGGACAACACAACACGCATTGCCTGAGAGGAGAAAATCTCCGACCCAGCCGGGAATCGAACAAGGGCTCTTAGGATTGCCATTCTGTCGCGCTGACTACGTTCTTTTTTTTTTTTCCTTGTTAATTTCGTTCGGTGTTATTCGTTGCGTTTGGTCTGGGCGGACGTCACATGACATCCGTTCAAGTAGGTCGTTGATTCCTTTACTCAGTCTTTTTATTACAGAGGGCCACCGTCTCTCTGACCGAACACGCGGAGCTACTGTGGCGGCATATCAACTACCCGGGGCGGACTGGATGGCACACTAAAAGCAACGTTATTCCAAGAATACACTCTAAGACAATAGATAAATAAAACATAAATGGAAGACGCACCACGAAGGAATTATCAGAATGGGGTGGAAGTCAGAAGATCTAAGGCATGTGTACAGACGAACAAATGATTGCAATTCCAGTAAAAATGGATATTTAATCAAGAGAAAGAGCTTCGCAAATTTAGCAAGTCAGTAACAGTTTCGTAGAATCCTGGCCCTTATGCAAGCAGTTTTCCGGCATGGCATTGATTGATGCAGTTGTTGGATGTGCTCCTGAGGGATATCGTGCCAAATTGCGCCAAACAGCGCTTTTTATTCCACTAAATCCCGAGTTAGTTGAAGGGCCCTGAACATAAGGTCAAAGTAGGGTTTGGCAAGCACGAAGAAAAGCGGCGGAAAATCTGTCCATATGTGAACAGGCATTATCTTGTCAAGAATCTTCAGTTTGTGTATGTATGTTTATGATAACGATGTATAAATATGAGAATGATGAAATCTGAAGTCCGCGGCTCGTGGTCTTGTGGTAGTGTTCTTGCTACCAGCGCACGGGGTCCCGTGTTCGATTCCCGGCGGGGTCAGGGATTTTCTGTGCCTCGAGATGACTCGGTGTTGTGTTTCTTTTATCCTCATTCACTCGCAAGTCGCCGTAGTGGCGTTATAGAATTTGTGGAGCGGCGGCCAAACAGCCCCGCAAGGGGTCTCCCGGCCGCCAATGCCATACGCTCATTATTATTATTTTATTATGGAAATTGAAGAAATGAATCAAAATTTGCGCAGTGCCCGCAACATGCACGTGGGTCTTCTTGCATACTATGCAGCTATGGTAGCGGTTATTTTTTTTATTTTTTTTTATTTTATTTTATTTTTTTTTTTTTTTTTATTAGCTCACTGCTCTCGCTTTATCATAGCTCTGTTAAAGTGTAGTCTTGCAACCCACCGTTGCTGACTGCTCCACGATTAAGGTGAGTTTCCACATACGGTGCACATGTTCTGCAAAGACAACCTTTGTTTTCCGTTGCAGGCAAGATTACTGTCGGCTCTTCTACATAAATAAATCTATGTAATTTACTGGTATCAGATTCTTGTCATATCAGACGGTTCCTTCATGACCGTAGTGCTACACATAGCGTGCTGTGGCAGATATCAGTTCTTCATTGAAGAGCTACAAACGTCGGTGAGCTCCACCTACTCTTCAGCACGATCAAAACGGTAGGGCTCGTCAGGGATTTGAACCCGGGACCTCCTGCACCCAAAGCAGGAATCATACACCCATTTTTTTTTTTTTACTTTTGAGCTCCACCCACTCTAACGGGAGTGCTCGTTAGGGATTTGAACCTCGAGCAGAACGGCGGGTAGGATTGCTCTTTGCTTCAGGATCAGGAAAGGGAATAGGCAGTTTTTTTTTTTTTTTTTTTTTCAAACACAGGGAACAAGGAAACAATTGCAGCCTAGTGACGACTTCAAGTTTGTCTTCTCGAAGAATTGGATTCCAGTAAATCCACAATAATGTCCTCACTGTCCCGTTTTCCAGATTCAGTTTACTATTTCGGCTGCTCGTAACTGGGGCGCGCCACACTCTCGACGCTGCACTCATGAAGTGGGAACGTCGTTGCTTCAGATAATGACGAAGGTACTCTCCTGTATACTGAAACAGAAATGATGATTTCGGGAACGCCTGTTGCCTCAGAGCTAAATGTCCCGTTATGTTTCTCCAAAACACAAAACGTTATTCTGAAGGCACTAACCTTGCGCCATGCACTCATAAATAAACAAACAAACTTTCAGAAAAATGAAACATAGACGTTATGTGAATATAAGGAACCTTGAAGATACATCTCTTCCATTTAGGATAAGAATGATTGCGTTAAATCAAATTCCTTCTATAGTGCGAGAAGGTATAAGACACGACTACATACGTAGACGGCACTCTTTGCTTTGTCACGCTGTGTTAAAAACCACCGGCAAATAGCCACCGCACTGAGCCTTCCATTTTCTTTGCTGGGAAATTTTCGAGTACTCTTGCATGAGGTCATATTGAAATTCGAACAGAGATTTGCTCTTCCTTGCTAAGCAGAACTCTACAAATCCATGAGCCAATACGTTGAAAGTCGTTTTTGATTTGGATAAGGTCATCCTGTGGGAGCGAGCAGTTATTGTAGAACTATATTGTCATCAGTCGTGCGGTTCGTGATAGCCAGTTTATGTCGTGTCCATACCCATACCTCGTTGGCGGTGCTGATGGTGTTGTATAGAGCGCAATACCACGTACCTTGTAAAGGTGAGGTTGCGGGGGGTTTCTTTTTGCTTATTCTTGAATTGAGAGCAGTTGTGTAAGGTGAAATGACAAGTTTAATGCCGCAACATTTCTCACCAACTTACATAATCTTAAGCACAATATTATGAAAGTTTAATTGGAAGTTTCTCATTAATCCTAAGCACAATAATATGAAAGTTTATTGGACATTTCTTTACAAAATTTCTCCTACACATACATTATGATGTGGGTCAGTACTACGAAAATCGTCCGATTCCTGTTAATGACACTCAAGTATACGGTGGATGGTTAGTCAAGTGACAAATTTGAGCGCAGCGTTACCCAAGGCCGCTCGAGTTTACAGTGAACACAAGCTGGTGAACCAACAAAGTTTACGCCTCTGCACGCTGTATTTACCTTAAGCTGCGACGTGCTGCTGTCTGCATGGCCGCTCACTCCCATAGAAATTCCTACAAAACTAATCTGGCCTTTGCTGAACTTTCCAGCAGAAACTTTCCCTATGTTTCTCGTTATGCGAGAAAATATGTACTCAGTCCTAGTAGTATTATGTTCGAGCATCATGACTTTTCTGGGGACTAGAAATCCACTCTGTGGGAATGAGCATGAGTTTCGAAAAAGACGGTCGTGTGAAACCCAGCTCGCGCTATTCGTCCACGAGACTCAGGGGGCCATAGACACGGGTTCACAGGTAAATGCCGTGTTTCTTGACTTCCGCAAGGCGTTCGATACAGTTCCCCACAATCGTTTAATGAACAAAGTAAGAGCATATGGACTATCAGACCAATTGTGTGATTGCATTGAGGAGTTCCTAGATAACAGAACGCAGCATGTCATTCTCAATGGAGAGAAGTCTTCCGAAGTAGGAGTGATTTCAGGTGTGCCGCAGTGGAGTGTCATAGGACCGTTGCTATTTACAATTTACGTAAATGACCTGGTGGGTGACATCGGAAGTTCACTGAGGCTTTTTGCAGATGATGCTGTGGTGTATCGAGAGGTTGTAACAATGGGAAATCGTACTCAAATGCAGGAGGATCTGCAGCGAATTGACGCATGGTGCACGGAATGGCAATTGAATCTCAATGTAGACACGTGTAATGTGTTGAGAACACATAGAAAGACAGATCCCTTATCATTTAGCTACAAAATAGCAGGTCAGCAACTGGAAGCAGTTAATTCAATAAATTATGTGGGAGTACGCATTAGGAGTGATTTAAAATGGAAGGATCATATAAAGTTGATCGTCGGTAAAGCAGATGCCAGACTGAGATTCATTGGAAGAATCCTAAGGAAATGCAATCCGAAAACAAAGGAAGGAGGTTACAGTACGCTTGTTCGCTCACTGCTTGAATACTGCTCAGTAGTGTGGGATCCTACCAGATAGGTTGATAGAAGAGATAGAGAAGATCCAACGCAGAGCAGCGCGCTTCGTTACGGGATCATTTAGTAATCGCGAAAGCGTTACGGAGATGATAGATAAACTCCAGTGGAAGACTCTGCAGGAGAGACGCTCAGTAGCTCGGTACGGGCTTTTGTTGAAGTTTCGAGAAAATACCTTCACCGAAGAGTCAAGCAGTATATTGCTCCCTCCTACGTATATCTCGCGAAGAGACCATTAGGATAAAATCAGAGAGATTAGAGCCCACACGGAAGCATACTGACAATCTTTCTTCCCACGAACAATACGAGACTGGAATAGAAGGGAGAACGGATAGAGGTACTCAGGGTACCCTCCGCTACACACCGTCAGGTGGCTTGCGGAGTATGGATGTAGATGTAGATGTAGATGTAGATATACACGCGCATGGTTGGAGCGGCATGCATGTTACAGTGCCCTCTTAGTTCTCGCAAGAACAATTAAATAATTACGCTGGTCCGTTTCTCCACAGTTCGAGGTAAGCGGTGCTACAGCTAATTTTAGCTGGGGTTCCTTTTTCACGTCACAGCTATTTTAGACCAATAGGAGCGATGCTCCTATTTTGTAGAAACACCCTCTACCAATCGCAATGTCTCTTCTATCACACTGCGTCGATACTTCAGTAGTTTTCTCCTTCCTAGTGAGTTTCCGCCAATGGGACGTTTTGTGCCTGTTCTAGATGCCTAAAGTACATTGACCTTTCCCTGTGTCGCACTTGCTGGACGATAATACGTCACTTGCTTTTGTTCGTATCCCGTTGGAATTTCGAAACGCAGTTTCTAAGGCTTCTTCTCTGGTCTTTTACCGATGCCCTCACTATAGGCGACCCTCCAGCTTGAATCACCTGGCCCAGGATCACTGTCCTCCTTTCTGCCGCCCTTTTAAGTGGTTGCTGGCATAACTCCCACAGCGGAGTTTCACTACGCCGTTGTGGAGCTGGCTTTTCAAAACTAAAAGCGACTCGACTCGTGTTCCCAGTTTTACTTTCCGCTCAAAGACATGCATTGCATAGGAATGGTGTATTAATTGCGGTCGATTTACTAAAAGTCTCATGTAAGGTGCGAATCTGACCATTTATTCTGCCACCTTACATATCCTCCTTCTTCTGTCTTCAATTTTGTACTTGGTCAATCAATGGTTGAGTAATTGATTGAAGAATGTGCAAATTTGGTTCAAATGCTGACTGTAGCAACTGAGATGTTTTCTGACCAACTTCCTTTCCTAATATTTAGTATAATTAATGCAGTGGTTCTATTCAGTTTCCTTCATTTACTTCACACTTGATTTTCTGATCTTTTGTACTATTCTATTGAACTAATTTAAGGAATTATTTTCTTTCAAATGCAGTTGACTACATTAAAATTCAAACAATGTGAAAATCTTTATAAATTTGTATCATTTGAAAATTCTCCTTTTTATTTTGAGACTGTTCTAAATTATTCAGTTAATTTATATTAAATGATGATGAATTTGTATTGAAGTTGAGGAAACCTTCATTTAATTTCATCTTCCCCATTTTATGCAAAAATGTTACTTTTTCTTTTATATTACACATAATCGAAAACATGTTTAATTCTTACAATTAAACTTTATAAGCTATGTCTCAACCTATCTCATGATTTTACAGTTGTAATCCTATTTATGATTCTTTTTACATTCTCCAGAAGTCTTAATTCTAGGCATCATGGCTTTACAAAAATTATCAACATTGATTTTCACAAACATTGAGTTTCTAAACCTGATTTTTACTTTACAGACTTTACATTGATATCCTGTAATAGGTAAATCTATTCACGATTATCTATCCTATGTATTCTTATGAACACATTACACTCAAAAATTGTTAATAGTAGGTTTTTTTTACTTAAACAAGTTGAAAACACTGTAATCTAAGAAAATACTTGCATGACAAAATGAGCAACCAAATATCCTTAATAAAGGTTTATCACTGTCACAGGAGAAGTTTCATTAACATATTTTAAATACAATAAGAATTTAAATTGTTGTCCCTTTTTTCTAGACAGTAGTATATCACAGACTGTTCTTTCTCCTATCTGTACCATGCTTCACTTTTTCTTCAAGTGTTTCGAGGTGTTTCCTTCGAAGGTGGAATGACGGTCGGCTGTGTGCCTCACCGTGTCTCCTTTGAGTATGGTATGACGCTTGGTATGCGTCTCTACGCGTTTGCGTTGAGTGTGGCATGAGGGTTGCCCGTGCCTCGCCGTGTTCCCATCGAGAACGGAATGACGTTCGTCAGAGGGAAAGGTCTCAATGTTTGAGTGCGTCGTGAATGCGTGGTAGCCGTTGTTCCATTATGCATATGCCTGTGGTGCAGTTGTTTCGAAAATGCATTTTTTGGTAGCCAAAATTTTTCCGCTTCCTCATTCGTCGAATCCTTATGCCGATTCACCGTGGGTCATTTCGTCGGTAGATTTCCATACGAGTTGCTCTCTTCCGTCTTTCTGGTATGCCCTCTGAAATTGTTGCAATCTGTCATAAAGAACATCGAATGTACATGCTGTTAGAACAGTTAAATTAGATTCTCGTTGGTAGTTAAATGTAATAGTGGTCTTTTATAGGATGGATTTGAAAAGATTTCTTGATCTCTTCACGTCCAGGTTCTTCTATCTTCCAAAACTTCTACATTGTGTCTTCTGTTCTTGGTGCTTCTTGCTGTCTTCTTACTTGTGTCTTTGTTCTTCTCTGAACTGGGAGTTAGGATTGAAGACCTGTTTAACATCGTTGTCTTTTCTCCGTTCTCATGGCGACTTCTTCACAGTTGTTGTCTATTCTTCATTGTAATCGGTTGTGCATCTCGATAAGTCGAACAGCCTTCTATCCTTTTCCTGACCCACCAATGTGTTGTGAGGGATTGTCAAGCAGATGTTGAATTTCTATGATCTGGTGAGTTTGTGTAACAGGTCTTTTAGGAGAATACAGTAACTGAACAAACAATGTAGTACTGATCTGTTATAAAGTGACCTTCGTCTTACGAATACTAAGTAATGAAAAGTACATACAAACACTTACAGCAGAAATATCCGTTTAACTTGTGTGCTATATTTTAGACTTTGGAGGTACCGATTTACTATAAAATCGCGATCTATCCTTTGATTAAAAGCTCAAGAGAAACCTGGCAAGAAGAATAATTAATTTTTGAAAAGTGAAATTTTACAGTACTGTGAAGCATATTTCAGTGTTTCTTCGTAAGCAGCTCGACCTCTGATTTTCGAAACTCCTTGAAATTTTGCCAGACAACGCTGTATAAACCTTGTGGCTTTTAGGAGACGTACAACTGAATTAGAATTTTACGTTACCTGCACTTATATCACCTTGACTGAAAGTAAAGTCAGTTTTCTACAGTTCATGAGCAACAAACAGTATGTGAATGTTACACGTACAAGACGGTATCGTATTATTAAAGATTTTCAAGCTAGCAAACGTTGGGCTAAAATATCAAGACAATGACCCCGTGGTCGCAGTGTCAGGGCGAACCTGAAGCAGACGACGCCTTGTTACCAAAACCAATTGCTTGACGACACCACTGTCACATAGCCCCTTGAGAACTGCATCTTAATATTCGATGATCTAATTGCGTTTTTAGCAACTTTTAAATGGAACTTTTATCAGTTTTGTACTTAGAGATTACAAACTGTGATGGGATAATTAACTGAAAAATTGCTAGAAGTGAGCAAAGTGAGCTTAAAAATGTTTAAAATGAATTAAAACTTTTTTTTTAATTGCAGGAGCAGATGAAAGAACTAAATTATTTACAAAATTCGAAACAATTAAATCTTAGTTTTTGTACCCAAAAACTAATTAATAAATAAGGTAAAAAAGAGTACATATCAATTTCAGAGAGTGAACAAGAAGTTTTCTGTACAATTTTCTGCGTTAAAACAGGATTATAAATGTCAGTTTGAAGATGTAACAAGTAACACGAACAAACGTGAACAGTGATGGGAAGAACATACTGATGAATTGAAAACATAGAAGGCATAATTACAGACTACTATAACTGACATTACTGAACAATTATCTAAACTAAAAATAAACTTCTAAGGTGAAATGTGACAAAAAATGAAATATTAAAGCAAGATTTTAACTACACATTAGCTGATATCCATACTGATATTTTAGCAGAATTGCATAGTGTGTCTTTAACAGTGGAGGCTCATGGAAAATTGCTATTGGAACGCTTATTTTTTGTCTTAAATAAGATCTCAACTTGAGTATCTATTACTATAGGTTATCCGTCTTGAGCTGACTGCAGTCTCATTAAAAAGAATTACATCAAACGCGTTTCGCTTTTATTTATAAAGTATCTTCCGGGGTTATTGGTGTTTCTTTAAATATTCTGCTCCTTCCCTCCTTGCGAGCAGCGGTTGGTGTGGAAGGAGGGAAGGAGCAGAATGTGTAAAGAAACACCAATAACCACTGAAGACACTTAATAAACAAAAGCGACACGGGTCTGGTGTAATTCTTTTTAATTACATTGTAGTCATCTCAAGACGGATAACCAATAGTAACAGATGTCAACAGCTGCTGCGGAAGATGGCCACGCAAGCAAACGTATTATTGGGAAACAGCAGTTTACAAGAGCACGTGGAAATGAACAGACAGAGTATTTCAGTACGCTCGGCAAATGGCGAATCATTCCAGATAATTGAAGATGTAATGAAGAATGAAGTTAAGAAATTCCTAACCAACATGGTTACTAACCAAGGTCTATGAAGTGATTAGGGTGGTACGTGTGATTGTGAGGAAGCAAGACAGTGGTTAACAAACCTGGAGTGCAGAAAAGGAAAAAACGTTTTTCATCTATTTTACATCCATACCACATAGTAAAGTTCCCACACCCTAAATTGGTAACTGTTATTGAATCCAAATCAAAGGGGGAAGCGAACAAACTTTTCATCAGAGAAATACAACAAGCACCAATCACCACTAATAACCAGCCAACAAAGAACAGTTCATAAAGTAGCCTTTGTAGGCTTTGTAGACTTGACCAGCCTCTAGGATTAAGGAATTTTTAATTTTTTTATGTCTTTTACTGTAAAGTAGGTTAAGGAAGGAAAATTAGAGTTTAACATCCCGTCGACAGCGGGGTTATTAGAGATGGAACACAAGCTCAGATTACGAAGGGATAGGGAAGGGAAAGGGTCATGCCCTTTCAAAGGAACCATCCGACATTTGAATCCTAAATTTGGATGCTCAGTTGGGGAATTTGTCTTTCAGTACGCGAGTCCTATGTGCTAACTACCTCGATTTTAAAGTTACTGCGATGGCAAGGACAGGTACTGATGAGATAAGATTGGTGTACTGTCTAGGTAAACTCGAAATAATTTTCCTCTAATATAAATAGCTTTCCTCTAATATAATATATGACTATATGACGTTTGATCAGTTTCTGAATGATCACCTACACAGCTAATAGCTAAACTGTACAGTCGAGTATTCAGTGGAATATCTACCACTACCAGTAATTAGTGAGTTCGAAGACAACTCTCAGTTCGGATCGGCGATTATATAATTTCGTTTCAGTAATTGCTGAATCTGTAATATAGTACTGTGTTGTTTCAAGGATAGATTTTTGTAATGAAAAGTATTATACCTATTTCGTATTTTTAACTGATAGTATATCAGTAAGCTATTCTCGTTGAGCAATATGTGGTACGCTGGGGCAGGTATGCTCCCTTTTTGAGAACATGGGACATGAACGTCCTTGGCTGTTTGCGGCAACAGGTGAATCGTCTTGTTGATCAGTAGGTGTCCACGTGTTTAATGCTATTGAATTGGGGGGGGGGGGGGGAATAAGACAAGACTGGTTCCCAGAATCTTTGATGAGACGCGAATATGTCTCGTATTTTCTTAACATCGTCTTCCTGAATTAAAAACTGGAGTACTTTTGCCATTTCTCGCTGTAAGAAATTCTGGATCGACACTTGTCTCATTGTTGTCACTGTTTAGGGCAGGGGTCTCCAGACATTTTAACTTAAAAGCCTCTTCTGTTAATCCCAAAGCCCAAGACCTAGCTATAATTTAAGTTTTCTTATGGCCTGACACCCTAGCACTGCTCGGAACTCTACGGTAAAATTCAGAGGTTTTCGTAACGCCTACCACTGTTACCAGTCTGCATTAGCTGAAGCTGAGTAGCACCGCAGTAGTTATTAGGCAGTGAACTCCTCATTGTTTATCCTTGAGCTGTGCCCTCGATTTCATTTCATTTACATTGCTACAAACAAAAGTCTCTCGCGAAGTTCGTTGCAACACGCTGTCAAAATACCTAGTTACTTCCGTGCGCAAGTAACAGAGGTCAGGACATAGCGCGAAGTGCATATGGTCTCAGCTCTGTGGGATGTCTTTCCAACGCAACTCTGCTCGCCACACGCCGTTTATAGTGGTTACTTATCCGTTCCCTGTGGGCATTGATGGCGACATGGCTAAAGAAAAGTTGGACAGTTCATCTTACCAACATACTATCTTGTTGAATTACGCCCAGATTTTCGTTGCGGAACTTCACGGTTTCTGAGATATATGTAGAACAGGAAGCGCCGCGTTGGGCTCCACTCCGGAATTTCTTTTGGCACTGGGAAGCAAATGTACAAGTCATTTCATTGCCGCAATGATACCGTATTGTTACGGCTACTTCCAACAATGCTTAATGTATAGTAGTGACGTCTTCCAGAGAGTAGAGAAGTTAAGTTCAGTATTACAACCCCATATTGTGAATAGCAGAAACATCTGTGATCTGAAAACAAAATGTGGTGGGACTAGTGTGTTTTGTGACTACATTTTCTTAGTGAAGATACAGTGTGTTTAACAGAGAGTATTTAATTTAACTGAAATTCCCTTGATGATAAAAGCAGTGCAGTTCTTTACTCAGAATCCTTGCTCTTAAAACGATTGACATAAATTTGATTGGTAGCTATACCCCTTTTGCGTGGATTTCTGTAAATGTGGAAAAGAAGCGGAAGATAGTGAGTGCAGAAATTTTGAAGAGCAAGTGGGACATCAATGTTTCGTGACTGAGTAATTAATAAGGCAATTTGTGAAATTTGCAGTGTAACAGTATCAGTTCTCAAAGAATACAGTATAAAACGTCATTATGAGACTAGACATTCTCGGAGTTATTTTCGGAAGGAGCCAATGGTCAGAAATATATGCGTCTTTGAAAGGCGGTTTGAAATCACAGCAAACGTTGTTTAAGAAAGTGAATGCTGAACAAGAAGTAGCCACGCGTGCTAGTTTCCACGTGGCTTATTCAATAGCAAAACATGGAAAACCATTGACTGACGGCTATTAATGAAGGATTGCAGGATTACGGCAGTTGAAGTATGTCCAGGAAAAGCTCATATATTTAAAAGCATGACTTTGTCGCTCAAAGAGAGATGAAAATATATTAACTCTGTTGTCTGAGAACTCGATACTTAAGAGTGGTTCTCTTCGGATCTGGATTAATCACCAGACGTTCCAGGTACTGCACGAGTGATCACTTTTATTCGAGAAACAAACAAAAATTGTTAGTATAACAGTAGGCTTCCGAGGCCATTGCAAAGTCAATTCAATACTTCTGTGTCTGTGACCGCATTGTCAATGTACAAAACTTCCCACGAATTTTTTTTTTTCAAAAATTGTAAAGTGTCTGATGACCTACTTGACGTTTGTGGTGTTCACGGCACGGCCACGTTAGAAGAAATTTTTTAAGGAGTAGGAAATGCTGTTCAGAAAAAATTAATGTGTATCACAACTAATGATGCCAAAAACATCTCTGGGAAAAATTAAAGAGCCGTTGCTCTCGTATCAAAGGCGGTAGAAAATGACGGTGGATCGAAATTGTTAAACGTATGTTTCATCATTAATCAACAGTCTTTGTACGGAAAATACTTGGATATGTCACATGTTTTAAAACCAGTTACATCAGCTGTTAATGGTATAAGATCACATGCTTTCAATCATCATCAATGTAGCTCGTTCATTGAAGAAAATATTATACTGCAGTACGCTGGCTTCCCTGTGGGAATGATCTGCGCGATTGTTTGTGCTCCGCAGAACTATCAAAATTTTCTTAACATAAAAGGTTCGTCTTATGTCTGAGTTACAAAACAAGGAGTGATTATTTTTTTATACCAATTTAATTAAAAATGTTAAAGATTTTAATTTAAAACTACAAGGAGAAAACCATCTCGTGCCTGATTTCTGCATGCATATAAAATCCTTTCGACAAAAAATTGTTTTGTTTCGCTTACAACTGAAAAAATAAATATTTCAAGCATTGTAATAAATGTCGAACATATATTCAACAATCAGAGACACCATGTCCGGTACATTTCGTAACTGAAACGTTGAGTGCTTCAAAAATCAACTCTGAGTTTCGTTTTTTTCAGGTTTTCTTGGAACTGCAAACCATATAAGGATTTTTCAAAATCCTTTTAACACCAATATAGAAAGTCTTTGCCAGAACTTGCAATGAGTGATTTTGAATGTAGTGATTTTTATAAAGATAAATATTTAACTTCATCATTTCTAGAGTTTTAGTAAGAGTCCTCTGCTCAAAAAGTTAGATCAAGGGCACAAGTTGCTCGTGGTTTTTTTCCACTTCGGCACTAGTTTACTCTGTGAAACACTCGTTCTCCGAAATGAAATATACAAAAAATATTTACAGATCTAAAATAACTGAGGATCATTTGAGACTTTTGCTGAGGATGTCTACTTGTAAAATTGATCGACAATTGCAAACAATTGTAGGTGCGAAATTACAGCTACATAAAATCTCATTAATCATAATTACAGTGCTTAATTTCGTTATGGGAATTGCTTATGTATGTCGGTTAGGTACATTAAATTTTCAGGAAATCTCATGTAATTATATCTAAAATATTTAATTATATTATACATATCGGTTAATGTGTTTCATAACTGATCATATAATAAAAACAACTGATTATTCTATGTATTTGGTATGATTTAATTGCACTGTAAATTTTACACTTAAAAATGTCACTTCGCTAAATGAGCATGATTCGTTCATGAATATTACTCGTGATTAACACTCAGTAAGGGAAAAAACTTCTTTCCGTACGAATCCATGTACTCAAAACGGTTTCTAATCAGTATTGTAATTTTTTATTTATAGTACAGTACATCCTATTTTAGAGGTAAGTTGTCTGAAGAAATTTCTTTATGCTTGTGTTTCAAAATTCGTCAGTAAAAAGCGGTAGCATTATTGTTAATTTAATTTGTAGCGTGCATACCATACTTACTGCCTCTCTGGGCATCTTTAATTGATTCATAATAGTTAACGATGACGAATCAGAATTGGTATTCATAAACAGATACTGCAAGCAAAGGCGTCCGCAGCACGGCGAAAAGGGGAGCCGACCTCCCCCCTCCCCCCTCTCGGGGAAAGGAAAAATACTGTTTAGTACGGTGTTTTTCTTTTAAGGGAATTATTTAAAACTTGGTATTATGCATGTTTTAACAGCCTGAACAGCAACTTTCTTATGGCTACTTATAAGTCGCCATTCGTCTTCAAAACATTAAAAATACTCCGTTGGCAAGAGAGGGGCCTCTGCTGACTGCGATTTTGGCGGGGCTGAGTGTTGGTCGCAGCCGTCAACATGGCTCGTTAAAAGCTACTTCGGCATTACGCACAGTATTTAACGTGTCCTCTGTTAATGTAGTGGCATGCGGTTTGTGTCCATTGTGGTGCCGGGTCGAAGTCCGGTGTTGGGTTGGGGTTGGGGTTGTTTAGGGGAAGAGACCAAACAGCGAGGTCATCGGTCTAGGGAAGGCTGGGAAGGAAGTCGGCCGTGCCCTTTGAAAGGAGCCATCCCGGAATTTGCATCGAGCGATTTAGGGAAATCACGGAAAACCTAAATCAGGATGGGGATGCGGGATTGAACCGTCGTCCTCCCAAATACGAGTCCAGTGTGCTAACCAAGAGTCCGATGTAACCTTTGCCAGTACTGGACGCGATGTCGCCTGCTGGATGATAATCGTGGGTTTCCGACTATGAGTAATCTTCGTTCCGTTCGTCTCTCGGCGCTCTCTGAGCAAGTGTCTGCCATTGGGCGCCGGATTTTACGAGAAATCACGGTGAGCATCCGATTAGTGAGCGCGTCCCTCGGTGTCGGCTGGTCGCTATTTTGAGTCCGTATCCTGGTTGCCCGTTGTTATGCAGATCAAAGTGTTATCTATGAAGGTTTTACCTAGTACTACGTGAGTCCATTTCTGTCAATGTGTGTGGGCTTGTGACTGTCACTACCCCAAAATGATTTTAAAATCTAAAGGTATAGAATGCAGATGTAATTCTTCTCATTTAGAAATTGTTTAGTCAGTGAAAATTGTTGAAACTAGTTGCCATATTTCTGAGGCAAGTCTATAGTTACCTGTTGGCTCGAGCTGTATAGTAAATTGTGTGCGCCTCCCCCCCCCCCCCCCCCCCCCAAAAAAAAACTAAAGAAGAATTTTTGTATTTGTAGTATGTAAATTTTTTAAATAATTAACGAGTTGTCTCTTTGTTACAGGTGACTGTATCTCTTGTTAAATGTGATCTTGATAAAGATGTCAGAGTACCATGACTGAAATTGTTAATGAAGGTTTCTCGTACTGGGGTAGCGGCAACCGCGGTCCTATGTAACCAGAGAAGGAGGAATTATTGCTACTGGCGTTGCCCCAGCCACCGCCTCTATCATCATACATTTGAACCACTTTTGTCAGTCGTTTGATAATTACTGGCAATAGCCAATATTTGATATATGTGACATAATCATTTGATCATATGATTTGCTATTTGTAATGTTATTGGGTTTTTTAATTAATAATTTTGTTATGGCTCAGTACCTTTCCACTCAACACCAGCTCCCTGCCGCATTTCAGTTCGACTGTGATAACATATAATTACAACGGGCTGGGTAATGCGTGTCTGATCTCGGATTCATGATGTTCGTGCGCCGGCGTTGGCCCGCGGGACATCGTTTGGAGATCCCTGCTCTACAGCGTTTTGTGGGCAGTGAGGAGGGACGAAGTTTGCTTAGTCTACTGTTAGCGGTGGATGTGCCTAAACGAAAATCCACCTCTTCTCCTAACGTAATGGAAAAATACACTCCTGGAAATGGAAAAAAGAACACATTGACACCGGTGTGTCAGACCCACCATACTTGCTCCGGATACTGCGAGAGGGCTGTACAAGCATTGATCACACGCACGGCACAGCGGACACACCAGGAACCGCGGTGTTGGCCGTCGAATGGCGCTAGCTGCACAGCATTTGTGCACCGCCGCCGTCAGTGTCAGCCAGTTTGCCGTGGCATACAGAGCTCCATCGCAGTCTTTAACACTGGTAGCATGCCGCGACAGCGTGGACGTGAACCGTATGTGCAGTTGACGGACTTTGAGCGAGGGCGTATAGTGGGCATGCGGGAGGCCGGGTGGACGTAACGCCGAATTGCTCAACACGTGGGGCGTGAGGTCTCCACAGTACATCGATGTTGTCGCCAGTGGTCGGCGGAAGGTGCACGTGCCCGTCGACCTGGGACCGGACCGCAGCGACGCACGGATGAACGCCAAGACCGTAGGATCCTACGCAGTGCCGTAGGGGACCGCAATGCCACTTCCCAGCAAATGAGGGACACTGTTGCTCCTGGGGTATCGGCGAGGACCATTCGCAACCGTCTCCATGAAGCTGGGCTACGGTCCCGCACAGCCGTCTTCCGCTCACGCCCCAACATCGTGCAGCCCGCCTCCAGTGGTGTCGCGACAGGCGTGAATGGAGGGACGAATGGAGACGTGTCGTCTTCAGCGATGAGAGTCGCTTCTGCCTTGGTGCCACTGATGGTCGTATGCGTGTTTGGCGCCGTGCAGGTGAGCGCCACAATCAGGACTGCATACGACCGAGGCACACAGGGCCAACACCCAGCATCATGGTGTGGGGAGCGATCTCCTACACTGGCCGTACACCTCTGGTAATCGTCGAGGGGACACTGAATAGTGCACGGTACATTCAAACCGTCATCGAACCCATCGTTCTACCATTCCTAGACCGGCAAGGGAACTTGCTGTTCCAACAGGACAATGCACGTCCGCATGTATCCCGTGCCACCCAACGTGCTCTAGAAGGTGTAAGTCAACTACCCTGGCCAGCAAGATCTCCGGATCTGTCCCCCATTGAGCATGTTTGGGACTGGATGAAGCGTCGTCTCACGCGGTCTGCACGTCCAGCACGAACGCTGGTCCAACTGAGGCGCCAGGTGGAAATGGCATGGCAAGCCATTCCACAGGACTACATCCAGCATCTCTACGATCGTCTCCATGGGAGAATAGCAGCCTGAATTGCTGCGAAAGGTGGATATACACTGTACTAGTGCCGACATTGTGCATGCTCTGTTGCCTGTGTCTATGTGCCTGTGGTTCTGTCAGTGTGATCATGTGATGTATATGACCCCAGAAATGTGTCAATAAAGTTTCCCCTTCCTGGGACAATGAATTCACGGTGTTCTTATTTCAATTTCCAGGAGTGTATCTTTTCCTTGAAGAGACAAAGGTTAATTACGAAGTTCACTGTACGATTTGCGTAGAAAGCAAATGGCAGTTATAACGGTTGAGGGGCATGAAAGAGAAGCAGTGGTTGGGAAGGGAGTGAGACAGGGTTGTAGCCTCTCCCCGATGTTATTCAATCTGTATATTGAACAATGCCACATTTTCGACTACACATGGTAGGAACTCGGATATTGTTCAGCATGATAAATCAAACAAACATAAGCTGGTTCCTTCTGCTGTTATTGCAACAACTTCTAAAATCGATTACTTCTTCATAAAAAAACAATGGAAAGTTTCTTTCATAGGTTCTAAAAAATGCTGCTTGTCTTGTTTCCATGTTGTTGTTGTTGTGGTTTTCAGTCCTGAGACTGGTTTGATGCAGCTCTCCGTGCTACTCTATCCTGTGCAAGCTTCTTCATCTCCCAGTACCAACTGCAACCTACATCCTTCTGAATCTGCTTAGTGTATTTATCTCTTGGTCTCCCTCTACGCTTTGTACCCTCCATGCTGCCCTCCAATACTAAATTGGTGATCCCTTGATGCCTCAGAACATGTATAACAACCGATCCCCTCCTCTATTCAAGTTGTGCCACAAACTTCTCTTCTCCCCAATCCTATTCAACACCTCCTCCTTAGTTATGTGATTCACCCATCTAATCTTCAGCATTCCTCCGTAGCACCACATTTCGAAAGCTCCTATTCTCTTCTTGTCTAAACTATTTATCGTCCACTTTTCACTTCCATACATGGCTACACTCCGTACAAATACTTTCAGGAACGACTTCCTAACACTTAAATCAATACTCGATGTTAACAAATTTCTCTTCTTCTGAAACGCTTTCCTTGCCATTGACAGTCTACATTTTATATCCTTTCTACTTCGACCATCATCAGTTGTTTTGCTCCCCAAATAGCAAAACTCCTTTACTACGTTAAGTGTCTCATTTCCTAATCTAATACCCTCAACATCACCCGACTTAATTCGTTTTGCTTTTGTTGTTCATCTTATCTCCTCCCTTCAAGACACCATCCATTCCGTTCAACTGCTCTTCCAAGTCCTTTGCTATCTCTGACAGAATTCAATGTCATCAGCGAAGCTCAAAGTTTTTATTTCTTCTCCATGGATTTTTATACCTACTCCGAAGTTTTCTTTTGTTTCCTTTACTGCTTGCTCAGTATACAGATTGAGTGACATCGGGGAGAGGCTACAACCCTGTCGCACTCCCTTCCCAACCACTGATTCTCTTTCATGCCCTCAACCCTTATAACTGCCATTTGCTTTCTACACAAATTGTAAATAGCCTTTCGGTCCAGTCAACATTGTCAAAAGCTTTCTCTAAGTCTACAAATGCTAGAAACGTAGGTTTCCCTTTCCTTAATCTAGCTTCTAAGATAAGACGTAGGGTCAGTATTGCCTCACGTGTTACAATATTTCTACGGAATCCAAACTGATCCTCCACGAGGTCCGCAGCTACCAGTTTTTCCATTCGTCTGTAAAGAATTCTCGTTAGTATTTTGCAGCTGTGACTTATTAAACTGATAGTTCGGTAATTTTCAGATCTGTCAACACCTGCTTTCTTTGGGATTGGAATTATTATATTCTTCTTGAAGTCTGAGGGTATTTCGCCTGTCTCATACATCTTGCTCACTAGATGGTAGGGTTTTGCCAGGACTGGCTCTCCCAAGGCCGTCAGTAGTTCTAATGGAATGTTGTCTACTCCTGGGGCCTTGTTTCGACTCAGGTCTTTCAGTGCTCCGTCAAACTCTTCACGCAGTATCATATCTCACATTTCATCTTCATCTACATCCTCTTCCATTTCCATAATATTGTCCTGAAGTACATCGCCCTTGTATAGACACTTCCACTTTTATATACTGCTTCCACCTTTTTGCCTTCCCTTCTTTGCTTAGAACTGGGTTTCCATCTGAGCTCTTGCTATTCATACAAGTGGCTCTCTTTTCTCCAAAGGTCTCTTTAATTTTCCTGTAGGCAGTATCTATCTTTCCCCTAGTGAGATAAGCCTCTACATTCTTACATTTATCCTCTAGCCATCCCTGCTTAGCTATTTTGCACTTCCTGTCGATCTCATTTTTGAGACATTTTTATATTTTCTCCTTTCATCAGTTAAATTCAGTATTTCCTCTGTTAACCAAGGATTTCTACTAGCACTCGTCTTTTTAACTACTTGATCCTCTGCTGCCTTCACTACGTCATCCCTCAAAGCTACCCATTCTTGTTCTACTGTATTTCTTTCCTCTATTCCTGCCATTTGTTCCCTTACGCTCTCCCTGAAACTCTGTACAACCTCTGCTTCTTTCAGTTTATCCAGGTCCCATCTCCTTAAATTTCCACCTTTTTGCAGTTTCTTCAGTTTTAATCTACAGGTCATAACCAATAGATTGTGGTCAGAGTCCACATCTGCCCCTGGAAATGTCTTACAATTTAAAACCTGGTTCCTAAATCTCTGTCTTACCATTACATAATCTATCTGATACCTTCTAGTATCTCCAGGGTTCTTCCATGTATACAACCTTCGTTCGTGATTCTTGAACCAAGTGTTAGCTATGGTTAAGTTATGCTCTGCACAGAACTCTACCGGGTGGCTTCCTCTTTCATTTCTTACCCCCAATCTATATTCACCTACTACGTTTCCTTCTCTCCCTTTTCCTACTACCGAATTCCAGTCACCCATGACTATTAAACTTTCGTCTCCCTTCACTATATGAATAATTTCTTTTATTTCATCGTACATTTCTTCGTCATCTGCACAGCTAGTTGGCATATAAACTTGTAGTACTGTAGTAGGCATGGGCTTCGTGTCTATCTTGACCACAATAATGCGTTCACTATGCTGTTTGTAGTAGCTTACCCGCAATCCTATTTTTTTATTCATTATTAAGCCTATTCCTGCATTACCCCTATTTGACTTTGTATTTATAACCCTGTATTCGCCTGACCAAAAGTCTTGTTCCTCCTGCCACCGAACTTCACTAATTCCCACTATATCTAACTTTAACCTATCCATTTCCCTTTTTAAAATTTCTAACCTACCTGCACGATTAAGGGATCTGACATTCCACGCTCCGATCCGTAGAACGCCAGTTTTATTTCTCCAGATAACGACGTCGTCCTGAGTAGACCCCGCCCGGAGATCCGAATGGGGGACTATTTTACCTCCGGAATATTTTACCCAAGAGGACGCCATCATCATTAACCATACGGTAAAGCTGCATGTCCTCGGGAAAAATTAAGGCTGTAGTTTCCCCCTTGCTTGCAACCGTTCGCAGTACCAGAACAGCAAGGTCGTTTTGGTTTTCCATAAAGCATGCATTGAAAATGTAAAACGTGCCAGCATAAACTTCCTTGCTATTATTCAATCAAATGTTTGATTTTCATCTTATGTTCTTAGGCATCAAGGGATCACCAATTTAGTACTGGAGGGCAGTGTGGAGGGTAAAAATCGTAGAGGGAGACCAATAGATGAATACACTAAGCAGATTCAGAAGGATGTAGGCTGCAGTAGGTACTGGGAGATGAAGAAGCTTGCTCAGGATAGAGTAGCATGGAGAGCTGCATCAAACTACTCTCAGGACTGAAGACCACAACAACAACATCTCCGAGGGATGATGTAGTACTTCACCATTATTGGTATCAGACATTTCATTAAAGTGTGCTCTATACAGTGAGAACCACACATGTTACCATGACGTGTGTCACAATCAAAGGTGCAGTTCCATGGATAGCACAACAATGCCATTAAAAAGCTCTATGACGCTTACTTTAGTTGTAAACAAATCAAAGATATAGATATTGGTAATAATGTATTATCTCCTTGGTGCAAACAACTTGTTAAAGACGATCTTCACCAAGTAAACATGGTTAGTTCATTCATTAATACCAGTAACCACAAATCAAGAAAGTTTCTTCCAGTATTAGTTAAATACTTCATTTCAGAAAGTCAGGTGCATAAAAAATGTTGAAATTAATTTCTACTGAAAATGAAATCTTTAATATTTAAAAAGATGGTGTTGGTTCTGTACGATCACGGTCTAGAATCAAACTTCGTGTGTTTATTTGCTGACAATAGAAACGTGTGTTCTGTGATATAAGGAGAAGTGGGAGAGAAAATGGTTTTGTTAAATTACAAGTAAGCCTTGTCATGAATTATTTTATAGGTGTGGTTTGCATGTCACACATCATCCTCAACAGCTGTTGGGGAGCTGCCAGTTGATGCAGAGAATATCATTTCCAAAATTACTATAAGGGTGAAAAGACTCAAAGAATTTTGTGATTTTGCAGATGTCAGTTACTGTCAATTGTTAGGTTACAGCAGTATAAGATGGTTGACATTGGTTCCTTCTCTTCAGTTTTGAATTTATGTACTGTTCTAAAATCACTTTTGCTCGAAAATCGAAAAGAAGAGTTCCTGTTGTACAGGGACGAAATCTTCTTATGAATTGCTCATAACAAAATAAAAAATAGGAACGAAAATAATCATGTGATGTTTAATGTTAAATCTATGTTTAAGGAATTGTATGACAGTGATCAAGCTGCTCACAGTAGGTTTTATTGTCGTTTTGATTCATTCTGTAATTTAGCAACTGATTACTCGTATTTGATTTCATGGAGGAAACAGTTTTTACATTATAATTCACTTTGTAGGACCAATCTGAAAAATGAGATTCAATGGAGTCATATATGATGAAGCCTACCATTGATTTACAATGATTAAGGAAGTAAGCAGTGCAGAAATAAACAGTACAGAACTGTTTGGTGAATACTGTGTTGTCAAAAGAGCTGTACCCGATAAATTATGCTACTGGAACGATTCCTAGGAAGGTTGGAATGCTTGAGATGTTAAAGGAAAAATGCGAAAAAGCAGAAGTCCTGCCTAAAATTGCAAAACCTGCTCTGTGTGCCCAGGGTCGGGTGCAGGAACTGAGCGTTTGTTTTCAAATCTGGTTATGTGACAAAACAAACGATTTATGTAGCTCAATTGCCAAAGCAGTGATTCTCAAATATAACCTGAGCATTTCATGTGCAGTCCTATATGACAGATTGTTACACAGCAAGCAGTTATGTGAGCACATTCATTCTGGCGAAGAATACAAACAAAGTTGTAGTAATACGAACTATTTGTAAATACACTTTACTTGGGTTACAAATAAACATTGTTCTAATGCAAAGTGCGGTTATCCAATATCACGTTTCCGTCAGCCTAATTTTCTATTAACAAACAATTTCATAAATTATTCGTCAGCTGATCACTGCCTTTTCAGGTGTCCTGTATTTTCAAGGGAAGACTGTAGGCTTAAATTTAGGTATAACAAATTAGAAACGAAAAGATAGAACCGTTAATGTAAAAAATTATTATGCTAATGCAAAATGTAGATTTAATAATGTAAAATACTCGCAATTATACGTCTGGTTTATTTGGTTTGTTGTAGAAGAAGATGAAGGTGCATTAACATGACGCTACTATTACAAGTCCCAGTTGGTTGAAAGATTATAGTTTATACTGTTTGTCAGAGAGGCTGAGTTAATAAAGTAATTGTTACCCGTCATCTATATTCAAAAGTCAAACGTGGCTCATAAACATCGTAACTAGAATCATAATTGCACAGATGAGTTATAGCTGGTTTTTGAGAAATATGAAGACCCAGAATAATAAAAAAAAAGAATTTTTAAGCATTAGACTTTGGGAGTAGGAAATGTTCAGTAGAGGCATTCAGATTAAAAAAAAAAAGAGGATCAAAGTTTGTTAACCTTGTTCTTCCCAGATGACCAGATAGTGATGACCAGTGAAGAGGACAATATTTGCTGTATGTTATGAAATTTATTATAATGCGATTTGGGAAAACTCCTATACTCAAGAAAGCATCTCAGATACGAGCGGGAGCCCGCCTAGTATCTACATTCGAGATGACAGATGGTGAAAGATTATGAAATACCATCCTCAGGGAAGAAGTAGAAGAGGGAGACCGAAGGTTACCTGATTATGTGGGGTAAAACAGGTCACGAGAACAAGAAAAACAGGCCAAGACAAGGAAGCAGGAGATGATAGAAACCGATAGCGACAAATATGTGAGATGCGGCGACAGCTGTACGGACCCCAAGAAGAAGAAGAAGAAGAATGTTTAAGAAGTTGAAGTAATGGTGGACCTGAGATTACCGTTATTTATTCATCATTGCTAAAATATCGGTGTGAAAAGCGAAGGACGCTGTGTAGAAAGTAAAAACAAAAACGAATCTTTTTTTCAGTGTTTGAAACCATACACTGCTTGCTGAATTTGATGTTTTTTAAATCATAACGAAACTGTGCAATATTAGCTACGTGTTACTGGCTCGGAAATTAAAAACGGTGGGAGAAACACAGTACTTATATCGTGACAGTGTCCTGTTATTTAGACATGAATTTTTTTTTTTTTTTGGGGGGGGGGGGGGTGGTTGACGTATTTCATTCTGACTGGCAAACAGTTAAAAACCTACTTTTAAAATTTGTTAAGAACAGTCTCAACCGCAAAAACATTTTATTTCGGTGGTAACCGATTTCTGTCACTATTTGACGATCATCAGACCCTCATACCATGATGGTAGGCGGTGGAATAGATTGTTTTTTAAACGATGTGTAAAATGCTTTTAGCCAGACCGCTGTTTCGCAAAAATTAATAATTAAGAACGTAGTGAAGTGGTATGCCACAAGCCACATATACCGGTCAGTTAGACCGTCAGAGAGAGCGCAGCGCTAGTTCATGTTACTATTAAGACGAGTACACCGTTCGCTTGTTACATATTTTTACGAGCTTCAAACAGGAGGAGTTCAGTAATGGATAGGAACTGTGACTGTTGTGTACAGATGCGAGCTGAGCTGGCGACCCTTCGCTCACAGCTTGAGGCTGCATCGGCTTCCGTCACACAGCTTGAGGCTACTGCCAGGGGGCGTCACTGTGGTGGATCCGACGCGGGGATGCGACGGTCGTCGAGTACGTCCCATGTGTCCTCCGATCGGTCCACTGCTGTGACCTCTCCGGGTACTGCCTGCACTGATGTTCACCCTTCACCCGTGGTCGAGTGGGAGATCATTCCAAAGTCTGGCACACAGGGAAAAACTTTCTGTAGGGCTGATCGTAGGGCCTCCCCGGTTCATTTGACGAACAGGTTATCTGTGGCTGACGATGTCTCTGAGCCGGATGCAGTCGTCCACCCTGTTCCTGAAGAAGCTTCTCGGCCCGCAAGGTCTGAGCGTTCACAGAGGGTGGGTTTCTGGTAGTTGGGAGCTCCAACGTTAGGCGCTTAATGGGGCCCCTTAGGAACATGGCAGCCAAGGAGAGGAAGGAAGCCAGTGTGCACTCTGTGTGCATTCTGGGGAGAATCATTCCGGATGTGGAAAGGGTGCTTCCGGATGGCATAAAGAGTACAGGGTGCAGCCAACTGCAGGTGGTGGCTCATGTCGGTACCAATGACGTGTGTCGCTTTAGATCGGAGCAGATTCTGTCTGGTTTCGGGCGTCTAGCGGAAATGGTAAAGACTGCCAGCCTTTCTTCCGAGATTAAGGCGGAGCTCGCCGTCTGCAGCATTGTCGATAGAACCGACTGTGGCCCTTTCGTGGAGAGCCGAGTGGAGGGTCTGAATCAGAGGCTCAGGCGGTTCTGTGACCGTGTAGGCTGCAGATTCCTTGACTTTCGCCATCGGGTGGTGGGTTTCCGGGTTCCGCTTAATAGGTCAGGAGTCCACTACACACAGGAAGCGGCTACACGGGTAGCGGGGGCTTTGTGGTAGGGACTGGGCGATTTTTTCGGTTAGAGGGTCTCAGGGAACCACAGAAGGGGCGTCCGTCAGAAAGTGGGCAGGTAAAACACAGTAAGGTAGTTGTAGAAACGATTGGTATTGTAGTTGTAAATTGTCGTAGCTGTGTTGGGAAAGAACCAGAGCTCCAAGCACCGAACCTCAAATAGTTGTAGGTACAGCGAACTGGCTAAAGCCGGAAAGAAGTTCAGACGAATTTTTTTTTTCAATCGATCTAACAGTGTTCAGAAAGGATAGATTAAATACTGTTGGTGGTGGAGTATTTATTGCTGTCAGAGGTAGTTTGCCTTTTAGTTAAATTGAAGTAGATAGTTCATGTGAAACAGTATGGATAGAGGTTATACCTGACAATCGGACTAAACTATTAACTGGATCTTTTCACCGACCCCCCGTCTCAGAAGACATAGTTGCTGAACAGTTCAAAGAAAACTTGAGTCTCATTTCAAATAAGTACCCCGTTCATACAATTATAGTCGGTGGTTACTTTAATCTTCTCTCGATAAGCTGGAAAAAGTTCAAAGCCGGTGGCAGCCATAAAACATCATTCGAAATTGTACTGAATGCTTTCTCAGAAAGTTATTTTGAACAATTAGTTCATGAGCTCACTCGAAGCGTAAATGGTTGCGAAAGCATACTTGACCTTTTAGCAACAAATAATCCTGGGCAAATAGTGAGTGTTGTGACGAATACAGGGATTAGCGACCACAAGACAGTTTTAATAATGTTCTTAACGCCTCTTTAAGAGACAGTCTTCACTCCTTCCGATCTGATCATGTAAGGAAAGAAAAGTTGTGGAATGTTTCAAAGAGATCAACAGCAATTGAGAGATATATACCACATAAATTAATAAGTGATGGTACTGATCCCCCATGGTACACAAAATGGGTCAGATCGTTGTTGCAGAAGCAACAAAAAAAGCATGTCAAATTTAAAAGAACGCAAAATCCCCAAGATTGGCAAAGTTTTACAGAAGTTCGAAATATGCGAGATGCTTTTAATAATTTCCACAACTCAATTCTGTCTCGAAATCTGGCAGAAAACCCAAAGAGATTCTGGTCTTACATAAAGAACACCAGTAGAAAGACACAATCAATACCATCACTGCCCGATAACAACGGTGAAGTCACTGATAACAGTGCCACTAAAGCAGAGTTATTAAACACGGTTTTCCGAAACTCCTTCACCGAAGAAGACGAAGTAAATATTCCTAAATTCCAATCAAGAACAACTGCCAAGATGAGAAACATAGAAGTAGATATCCTCGGTGTAAGAAAGCAACTTAAATCACTTAATAAAGGCAAGGCCTCCGGTCCAGATTGTATACCATTCAGGTTCCTCTCAGAGTATGCTGATAAAATAGCTGCATATTTAACAATTATATACAACCACTCGCTCACAGAAAGATACGTACCTAAAGACTGGAAAATCGCTCAAGTCATACCAATACCCAAAAAGGGAAGTAGGAGTAATCCGCTGAATTACAGGCCTATATTACTAATGTTGATTTGGAGTAGGGTTTTAGAACATATACTGTATTTGAACATTATGAATTACCTGGAAGAAATCGATTTATTGATATATAGTCAGCACGGATTCAGAAAATATCGTTCCTGTGAAACACAACTAGCTCATTATACTCATGAAGTAATAAGTGCTATCGACAGAGGATGTCAAATTGATTCCATATTTTTAGATTTCCAGCAGGCTTTCGACACTGTTCCTCTCAAGCGTCTTCTAATCAAATGCGTGCCTACGGAGCATCGCCTCAGTTGTGCGACTGGATTCGTGATTTCCGGTCAGAAAGTTCACAGTTCGTAGTAATAGACGGAAAGTCATCGAGTAAAACAGAAGTAATATCCCGCGTTCCCCAAGGAAGTGTTATAGACCCTCTATTGTTCCTGATCTATATTAACGACATCGAAGACAATCTGATTAGCCGTTTTAGATTGTTTGCAGATGATGCTGTCATTTAACGTCTTGTAAAGTCATCAGATGATCAAAACGACTTGCAAAACGATTTAGATAAGATATCTGAATGGCGCGAAAAGTGACAATTGACCATGAATAAAGAAAAGTGCGAAGTTATTCACATGAGTACTAAAAGATATCAGCTAAACTTCGATTACACGATAAGTCACACAAATCTTAGGGCTGTAAATTAAACTAAATACTTAGGGATTATAATTACAAATAACCCAAATTAGAACGATCGCATAGATAATATTGTGGGTAGAGCAAACCAAAGACTGCGATTCATTGGCAGAACACTTACAAGTTGCAACAGGTCTACCAAAGAGACTGCTTACACTACGCTTGTCCGTCCTGTTCTGGAGTACTGCTATGCAGTGTGGGATCCGCATCAGGTGGGACTGACGGGTGACATCGAAAAAGTACAAAGAAATGCAGATCGTTTTGTATTATCGCGAAATAGGGGAGACAGTGTCACAGACATGATACGTGAATTGGAGTGGCAATCATTAAAACAAAGGCGTTTTTCGTTGCGCCGGGATCTTCTCATAAAAGTTCAATCACCAGTTTTTTCCTCCGATTACGAAAACATTGTGTTGGCACCCACCCACATAGGGAGAAATGATCATCACGATAAAATAAGAGAAATCAGGGGTCGCACGGAAAAATTTAAGTGCTCCTTTTTCCCGTGTGCCGTTCTAGAATGGAACGGTAGAGAGACAGCGTGAAGGTGGTTCATTGAACGCTCTGCCGGGCACTTTATCCTGAATAGTAGAATAATCATGAAGATGTAGATGCGGAAAAAATAGCGTTTAAGCCAGATTAATTCAGTAAAAAAAGCAAATTTGATACACTTTTTGAAATGTTTTTTTGTGTTACTGTCCAGCAGTGCATGAACGCATTTGAACAAAGCTTTATTTTATGCTACGATTTGTATTTATTTGTGTTTTGCGAAATATAAGGTCAAACTTCAAATCACAGTGCCATATTTCACAATATTTTCCACTATTATTCGTAACCCAGATATGGTTACAATGGTGAATGAAGTAAAGAGCCAGATAAATAATAACATGTGTATCCAATAACAAACAAGCGGGATATCGATTAGAATTTTTCTCTTTCTGTTGCGGATGTCACTACTCGCAAAGCATGTCGACCACATTTAGTTTCCATACCATTATATAGCTTGAAGGTACGCACGTGTGGGTCATGTTTGTGGTATATTCGCACACTCTTATTCCTTGTTGAGGTCTTCGTGTTGTAGGTATACATTAAACCGGCCATCTGCCATTTGCAGCGTATCCAAATTATAGTATCTATCAGTCCTTAAGAGGCCCCAGTAGAGGTATACCTTGACTTATTTAATCGTGTTCGAATTAATAATTTTTTTAATGATTTTGTATGTTGTTTCTTGTCATTGCAAGAAAGGTAAACTTGCAATGTTTCAGTGGGGCGCCCCTATGCTGAAATGTTAAGTTGGTTTTGTTGAGGATAATCTTCAATTGACGGTTTAAGTATTACTGTGTATGTTAATTCCTATCAAACGTTTTTGTTTTGTTTGGTATATGTCGACAGCTTTGTATCGACAGCAATTGAATCGTTGCTGTTCTGATGGTCCAAGGCAGGAACATGTATTCCTTCTGCTTCGGAAGCTTTCCCGTCATCGCACGGGGCTTAGGTGTTGGCGGGTCACTCGCGCTTCTGCGGGTCTGCCGTTCCAGTCTCAAGCTGAGTAGTTTGCCGGTCTTTTGGTATCGTACCACGGCGGGGGTGTAGCCGGATTAGGAAGTAAATTACTCAGTGTTTCTATTATTTTAAAGGCCCTGCTGAACATGTGATGAAAGCCTTTGGGTAAACTGAGCACTGAGTTTCTTGATTTCTTAAAGGGATTTAACTATCATCATTTTAATAGTGTTTTAGGCTCCTGGTTTTTTATTTATGTACTTAACTTGATTTATGTGTAACAGGTTTGTGGCCAGTACTGTTAACTTCGGTTTTCACACGTGTGTAGCGTTTGTTCAACTTGGCCGTTATCTTGCCTATATGAAAGCAGAATAGCCAGTGGAGATGTACGCATTGTAATGTCGTTCATTTAACGTTTCTTGAACTTATTTTAAAGTCCTGTTGTGGGATTAGTTCACAGCTGTGAGGCTAGTCGAGCAGACGGCGCCGCCACAGGTTTATTTAATGTTGATCAGGCCTCCATTGTATCGCGCAGTTGACATGTTCTTAGAGCGCCATTTGTGATTATAGTCTAATGTAAATGCCCGTAATTATTTGTATTTATTTGGCAAGAATCTCGGTAACAGTTTATGATATACCTGTTATTAAATAAAAATATTTGTACAAAAATGGTAAATGACCCCGTTAAGTTGGATCACCTTTCCACGTGTTTTCCTTAAACTAATCCCGATCCTCGTCCCTGGTCTCAAGGTCAGAGTAGTTCCGCGTGCGTGTATCGGCATTTTTAAACAGCAGGAAATGATCAGCAGTGGCCAGTGTTCACCCTGACAGTTGACCCAAACAGTCTGCCCAATACTGGATCTCAAGGCCCTATATATATCCATGTCCTTGTGGCAACACCGATTACAACTTTTTTCTTATCATTTATTGTTAATACGTAGGATATAATGGACTAATCTGTTCTGTTGACATCACGCGGAGAAAGTTGTATTTAGCGAAAACGGCTGTTGTACAGGTACGCTATATAACTACGAAAAATGCGTGCCGAACCATCATCTGTCTCATCGGATTGGGAAAGGATGGGAAAGGAATTCGGCCGTGCCCTTTCGAAGGAACCTTCCCGGTATTTGCCTGAAGCGATTTAGGGAAATCTCGGAAAACCTAAATCAGGATGGCCGGAAGCAGGATTGAACCGTCGTCCTCCCGAATGCGAGTCCTGTGTGCTAACCACTGCGCCACGTCGCTCGGTGCACGGAGTCTAGGGTTCGGTTCCCACCGGCGTTGGGGATTTTCTCTGCACGGCGACTGCACATTTGTGTTCTCATCATTCCATCATTTGTGAGAGTGGCTAGACTAAAATGTGTACAGATTGGGAGTTTGTACGGGCACTGATGACCGTCCAGTTGAGCGCTCCACAAACCAGTCATCACACAATAAACAATTTCAACCAGAACACCTGGAAAATCAAATCGATGTTCTAACTTCCACTGCATTTATTATCCAAATTCTTTAGGCTTATAAATAGAAAACTGGCCGATCACAGCCGAGCAAGTATCATCTTTTGTAATTGTATCTGTAACTGCACTTACTCAGTGGCTGGAATGCAGCCACACCAAACATACGTGGTAACAATGTATGAATCCCAATATACTGCGTGATGAAATGTATATAGAACCATTCAAATAGCTGCTGCAGGATATCAGCGGTCGCCGTAATTGCCTTCATTATCGGATATCAAGGCCTGTATTCCATATGGAAATTTATACTTTAGTTATAATTAATATACCACACTATAAAGCTAGATGTTAATAACTACAATACTGGTCATTAAAACTGCAGTACCTTAACGCGACATGCGGCATGAAGTGTAAGACATGATTCGATATGCAGATGATTTGAGTGCCGTTGCACGAATGAGTAGATATAAGACCTTCGCATTCTGTATACACTCCTGGAAATTGAAATAAGAACACCGTGAATTCATTGTACCAGGAAGGGGAAACTTTATTGACACATTCCTGGGGTCAGATACATCACATGATCACACTGACAGAACCACAGGCACATAGACACAGGCAACAGAGCATGCACAATGTCGGCACTAGTACAGTGTATATCCACCTTTCGCAGCAATGCAGGCTGCTATTCTCCCATGGAGACGATCGTAGAGACGCTGGATGTAGTCCTGTGGAACGGCTTGCCATGCCATTTCCACCTGGCGCCTCAGTTAGACCAGCGTTCGTACTGGACGTGCAGACCGCGTGAGACGACTCTTCATCCAGTCCCAAATATGCTCAATGGGGGACAGATCCGGAGATCTTGCTGGCCAGGGTAGTTGACTTACACCTTCTAGAGCACGTTGGGTGGCACGGGATACATGCGGACGTGCATTGTCCTGTTGGAACAGCAAGTTCCGTTGCCGGTCTAGGAATGGTAGAACGATGGGTTCGATGACGGTTTGGATGTACCGTGCACTATTCAGTGTTCCCTCGACGATCACCGGAGGTATACGGCCAGTGTAGGAGATCGCTCCCCACACCATGATGCCGGGTGTTGGCCCTGTGTGCCTCGGTCGTATGCAGTCCTGATTGTGGCGCTCACCTGAACGGCGCCAAACACGCATACGACCATCATTGGCACCAAGGCAGAAGCGACTCTCATCGCTGAAGACGACACGTCTCCATTCGTCCCTCCATTCACGCCTGTCGCGACACCACTGGAGGCGGGCTGCACGATGTTGGGGCGTGAGCGGAAGACGGCCTAACGGTGTGTGGGACCGTAGCCCAGCTTCATGGAGACGGTTGCGAATGGTCCTCGCCGATACCCCAGGAGCAACAGTGTCCCTAATTTGCTGGGAAGTGGCGGTGCGGTCCCCTACGGCACTGCGTGGGATCCTACGGTCTTGGCGTGCATCCGTGCGTCGCTGCGGTCCGGTCCCAGGTCGACGGGCACGTGCACCTTCCGCCGACCACTGGCGACAACATCGATGTACTGTGGAGACCTCACGCCCCACGTGTTGAGCAATTCGGCGGTACGTCCACCCGGCCTCCCGCATGCCCACTATACGCCCTCGCTCAAAGTCCGTCAACTGCACATACGGTTCACGTCCACGCTGTCGCGGCATGCTACCAGTGTTAAAGACTGCGATGGAGCTCCGTATGCCACGGCAAACTGGCTGACACTGACGGCGGCGGTGCACAAATGCTGCGCAGCTAGCGCCATTCGACGGCCAACACCGCGGTTCCTGGTGTGTCCGCTGTGCCGTGCGTGTGATCATTGCTTGTACAGCCCTCTCGCAGTGTCCGGAGCAAGTATGGTGGGTCTGACACACCGGTGTCAATGTGTTCTTTTTTCCATTTCCAGGAGTGTATAAAAGATTATTGAGCGGGTTAGTGATTCGGAAATAAAGTTTCAGCGTTGGATGTTTATGAGAAGATATGGAAGTATATGCCAGAAATTTCGGGATTCGGCAGGTTCAGGTTCAAGCCATAGCAAGTATGAGGTATATAGTTGGTCGGGATCCCACGACTGTTACGTAAATAGGGAATCGATGAGTTCAGAACCCCATACTCAACACCATGCAGTATCTCAAGAGCACCATGCGGTTGGAGGGTATTTGACCTTTTACCCTAGCCAACATGTTCTCCAAATATCTCACCCACCGTAAAAACATCCCTCTAATTAACACTAAGGGTGCTGCAGAGAGTTCATAGAACCTCCTTCAGCCTATTTTTTACGCCTCCACCGTCGAACTGCCCGTGCGAAGACCGAACGTTTACATTTTTCCTTAGGAACTCTACTATTTTTTATTTTATTATGATCATTTCTTCTCACATAGGGTGGCATCAGTAAAATATGTAAGTTTTCAGGGGAGGATATTCGTGATAGAAATATCGTGAAAAGTAAACGCCTTTGTTTTAATGATCGCCACCGCGGCGAGGGAATATTGTCACAAAGTACTCACATTGTCTTTCAATATTTTTTCCCCATTTCCTAGATCGCTATGTTTTGTTGCACCTTCAGAGAAAAAAAAACTGAATATAAGCGCTTTGAACTTCCTTGATGTCTCTTAAACGCACATGTGTGATGAAATCCCCTTTTTTCTTTTGTTTTAGGGAGCAAAAACAAGTGAGGTCATAAGCGGCCAGGTCATAACCTTAGAACGTCAACAAGTAAAAGAAGATAAAACTATTCGTTAAGCCCAATCGACAGAAGAAAAGAGCTAAGAAACAAGGACTACCCCTTAGAGAAAAGCCCACAAAATAAACGGTAGAAACATCGGAGGTCCCGAACTGAAGATTAAATACGACATTGCAGTACCTGTGCTACGCCACATTGCGACGCACTGTTCCTTCACAGGCACTGCGGCGACTACAGCCGTTATGAAATGCAAGCGACCTTCAAGTAAAATGTCTCCCCTGTACAGGAATATACGTAATGGATGTAGGAGCACAGGTGGTGGACACATGAGTGACGACATATGGAAGTCTGGGTCGCGCCGTAAGTCGTGCTCGGGTAGCCCAATAGTGAGGCAACCGCTCTCGATAAGCGGGAAATCCGGGTTCGAGTCCCGATCCGGCACAAATTTTCACTGTCGTCATTCCATTACACAGCTGATTGTTGTTCATTTTCGCAACTGCGAATGCATTTCATGCAAAGATTTAACGTCCTTCACCATACTGCTACGACGGGTAAAAAGTAAAACGCGGTCGGCTGCAAGCACATCGTTCGCTAAAAAAAAAGGTCATTGTGCCATGAAATGGTTGATGATAATGAGCACTCAGTGGTAGAAGAAGATCACGTAACAAGTGGCGATGGCTAATAAAACAGTGCCCAACTCGCAAAATAGATAAAATAACATCCTCGCGACGAGAGGGCCGAGAGGTAGTGTCATCCAAGACGCAAGGAGTTTAACGTCTTGCAGACGAGGTTCAACAAATTCAGCGACTTTCTCAAAGATGATACATATCCCCAGTGGTGTGTGAAACACGGTGAGAATATAAACCATCAAATCCAGAGCATCGATGAACTGATCAGCCGCTGAGTACCTTGCTTTCTCACTCAAGTAAAACGTAGAAACGAATCTACATCTACATGGGTACTCTGCATCACATTTAAGTGACTGGCAGAGGGTTCATCGAACCACCTTCACAATTCTCTATTATTCCAATCGCGTGTCGCGCGAGGAAAGAACGAACACCTATATCTTTCCGTACCAGCTCTGATGTCCCTTATTTTATCGTGGTGATCGTTTCTCCCTATGTAGGTCAATGTCAACAAAATATTTTCGCATTCGGAGGAAAAAGTTGGTAATTGGAATTTCGTGAGAAGATTCCACTGCAACGAAAAACGCCTTTCTTTTAACGATATCCGGTGCAAATCCTGTGTCATTTCAGTGACCCTGTCTCCCATATTTCGCGATAATACAAATCGTGCTGCCTTTCTTTGTACTTTTTCTATGTACTTCGTCAGTCCTATCTGGTAAGGATCCCACACCGCTCAGCAAGATTCTAAAAGAGGACGGACAAGCGTAGATCTTAGTAGATCTGTTACATTTTCCAAGTGTCCTGCCAATAAAACGCAGTCGTTGGTTAGCCTTCCCCATAACACTTTCTATATGTTGCTTCCAATTTGAGTTGTTGGTATTGTAATTCCCAGGTATTTAGTTGAATTTATATCCTTTAGATTTGACTGATTTATCGTGTAACCGCAAACGACCTAATACGGCTACTCATATTGTCTCCCAAGTCGTTTATAAAGATAAGGAACAGCAAAGGGCGAATTACACTACCTCGGGGAACGCCATAAATCACTTCTGTTTTACTGAATGACTTTCCGTCAGTTACTACGAACTGTGGCCTCTCCGATAGGAAAATACAGTCACATAACTGAGAGGATATTCCATAAGCCCGCAATTTCACTAAAAGCCGCTTTTTTACTTAATTAAAATTAAATAACTGAGAAGGTGAAACTACTAAAACTGCTGAGTGAAACTGAACGTGCTGTCACTTTCTCTTTATCATTTCAACACTGACCTATAGAATTTTCCCTGACAAATACATCTCAAACTTATTCTATTGATTTATAGCCCACAATACACAAGGAGAACGCCATCTGACTACTATTTAACACAAAAGAATGGCCCTGAATTAGAAGAAATCCTAACAATAACCCATACATTTCATAAGTCACTTACCTCACAGAAAATCTTCATGACACGAACTGCAGCAAATACAGCAGGTATACAGACAACTAAATAAATGTTCTAACTACAGTAGGCTCTAACTACTAATAGGTATGTGGTTAGCAAAGGAAAGATTTTGTTGCACAGAAAACAATGTATTTAGCAGGTTATACCTGAATGATGTGACACGCAGGTCAAAAAAATATATAATCGTCAGTAACTCCATTACCCACATTTTACAATCCATGTCCAACCAATATTAAATCTCCATGACGTACACGCGTCCAGACCGTCCGCTCGCGCTAACACTGAAAACCACCATCACTGCTAACTATTAACGTCTGTCTAAGAGTCCTTCCAACTACAGTCTCTAACAGATGGCGCACAGCGCTGTCAGTGATATTAATGCAATCTCAAGCGCTGCCAACATATAAATGGGCTACTTGCACAGTGTCAAAAGCCTTCCGGAAATCCAGACGTACGGAATCGATCTGAAATCCCTTGTCAATAGCACTCATTACTTCATGCGGATAAAGGGCTAGTTGTGTTTCACAGGAACGATGTTTTCTAAACCCATGTTGACTGTTTGTCAACAGACCGTTTCCTTCGAGGTAATTCGTAATGTTCGAACACAATATATGTTCTAAAATCCTGCTGCATATCGACGTTAACGATCTGGGCCGTAATTTAGTGGATTACTTCTACTACCTTTCTTGAATATTGATGTGACCTGTGCAACTTTCCAGTCTTTGTGTACGGATGTTTCGTCGAGCGAACGGTTGTATATGATTAAGTATGGAGCTAATGTATCAGCATACTCTGAAAGAAACCTAACTGCTACACAGTCTGTACAAGAAGACTTGCTTTTATTAAGTTATTTAAATTGCTTCACTACTTAGAGGGTATTTACGTCTACGTTACTCATGTTGGCAGCTCTTCTTCATTCGAATTCTGGAAAATTTACTTCTTCTTCTTTTGTGAAGGCATTTCGGAATGCTGTGTTTAGTATCTGCTTTGGCAGCAATGTCTTAGAAAGTATCTTCATTGCTATGGCGCAGAGAAAGTATAGATTGTTTCTTGCCGCTAACATACTTCACATACGACCAGAATTCTTTAGATTTTCTGCCAGGTTTCGAGACAATTTCGTGGTGTAAACTGTTATAAGCATCTCGCATTGAAGTCCGCGCTAAATTTCGAGCTTCTGTAAAAAATCGCCAATCTTGGGGATTTTGCATCTGTTTCTAAATTTGGCATGTTTGTTTCGTTGTTTCTGCAACAGTGTTCTGACCCGTTTTGTGTACCAAGGAGGATCAGCTCCGTCGTTTGATAATTTATTTGGTATAAATCTCTTAATTGCTGCCGGTACTATTTCTTTGAATTTAAGCCACATCTGGTCTACACTTATATTATTAATTTGGAATGAGTGGAAATTGTCTATCAGGAAGTGAATTTTTATCTGCTTTTTTAATAGGTATATATTTTTTTTATTTTTGGAGTATTTGGGGGTTACAATGTTCAGTCTCGCTGCGACAGCCCTGTGTTCACTAATCCCAGTATCAGTTTTGATACTCTTTATTGACTCAGGATTATTTGATGCTTAGAGGTCAAGTGTGTTTTCACAACCTTTTACTGTTCGCGTGGCATCATGAACTAACTGCTCGAAATAGTTTTCAGAGAATGCGTTTAGCACAATTCCGGATAATATTTTATGCGTACTTCCGGAATTAAACATGTACTGTCGCCAACATATCGAGGGCAAATTAGTCGCCACCAAATATAATCGTATGAGTCGGGTACGTGTTTGAAATCAAACTCAAGTTTTCTTTGAACCTTTCAGCAACTGTATCATCTGATTTGGGAGGTCGGTAAAATGATCCAATTATTATTATATTCCGGTTGCCAACAATGACGTCTGCCCATACTAATTTCGCAACAAGATAAACTACTTCTAACAGCAACAACCACGCCACCGCCAACCGTGTTAAGCCTATCCATTCGGAACACCGTTAGGTTCTTCGCAAAAATTTCCACTGAGCTTATCTCTGGCTTTAGCCAGCTTTCAGTGCCTACAACGATTTGAGCATCAGTGCTTTCTATTAGCTCTTGGAGCTCTGGTACTTTCCCAACACAGCTACGACAATTTACAACTGTTATAAGAGTGGTTCCTGCATCTACGTTCTTCCTGTGTTCGGCCTGCACCCTTTGTGACTGAAGCCCTTCTTGTGTTTTCCCGAGACCCTCTAACCTAAAAAACCGCCCAGTCCACGCCGCACAGCCCCTGCTTCCCGTGTAATCGCCTCCTGCGTGTAATGGACACCTGACCTCTATTCAGCGGAACCCGAAACCCAACCATCGTTTGGCGCATGTCGAAGAATCTGCAGCCTACAAGATCGCAGAAACGTCTGAGCCTCTGATTCAGATCCTCCGCATGGCTCTGTACTAGAGGTCCGCAATCGGTCCTGTCGACAATGCTGCAAATGGTCAGCTCTGCTTTCATATTGCATCAAGACTGGCAGCCCTTAACCACTTCTGTTAGTCGCTCAAAACCAGAGATAATCGTTTCTGAGCCCAAGTGACATACATCATTGGTACCAACGTGAGCAACCACCTGCAGTTGGCTGCACCCTGTGCTCTTCGTGGCATCCAGGAGCACCCGTTCCACATCTGGAATGACTCAACCCGGTATGCACACGGAGTGCACATTGATTTTCTTTCCCTTCTTGGCAGCCATGTCCCTATGGGACCCCATAACGCCCCTAACGTTGGATCTCCCATTCATCAATAATCCCACCCTTTGTGATTCTCCGGATCTTGCAGGCTGAGAGGTTTCTGTATCGCCTGGCCACCAAGAGCTGTTGCAGGACGATTTGATTCACGGATCCAGTTATATGGCTCCTTCCGCGTATAGCGGTTTTACGACTATGACGAGTGGGGTCTGAAGATGGCATCAATATAAGGCCGAAACGGGTAGCACATAGACGTTCATAAAATAAAACAAATGTCTACAATACAAAGAAAAAGAACCGACTGACACCACGCATTCTTGAAAACGTAAAGCAATGCCACCGAACAACGAAAATTGGTGACCATAACATTAGTAATTGGTTATTTAGGACATAGTCTGGCACCTTATGGAATTCTACAGTTATTGCTGCAGAAAGAAAACAGTGTTGATAATCGAATCAAAACAGTACAAATGTTTACACATTCTCTCTAGTTCGTGTTCCTTCTTCTTTCTGCTGACGATGCCAGTGTTACTGAATCAGCTACTCCTACAGCACCTGATCAGACGTGTCCGAACACACGTACAAAACACAGAATCGATCACTAGACGCCACGAGAGGCAGACCGGCCGGTATGAAGGACTGTGTTCCAGTAGAGAAGCAGCAACAGCGGAATAAATCGGTTAGGAGAGCTGAGTGAGCTGATATGTAGACTCGTAATTGGATGCCAACTACATCCACCAGTGAAAGGGAACTCAGTGAATTCAGAAGTCTCTGTATGTCAACTAACTCCGCCAAGGGAAGGAATTACTGTTGAGTTGCAAAATACTACGAGCAGACGAGTTGGCACAATGACTGCCCACAGGGGTTAAAAAGGTTAGTCTACAATCGTAAGCCACACTTTTTTGTAGTCAGTTCTTAGGCGATGCACGAGGTGATGTAAAGAGTGACACTACTGGACATTTAATGACTGGAAACTAGTGGTTTGGACCGAGGAATCACAGTACATCCTGTGCCAATCTGAAGGAAGGGTTTGGCTTTGGCGAATACCTGGAGAACACTGCCTGCCATCCTGTGTAGTATCAACAGTGTAGTGTGGAGGACGTGAAATTTTTTGTGATCAGGGTGTTGTCCTCTTATTGCGCCGAAGAAAACTCTAAATGCAGAAGAACATGAAGAAAATTTGCAGGATTGTGTACCGCGCATGCTAGAGGAACAATTCGTAAGAGATCATTGTATCAGCATACAATACACCCTGTCGTAAAGCAGTATCTGAGAGCCAGTGGTTTGTGGACAGTCATATTCCTGAAACTGACTGACATGTCAAGAGTCTCGGTATGGACACAATGAACTGAACTGAACACCTGTGGGAAGTACACTCCTGGAAATTGAAATAAGAACACCGTAAATTCATTGTCCCAGTAAGGGGAAACTTCATTGACACATTCCTGGGGTCAGATACATCACATGATCACACTGACAGAACCACAGGCACATAGACACAGGCAACAGAGCATGCACAATGTCGACACTAGTACAGTGTATATCCACCTTTCGCAGCAATGCAGGCTGCTATTCTCCCATGGAGACGATCGTAGAGATGCTGGATGTAGTCCTGCGGAACGGCTTGCCATGCCATTTCCACCTGGCGCCTTAGTTGGACCAGCGTTCGTACTGGACGTGCAGACCACATGACACAACGCTTCATCCAGTCCCAAACATGCTCAATGGGGGACAGATCCGGAGATCTTGCTGGCCAGGGTAGTGGACTTACACCTTCTAGAGCACGTTGGGTGGCACGGGATACATGCGGACGTTCATTGTCCTGTTGGAGCAGCAAGTTCCGTTGCCGGTCTAGGAATGGTAGAACGATGGGTTCGATGACGGTTTGGATGTACCGTGCACTATTCAGTGTCCCCTCGACGATCACAGAGGTGTACGGCCAGTGTAGGAGATCGCTCCCCACACCATGATGCCGGGTGTTGGCCCTGTGTGCCTCGGTCGTATGCAGTCCTGATTGTGGCGCTCACCTGCACAGCGCCAAACACGCATACGACCATCATTGGCACCAAGGCAGAAGCGACTCTCATCGCTGAAGACGACACGTCTTAGTTCGTTCCTCCATTCACGCCTGTCGGGACACCACTGGAGGCGGGCTGCACGATGTTGGGGCCTGAGCGGAAGACGGCCTAACGGTTTGCGGGACCGTAGCCCAGCTTCATGGAGACGGTTGCGAATGGTCCTCGCCGATACCCCAGGAGCAACAGTGTCCCTAATTTGCTGGGAAGTGGCGGTGCGGTCCCCTACGGCACTGCGTAGGATCCTACGGTCTTGGCGTGCATCCGTGCGTCGCTGCGGTCCGGTCCCAGGTCGACGGGCACGTGCACCTTCCGCCGACCACTGGAGACAACATCGATGTACTGTGGAGACCTCACGCCCCACGTGTTGAGCAATTCGGCGGTACGGCCACCCGGCCTCCCGCATGCCCACTATACGCCCTCGCTCAAAGTCCGTCTACTGCACATACGGTTCACGTCCACGCTGTCGCGGCATGCTACCAGTGTTAAAGACTGCGATGGAGCTCCGTATGCCACGGCAAACTGGTTGACACTGACGGCGGCGGTGCACAAATGCTGCGCAGCTAGCGCCATTCGACGGCCAACACCGCGGTTCCTGGTGTGTCCGCTGTGCCGTGCGTGTGATCATTGCTTGTACAGCGCTCTCGCAGAGTCCGGAGCAAGTATGGTGGGTCTGACACACCGGTGTCAATGTGTTCTTTTTTCCATTTCCAGGAGTGTACTAGAACGTCGACTTTGCTCCAGACCCCAGCGTTCAACACAACCTCACGATCCCCGGATTACCGTTCTGTATGTTTCCGGCGGCTCCAGCCGCTACCAGGAAGCTATGCTAATGTAGGCGGCTCATACCTCGTCCAAACTGCGACAAAAATGCTACTTTCTTTTCACTCTTGGCCATCTGGAGCTCCCACTTCTGTCGCGTTCATTTCTGGTAAAACCGTTCGAATTCTATAAATTTGGGCTAAATCAGTGGTGATGAGTTTGGGCGGTTCATTTGTTGCCTTGCAAATATACTGTCATTGGTAACAAGCAATGTGCAATAGTCTGATAACTTCGTAGTTGGTAGATCAGTGTAAATGTCAGTCTCACAATCTAAGAAGAATTTTTATGAAAAGCATAATATTTATTGAGTAAACGATACTAGAAGTTATAACATTTATTTGTATTTGCTTTCACAATGTTTACACAAATAACATTTCTTTCACTTTGAATCACTACCAGTATGCGATACACAACGTAGGTGAAGTCAGTTTTCTGTTCAAACAAGTCTTACCAATTATAAATAATTTACAATAGTTGTTATAGATCTGATGTAACGTGTTTCATTCACAACGTATGCAACTACAAAAGCGAAGCCGGATTATACGCCTCACCGCTTTGTCACTGCAGGGGGACATCCACTGAAAGGAAAACAAAGCAAAAGTTTTGTAGTACACAACTCACAACAAAAACAATCATAATACAAAGCGCTTCTTGTAGTATAAAAGAGAAGTACATGGCTTATAGAATAATAAAATGCATGTAATAAGTATAAGATTAACAATAATACGGAGAACAACATCAACACAAGAAAAATCCAAGTATAAAAGCGGTTCGTAACGTTCTTAGGATACCGATATATACAGTAATTCATTAAAAGTAAAATTCTGCGGATGTTTTGACATTCGTAGTAAGCCTACCTTGATTTAAAGTAAGTCTGACAGACTCGAATATTGAGGAACGTCACCTGCCATGCCATGTGCACATGGTGCACATGCCATGCATTCGATAATTCTGCGTTCAATGGAGAGAAAATGAAACCGAGTACCTAAAACAAGTCGCCGTCGTCGCCAATTTTAGCGGACTTGTTGCCTACGTTGATGTTCCCACTGTATTACAGATTAACAACTTCGTTTCCATCGTAACTGTTCCATTGTCAACAAAAATTCTGTTTGTTACATCAAGACAACTGGCTGGTGTCAGACCACTGTGCTATCTTCAGGTGCTAACAAGTAAGTGGTCGAGCGTGAGTGTTGCAGCACTTTTTCTTCGCCAACACGGCGCCCTGATGCTCTAAGACATATAACAAGTCACCAAGCTCACTGTGCGTTCACATACATACAGTGAAAATTCGAAAACATGATTAAAACAATACAACGGCCACAGTAACTGAACTGACCTAATCTAAAATATTAATTCTATTGACTCTAGATAACATAATTTTGTAACATATGGACACAAGTTATATTGCCATTGAATGATTGCCAATGTATCACAGTCAGTAGGTTAATAGATTATTAATACCATCTAAAATGGTTTCGTGAACAGATCCAGCTGATGGAATCTTTGGCATTATAGACATACGCCGTCTGTCCAATAAGTTCTGAAAGTGATTTTACTCTTGGTGCATAATCGACGTCAGTACACTAACTAGGGAGGCAGCTTGAACAAGTAACTCTAAACAACAAATGTGCAACCGACTGTTGTGAGTGAGCAGTGGAAGCGTGCCAACGTTGTTGTGTCACAAATTTCAACGAAGCGACAAACTGAACTCTCTACATCAAGTTTCCAACAATTCCTCCAGAGTGTTTTGTAGAAGAGATAAGTTTCTGCAAAGTTTATGCGGTACACATTGATTCCCCAACAAGAACTACACGTATACTCTTTTCGCGATCTGATAGAGGTGCCAAACGCGGACATTTCTATTCACGAAAAAATCATCACCGATGACGGGACCGTGTTATCTGTACGAATCTCCAGCAAAACTACAAAGTGCGGAACGAATCCCTGATGGTTCGCCAAGACCGCAGCACTTCTCTCTCAGTTACAAGTTGTTGTATGAACGTTCCGTGGGTTGTACTCAAGTGGAGGAAGATTGTGTAGAACGCCTGGAGCATTAAAACACCCATCTTACCTTTTCTCTTTCCTTTTTTTTAAATTCAGTCTAGTATTTTTTGTACTGACGGAGTATGTCGCTCTATATCATAGATGATCTGTCTCAAAGTGACTCCTAATCAGCCGGTCGGTGTGGCCGTGCGGTTCTAGGCGCTTCAATCTGGAACCGCTTGACCGCTACGGTCGCAGGTTCGAATCCTGCCTCGGGCATGGATGTGTGTGATGTCCTTAGGTTAGTTAGATTTAATTAGTTCTAAGTTCTAGGGAACTGATGACAACAGATGTTAAGTCCCATAGTGCTCAGAGCCATTAGAACAATTTGGGCCAACTCCTAATTAAAATGAAAACCACTCGTTAATCACTGAGAACTTTTATTGTAACTACTGTTCAATCCATACACTGAAGAAGCAATGACGGAAATAAAATATCAAAAGTGGTTTTACAATTCAAGGTGAAAGGATAACGTTCGCTGATGACATTGCTGTCCTCAGGGAGGATGAAGAAGAATTACAGGATTGTTGGTTAGAATGGTCTATTGAGCACTGAGAGTGAACAGAAGAAAGACGAAAGTAATGAGACGTAATAGACATGAGAGCAGCAAGAAACTTATCATCACAACAGGTGATCACGAAATAGAAAATAACAAATTCTGCTACCTAGGCACCGTCCGCCACGGTAGCTGGGTGGTCAGCACGATAGAATGTCAAGCCTAAGGGCCCGGGTTCGATTTCCGGCTGTGTCGGAGATTTTCTCCGCTAACGGACTGGGTGTTGTGTTGTCCTAATCATCATTATTTCATCCCCATCGACGCGCAAGTCGCCGAAGTGGCGTCAAATCGAAAGGCTTGCACCAGGCGTACGGTCTACCCGACGGGAGGCGCTAGTCACACGACACGAGCTAGGCAGCAAAATAACCACGATGGACGGAGCAAGGAGTACATAGAAAGTTAACTAGCACTGACAAAAAGGCATATATGGCCAACAGAATTCTTCTATTGTCAAACATAGGCTTAATTTGAGAAAGCAATTTCTAAGAATGTACGTTTGGAGCACAGCACTGTATGGTAGTGAAGCATGGACTGCGAGAAAAAAGAGTATCGAGGCACTTGGAGACGTGGTGATACAGAAGAATGTTGAAAATTAGGTGGACTGGTAAGGCTCCCCACAGATTCGGCTATACGGCCGTATCGGGTGACAGTCAGGTTTGTATCCGACCAATCTCCAGGGATTCTCCAAACACGTCCCCGCTGGTCCTCGGGGCTCAGTTCGAAGACGGACTCATCACTAAAGACAATTCTGCAATGAGACTCCATGGCAGAGATATAACTGGAGACGCCTCAGATATCACTGGAAAACCAACCTGATCGTCACCCGCCATGCAGCTCGATAACCAGGGGTGATGGTCTAAGGTGCAATTTTTTTCATAGTAGGACCCATTTGGTGGTCATCTGAGGCATTCTCAGACCACAGCGGTACGTCGACGATATTCTGCGCCCCGTCTTGTTGTCCATCATGGCAAGCCATCCTGGAGCTTATATTTCAGCAAGATAATGCCCGGCCGCACACATTGAGACTTCTACTGCTCGCCTTCGTGCTTACCAGACCCAACTTCGGCCACTAAGTTCACCGGATTTCTCCCAAATTGAGAACGTCTGTAGCATTACGGTCAGGGCCCATCAACCTAAGTGGTAGTTTGACGATCTAAACCACTTATTAAACAGGAGGATCCACGACTCCATCAGTCAATATCAAGTTGAGTAACTGCTTGCATAAGCCCCGAAGGTGGGTCAACATGTTATTGATTTGATCAATTTTTGACGTTCCTTCTCTTGAATAAATCATCCAGTCTTTCTGAAACTGTAATCGTTAGTCTGTATATGTACATCAAATCTACCGATTTCCATCCCATTCGAATAATTCCTTTTCGTTTATATAGCACCAGGGCGCCAGCATATAACAGATAGCCCAGCAACGTTCTAAGTCGGTCTGTGGCGACTGCATAAGCGTCGCCAGCGATCACATGTACAATGTCTGACAAAGTGAAGCAACCAGAAGACACTTCCATATGTCACTGTAGCTTCGTAACGTATACACCTTCGGCGGGTATGTGAATAGTGAGAGCTACAATTCTCTCTGAGAGGTAGAAAGGCCACCAGAGATTATTAGCGTTCAGTGTTGTTACCAGGCGTGCTAGGGTATATAAAGGGTCTGAACTGCGACGAATGTTGATTTACCACTGTGACGGACGCGGAGATACCATTACTTGAGTGAGATGGCCTTACTGATTCATGGCAGAGTTCGCAAGTGGGGGCCATTGTGAGTCTCCATTTGATCAGCTGGTCGAATCGTACAATGTCAAGATTAGTGGCGCATTCGAATGTGACGGTGGTCGAAAGTGGGACAGCATTGGATTATGAGGGAAGGCATACTCGTCGCCAAGGGTCTGGTCGACCACGTCTGATCACCATAAGTGAGGTCCGCTATACTGTGAACAAAGCACATCGTAATCTCTTCGCATCTGCGCCTGCTATCAGGCCAGCGTTCTTTGTCATTCCGCACCATTGGTTGGAAACCAGCAGCAGCCGCCAAGAGAATTATCGTTCCTTGCATAGGCTGCAGTTAACACTAACGGCTGGGTCTGGAGCGGTGGCGTGAACTGGAAGCATGGATGGCTAACTGATCGCGTCGCACTGTGTTCAGCTATGAATCGCGATTCTGCCCTGGCCTAGATGACCAGTGTCGGTGAGAAGGTCGGCGACGTGGGGAGAGGTCAAATTATTCCAATAATTTGGAGAGTCACAGAGGTGTTACTCCTAGAGTCGTGGTGTGGAAAGCAATCGAGTATGACTTCAGGTAACAGCGGCCTGTGATTGAGGGAACTCTGATGGTACAAGAATACTTCCTGTATCCTCATACCTTGCCACAGCATTCCTGTGCCATTTTTGAACAAGGCAATGCTCGTCTATACATGGGGCGTCTCTCTATGGACTGTGTGCGTGATGTTGAGATACTCCAATGGCCAATAAGAGCCCTAGATTTGTCCCCAATAGAACATATTTGGGACAAGCTCATATTTCAACTACATCCCAGTACCAATATAAATGATACAAAGGACCAGTGCAATAGTTACATGTCAGCTTGCTTCAGGATAGTATATAACGACTTTATGACCCGACTCCGAGCTGTATTAGTGCATGCATCCAGTCAGAGGGAGTGTTACGTCATACTGATGAGTGGGCTCCTACTGCCCATTTCTTTGTAAATTTGACCTGTGTTTGTAATCGCTAAAATAACATCATCAATCCTCTCCACCTCTGGGTGCTTCACTTATTTTATTAATTAAACTACTGGAGAGGGGTTTCATTGTCAGGCAGTGTCGGTACTTTCTTGACCCACCAGGTTAGCCAAGAGCGCTAATGCGCTGCTTCCTGAACTCAGGTAGGTGCACTGGCCCCAGATCGAATCCACCCAGTGGATTAACACGAGGGCCGGTGTGCCGGCCAGACTGGGTGTGGTTTTTAGGCGGTTTTCCATATCCCACTAGGTAAATACTGGGCTGGTCCTCACATCCCGCCTCAGTTACACACCTCGCAGACATTTGAAACACGTTCGCACTATTTCATGGTTAACTCTAGACGCGCACAGCCGGGGTGCACTCATTTCGTCCTGGGGGGTATTGGGTGGTAGCACGAAGGGCATCTGTCCATTTCTTAAAATTAACCATGCCAAATCCGATATAACTATGCTGGTCCTGCGCAGCATGTGGGACACAGGCACTAGCAAAAGAATGTAGGTACTTTCTGTGAATGAGAGAGAAAATTCCTTTCCCATGAAAGGCAACTCGAGTGCCACTTACGTTCGAATGGGTCGCAGTCCTCGACCTGTCGGCCAGTGATGTTGAAGACGGCACCGTCCGCTGTGGCGTTCCGCCAGAACGTCACAGGCACTCCTTCGGCTCCCAGTTGTAATCTCACTGCAACAAAAATATTAGTGGTGCATTGAAAGAGGTCAGTACTTTGGGCTCAAATAATAAAGCGAATCTTTCAGTTTTAAACTACTGGTGGCTCCATATATCAGACAGATTACTTGTTTTCGTTATAGACAGGGTTGCTGTTAAACCTTTCTAGTAAATCTAACCACTATGCCATGAATGATAACTAGTGAGAAATAGAGGCAGGTGAGTTTTTACTGGACATACTTTGTTTGACTTTGAACTCCAAGGCTCTCTATCTTCATGAACATATTATCGAAAGTTAATTCATCAAATTTAGTTTACTGTGGCGTGACAGACGACCTACGAATCAAAAAGGTACTACTGTGATAATAAGAGAGGAATGTACGCTTGTGGTTTACTGTATTTGTTGTTGAACTGAAGAAGTGATCAAGAGAAAATATTAGAACAATAAAATATGTTGTTGTTGTGGGCTTCAGTCCTGAGACTGGTTTGATGCAGCTCTCCATGATAGTCTATCCTGTGCAAGCTTCTTCATCTCCCAGTACCTACTGAAGCCTACATCCTTCTGGATCTGCTTAGTGTATTCACCTCTTGGTCTCCCTCTACTATTTTTACCCTCCACGCTGCCCTGCAATACTAAATTGGTGATCCCTCGATGTCTCAGAACATGTCCTACCAAACGATCCCTTCTTCTAGTCAAGTTGTGCCTCTTCTCCCCAATTTTATTCAATACCTCCTCATTAGTTATGTGATCTACCCATCTAATCTTCAGCATTCTTCTGTAACACCACATTTCGAAAGCTTCTATTCTCTTCTTGTCTAATAAACTATTTATCGTCCACGTTTCACTTCCATACATGGCTACACTCCATACAAATACTTTAAGAAATGACTTCCTGACATTTAAATCTATACTCGATGTTAACAAATTTTTCTCCTTCAGAAACGCTTTCCTTGCCGTTGCCAGTCTACATTTTATATCCTCTCTACTTCAATAGAACACTACAATAAAATATGTGAAAGGAAAATAGAACAGTGCCAACTGCATCAACTTAGTTTACTCAGGTGAAACTCAAAGAAACTCTCGTAGGTCAGGAAAGGACCCACTTGGTCGAGCGCAAAAGATTTGGTGCCTTTGCAACCGCTGCCTTACAAGTGGGCAGAATTTCAGAACTTTTCAGAGTAACGAAGTATCAAGCACTTAACATGGCAAAATAAAAACAAATGCTTTCATTTCTTATCTCAAAGATTAGTTGAGTACAGCCGCATACGCATTTTGTGACCTTTTGTGCTACTTCTTCATGCATATATCTTTGGAGAATATATTTTGGCATCTCTTATGTTTTCTTTTTGCTGTTATTATGGCGCTCTCCGTCGTTTCGAATATGTCGCGATTCTGGAAACTGTTGCTACATCCATTATCCGCAAATATCATTCTCTCATAATACGTCATTGTTTTTACAGCTTTTCCTCTCTACTGCTCTCTCTAGCGCCAGGCTGTCTCCTTTTGTACACCTTAGGGCAGATTCCGCCAAGCTACATTTACTCGTCGTAAAAGCGTTTTCCATATATCTACTATAAAATAATGTAATTACTCTTAAGTGAAATAATGTACATGTACCAAGTAAGGCCAAATTCCTAATAAGGCCCACTCTCATTTTCTAGCATAGGATGTTTGAAAACAGCCTTAAATGTCTTCGGTAGGGATAGCTGCTCTCATGCCAGCCACTTTACTATCAGTTGTGCTACGGCGTTCAACGAAGGAGGGCTTCTTCTTTTTTTCACGGTACGTTTCATATAATGCAATTGTTTCGGTTATGAAGCGTTTTTACTAGTAAATATGTATTTATGTTCAGAAAATTGTGCTGTATTAAGATAGTGGCATTTTCTTCCTAATAAGTTTATTTTCAAACAATAAACGCAGAAGCGTATTGAACTGATTTTTCCCAATAAGGCCCAACAGCGGCGCTCCAAATGAGGCCAAGGTGGTCCTATTAGGCACCCTGTTGAATAGAGCTGTGCGTAACGACAATGCATATTTAATTTTAGCGTATCCTGAGAAACCTCATGTAACACATATTTACTATCTCTAAATTAAATCTAAGTTATTTAATACATTTTTACTGAGCTATTAGTTGGTCGTAGCAAGATATGTCAAAAGAAAACATTTTGAATTTCTTCTTGGTAATCTTTGTGACAGGGCATTCTGCATTTAGATCAATAGTTTTCAGTAGCTATAATTTAAGTACGCTCCTTTAAAATATATCGTAGTTTTACAGCTCTAGTACAGATTGTTTAGGGTTGACACGCAAACACAAAGTGCAAGATTTCCTGTGCCCCAGCTGCAATAAATGATTTAAAGGGGCCAAACCACTTTCACGGATCATTATTCATGTGTTCATTGAAAATTTAATGATTACAATTATTGTTAATATTACGGTTAGGAAACTTACTGCTGTCAGAACAATTTTGATTGCTGATTGTTAAATTTAATCTGAAGAGTTAATAAACAGTTAGTACCAACCGTTCTGTATGAAGCAGTAATTATAAAAGTCTATGTATCTCCTCATTCGACCTATTTCTAAAATAAAATTACATTGCAAATCTTTCTGTGTATTCAGTTTTCTTTCCATTTACATGCCCCAGAATGTTAATGTGGACAAGATGTGGCTACGGCCCATATTAGGAACAAGGTCTTTTAACAAGGCCCACTTTCAAGAGTTAAACACTGTCTTTAAAGTGATGATATTAATTAAATAAACTTACAATGTTCATTTATTTTTGAACTGAATATAGTTGTTGGATGTTGCATGTACGATCTCGGAATCTTATCACTTACACATACTTGAATACTAAATTCCTAAACGTTAAGTGGGCCTTGTTTGGTACACGTACCTTATGATAACTTTTGTATGCATTTCTGCCATTTCTAAATAATTTTTAAAACTTTTCAAAGAATGTAAATTTACGTGTGTCTGTTCATGTACAGCTCAACTGAAGATTATTTAGCTATCGAAACAGTCTTGCAAATGAAGAGTGCAGAAAGACGCTGCTAAACTGTTCAACTCAGATACGAGTATTTACTAAAACATTTAAGATATCATTTTTGCCTGTTCTCATTCAAATTAATTCTAAAATATTCCTCATTAAATGAAGAATAACCTCTTTTTATAGTTATTTTAATTCTAAAGCCTCTGGTATGAACTTCGTGTTTTTAAATGTAACTAGAGTAACTTCTGTTGCTAATACCGTAGCTCCAAAAGACACCGATTTAACTGCGTTTCACTCTTCAAAATCTGATTAGTAGTTTCCAAGAAACTATAGTATTTGTAACTTAGGATTTATCTGTTTCGAATGCGAAACAGACTGTTGTCTTGTGCCGAAGTACGCGATTTCATTTACAAATAAGAAAATATGTCATGACGCTTTCATTCTGTTTGTGTCATTCGCATGTGTCGAGTGCTGATTAGTTGGAAAAAAGAAATATCTTCCACAAGACAAGAAAAATCATATTACTTTCTTGTGTCGAATGCTGAAGAAACGTGAACATCATGTTCAGGTTCATGTTCATAAACATAAATTCTAAGTACCGTAATTTTTTTCAAGCTGCTATTCTGATTTGATGAGTGAAATGCCGTTGAATTCCTCTCGTTTTAAGAACTACGACATTGGCGGTAGAGATTACTGTAGTTACATGTGGTTTGAAAAAGTGAACTCCATGCCGCTATCTCTGTAATTAATGTAGCTTTGAAAAGAGCTATAATTCGTACAGCGAAGACATTCTCACAGATCATCTGGCTGAAAACAGAATTCTCACATCTGAAACGATTCCGGAAATATTTGAAGTCAACAACTTAACTGAATCACCCTACACATCCCTGCAGCAGCTGTTTAGCAATGTTAATGACGCTATTCGGACTGTATGTTGAAAGGTCTGTTGTTTTAAGCATCTTACACACTGTAGAAGAGTACAGCCCGCCCAGCAACTGACTTTCAGCACCAACCATGCAGAATGCTCCATGGCAGTTTCCTATAAACTGTGTGACACGTTGGATGTGAGGTTCAAATTTGCTGTTCATTTCCAATTTCATTGTTTGCTCATAATATTCTTGCTTTTCTTCAATTGCGAATTGTCTTTACAACGCTTTAAAAGTTTATGCTCTAGTCAGCTTCGATTAGTCTAAATAAGCTCTCTGAGCAATGATGATGATGATGATGTCGTGTGACGACGGCCTCCCGTCGGGTAGACCGTTCGCCTGGTGCAAGTCTTTCGATTTGACGTCACTTCGGCGACTTGCGCGTCGATGGTGATGAAATGATGATGATTAGGACAACACAACACCCAGTCCCTGAGTGGAGAAAATCTCCGACCCATCCGGGAATCGAACCCGGGCCCTTAGGATTGACAGCCTGTCGCGCTGACCACTCAGCTACCGGGGGCGGACCTCTGAGCAATCTGTCTGGTCGACTTCGACCATCAGTCAATGGGAAACGTCCACCCGTTTCTGGAACAACGACATGACATTGTTCGAATGGGTATTTGCGACACAGTTCTAGTCTGTGCTGTTCTAATCTTGAGCTGATGCCTTTAAATTCGTATCTGTTTCATTTGGGAGGAGTTTTGGCTTTGACTGGTGCCAGTACGAGCCGGTTCGGATATCTACAATGATAATGAAAATGGGTGAGATCTTTGGAACTACTTGCGATGGTGCCTGTTAGACGATTGTATAGGTTATTTCAGAAGTGCGTTGTTACAGTCAATTTGCGATCACACCGTATTCTCACTTGTGAGGATATCCTTCCATAGGTGTAGTGGAAGGTCATAAAAGTGTTAATTTTTCATTTAATGAAAGCTGTTTCTAGGACCGAATATTGTATTTTAATTCTGTCGTGCTGTGGTTTCAAAGATATCATCTTGTCCTGCATTAAAAAAGTTTTGTTAAGAGTCGTAGATCGAGAACATAAGATTCCGATTACTTTGCGTGAGAATCCTATTTGTATCTGCTATTTTGAGGACTCGTGTGGGCTTTGTAAATCTACTGTAATCTTTTGAGAACAAAATAAATACACATTTACAATATTGTTATCTGATTTTTTTCGTTCAAACCGAGTCATTTCATTTATTACCTTTACTCATAGCAGCTACTTGGTAACATGCCGCGGATACTTTTTGCAAATCTCTTTAACAGATACATTTTCTCTGGTGACATAAACAGGTAAGTAAATCAATTACTTTCTATAATTGCAAACCATTAGCAATTGTCTTTGCATGAAGAAATGTTTCAGATAGGAAAATTTAAGTCATCTGCTGCTATTTTGGAAGATCGCTGACTCATGAGTGTGTTGTGTAATTATCTGGGTTTTAGTGCGTTACACTGACGAAAAAAAGATTGCAAAACCAAAGATAATTAATGTAGAGTAATGACATTTCGGAAATACCTTCGTCTAGGTAACATATTTCAGTTATTAACATTGTAAGAGCACAGGTTAATGTAAGAGAGAGATAAGCCATTGCAAATATGAAATGCCGGTACATAAATAAGCGGGGTAACCGCGAGAATTTGAATGCAAGCGGACAAACGTGCATGGATTATGTTGTACAGCTGCCGAACATCAGTTTGTAGTATGGAGATCCAGTACTGTTGAACTTGGTCAGTCAATACAGGGTCGTTTAAGGCTGGTTATGGATGACGCTGGAGTTGTCGTCCGCTGATGGCCCACATATCCTCGATTCGAGGCAGATCTGGTGGTCGAGCTAACTATGTCAATACTCTGCAGAGCATGTTGAGTTACAACAGCTGTATGTGGACAGCCGTTATCTTGTTGAAAAACCCACCCTAGAAGTGAGACTTACCTTCGGAGGTCATCAGTCCCCTAGAACATAAAACTACTTAAACCTAACTAACCTAAGGACATCACTCACATCCATGCCCGAGGCAGGGTTCGAACCTGCGATCGTAGCAGTCACGCGGTTCCAGACCGCTCGGCCACCCCAGCCGGCCAATTCAATACATTGAATCACCAGACTGATGTACACATTTGTAATCAGGGTGCGTGGGACGATGCCGGGAGTGTTCCTGCTGTCATACGAAATCGCATCCCAAGCTATAACTCTAGGTGTAAGTCCAATGCGCCTAGTATGCGGACAATCTGGTCTCAGGCCCTCACTGGCCTCATCCTAGCTAACACACGCCCGTCTCTGGCACCGAAACAGAACCAGCTTTCATCAGAAAACACAACAGACGCCCTGCCCTCCAAAAAGCTACCCCTTGGCACCACTGAAGTCGTAAATGGCGGTGGCTGGGAGTCATCCGAATGCAAGTTACAGGGAATCTGGTTCGGAGGTCTCCTTGAGGTAAGGTATTTTTAATGGTTCATTGTGTCACTGTGGTGCCCACTGCTGCT